>NC_064922.1:367812838-368154921 GCF_023897955.1 Schistocerca gregaria | reverse complement strand
CATGATAAATCAGGCTAATCTAAGGGTCCTATATTCGACTAAATACCTCTGTATTACGATTACGAACAATTTAAATTGGAAAGAACAGATACAAAATGTTGTGAGGAAGGCAAACCAAAGACTGCGTTTTATTGGTAGAACACCTAGAAAATGTAACAGATCTACTAAAGAGACTGCCTACACTTGCCTTGTCCGTCCTCTTTTGGAGTATCCTTACCAGATAGTATTAACAGAATACATCGAGAAAGTTCAAAGACGAGTAGCACGTTTTGTAATATCGCGAAATAGGGGAGAAAGTGTCACGGAAATGATGTAGGGTTTCGTTGCGGCGGAATCTTCTCACGGAGTTTCAATCACCAACTTTCTTATACGAATGCGAAAATATTTTGTTGATGTCGAGCTACAGAGGGAGAAACAAAATGCTTCAAATGGCTCTAAGCACTGTGAGACTTAACATCTGAGGTCATCAGTCCCCTAGACTTAGAACTACTTAAACCTAACGAACCTAAGGACATCAGACACATCCATGCCCGAGGCAGGATTCGAACCTGCGACCGTAGCAGCAGCGCGATTCCGGGCTGAAACGCCTAGAACCGCTCGGTCACAGCGGTCGGCTAGGGAGAAACGATCATCATAATAAAATAAGGGAAATCCGAACTCGCACGGAAAGATACAGGTGTTCGTTTTTCCCGCGCTGTTCGAGAGTGGTATAACAGAGGTGGTTCGATTAATTCTCTGCCAGGAACTTAAATGGGATTTGCGGAGTATTCACGTAGATGTGTATATAGTTGTAGACTGGCAGAGGTATCAGATCGATTTTCGCTTACAACTTTCGACTCAGTCGTTTCCGTACCAGGTCCGCTACTACAAACTGATACATTTAGCCGTCTCCATCACTCCTGAAAGTTTGTAGCATCATCACGGAATCACCCTGTATATCAATATAATCCGGAAAGACTAGAATTTTGCAAAGTTGTAAAAAAAAAAAAGATCCGGTCTCGGAAACTTACATACGGTCGGGAGAGCGGTGTGCTGACCACATGCCCCTCCATATCCGCATCCAGTAACTCCTGTCGGCTGAGGATGACACGGCGGCCGGTCGGTACCGTTGGGCCTTCATGGCCTGTTCGGGAAAAGTTTTGTTTTAGTTTAGTTTTTGTAAAAAAAAATCCATTTTTCCACGAATCAAAAGTATTAAGTCGTTCTTCATTTCTGTGTTGTTTTCCTAGATAGTGTATGCTATTGCCGGTAACGTGGTTATAGAGATTAAAGTTTAGTTCCCAGCTCTCCTGACCTCGATGTTCGGCGCTTGTCTTTTGCAGTGGCGACGAAGACAGCAACGCTGTGCAACAGACGGACGCGGCGACGGCGGAGAGCGCCGCGCAGGAGCTGCCGCCAGTTCCGGCAGCCACCGAAGCGCCGCAGGCGGCGGGGAACCCCCGGGCCGAGACGTCTCGCCGCAAGTCCGCAGACGAGGGCGGCGCCACTAGGCAGGCGCCGGCACCGCGGCGGGGCTCCGTCAGGTATCGCACGCTTCTGTAACCCTGTGCTCACTACAGTGGCCGACACGAAAACAGGCAGACCAAAGTCATTTCACCGTCTTATGGCACTGCAGTTAGTGATAACTTCAAATGTTAGTAAAATTCCGAAAAAATATCAGGCGTACATGTTTGTAATTTAGAATATGATGGAGTGCTGTCGAAAAGAAAATTGTTGCCAGTCGTCACGAAAAAAAAAAAATGTTAAAAGAAATTTTCAAGAAAAATATTATTCTGCTTCATTCTGCGAAAAAAACAATAAAACGAATAAAGAGTAACATATAGGGTGGCGCACGAAATGTGTTATCAATTGTTTCTTTCACAATTTACGACGCACTTTAGACATCCCGCTGGGATCTCTACAGCAGTACCAGAAGAGCTTGGAGAAACAAATGAGTTACGAAATGACGTGTAATTCACGATACTGCCGCTAGGAGACTAGTAAGCAGCAATGGTTGACAATGGAAGACTAGCGACACAGCAACGATCGGCAATTGTGTTACTTTTTCTTGAAACGAAAAGCCTTGTTGTGACTCAGAGACGTTTTCGCCAACAGTTTAACACACGATGGGTCCCTCGCAATAAGACCATCCACAGGTTGTACGATAAATTTGTACAGGAAGGAACAGTATTGGAAGCGAAGCGACCTCGGCCTAAGCCTGTTTGTTCGCCGGAGAATATTAAAGCGGTACGAGTTGCTGTGCGGAGAAGTCCCGGAAAATCATGTAGAAAGGCAGCAGTACAACTGGGAATATCCAGACACTCCGTTCAACGCATTCATAAAAGTGACCTCCATATGTACCCATACAACATGATCTGTGCACAGAAGCTCACTAAAGAACACGAGCAGCAGAGACTACTGTTTGCTCAGTGGGCGGAGGAAAGGGAAGAAACTCTCAACAACGTTTGGTTTTCAAACGAGGCGCATTTTCAATTAGACGGTGTGGTTAACAAACAAAATGTACGTTTTTGAGCCACTGAAAACCCACAAGTGCTTCATGAACGACAACATTATGCTCCGAGGATTACAGCGTGGGCAGCAATTTCCAGTCACGGACTTATTTGATCCTTTTTCTTTGAAGAAACTGTGAACAGCGAGCGTTATTTGAGCATGCTTCGCAATAGCTACATTCCACAGCTTCTTGCTACTGCCTTGCCCTTCAACACGCAGTAGTTCACGCAAGATGGAGCAAGGCCATATACTGCAAACACTGTGTTGGAGTTTTTACACGAGCATTTCGACATGCGGATCATTTCACTCAGGTTTCCAGGTCGCTTCAATGACGGACAAAATTGGCTCCCCTAATAGTCCAGACCTCAATCCATGTGACTTTTTTCTTTGCGGGTACCTAAAGGAAAAAAATTTCCTGAAACGTTCACGTGATTTAATGGAGCTCAGAAGTCTTATTCTTCAAGCTTGCAGTGAAATTACGGAAGACATGTGCCGTAGGGTAATCACTAACTTCGGTGTTCGTTTGAAGGAAGTTAGGAAACGAAATGGTGGATATATTGAGCATGTGCTGAGTTAGAACCAATCCCCATGGACGGCTCTTCATTGTAGTATATGTTCCTTTCAGATTGTATTGACAATAAAGTTTATATTTAAAAACAAAATGGTAACACATTTCTTGCGCCATCCTGTATTTGGACTGACGAGGAGAAGTGCCATAATCGGATTTCCCAAAAACTACCCTTAGTGGAAAAGGGATCAAAATAAGCGAATGTGCCTCGTCTTGTCCGAAAATACTTGACCGTTTCTGAGGAAACGACGGTCAAAGTTTTCGAGGTACTTTACCTGTCTTTTAGCGAGTCAACAGTTCGACTGAAGCGTTGACTCAGTGGCTACTGTCGTGGCTTGAAACTTTGGTGCGCCGTGATCGAAACCCGATTATAATTTTTTTCCTTTCCATTTATTTGTCCATGTTCACTGAAGATTACTACACAAACATTTTCCAGTGTACACTGAAATAACGCTGTCCTTATACGTTTAGTAATTGTGTGTTTGGTGACTCAACGACAAAATATTATAAGCAGCTTAAATGAATGGAAAAAAATATTTGAAATTGTTTTCAGTGAAATTCTTGTACCGTACTGCTATTTTGTCTAAAATTGACATGGTGAGATCGTGACTGGGTACAATTAATGTAGGTTAATTCTTACAAAGAAGAAAAGAGCAACCAGCCACTATTAATACTGCTATTTATTTAGGTAAATAGCGACTTTACCGGTTTCGAACTGTTCATCGTCAGACGGCTGTTCACATGATTTTCAAGATACACTTTACATTAACGTCCGTTTTCGATTTTTATATTCCACTGTGGCGAAGTGTGTGTGTATGTATGGTGCTTTGCATAATATGGTGATGTACAAGTTGCGTAAGTACTGGGTATATTTAGGGATATGCGAAAAATACAATCCTCCCACTTCGCAACAAAATCGCGCGGAATTTTCGGCGGCAACAACACACCAACAATACTTCGCCACAGTGGAATAATAAAAACCGAAAACGGACGATAATGTAAAGTGTATCTTAAAATCATGTGAACAGCCGTCTGATGATTAACTTGCCAGTTCGAATCCGGTAACGGTGCTATCTACCTAAATAAATAGCAGTATTAATAGTGGCTGGTTGCTGTTTTCTTCTTTGTAAGAATTAACATCCTGTAGCGTATCTTGCTACATAATCAACTGAAGCTCCAGTTTTCGGACAAGTGATCCTTTTTGCGTAGTTTGAGTGAAATCTTCAGCAATGTTAACGACGTTCCTTTCCCGAGTGAGATTCACGCGAAGAAATGTCGCTGGGGCAAACCTGGTTCCGCGCCATGCTCGTGTTGTCCGGAATTAGAATGTTTCTACGAACGGTATCATCCAACAGGGGAATGAACCAAATCTTCCCGAAGGATAAACATAAGAATAAAATATAAGAATCAAGGATTGATATGAGAAAGGAATATAACAATATGAGACTTTTAAAAGATTGTGTCCACTGATAACACCATACACACATATGTTATACGAGGGTTCGAACTTTTTGCACCTGTTACTGTCCTGTTGTGTGGAACCCATTGCCAGCAATGTGAAGGCGTAGTACACCGTTAGCAGAGGCTGTTCTGTTGATGGTGCGAATGGAGCGGTCTACTGCCTGTCGAATCTCTGGAACAGTTCTGAAACGAATGCTACGAAGTGGTTCCTTCATCTTCGGAATCAAATCAAAGTCACAATGACAATGTCTGGTTCCGATTGTTGAGGAAGAACTGGCTGCTGCCCATCAACAGACCTTCAGAATCCTCACTGAAGGTGTCCACATTACAAATCATCATGAAGGAAGGACAAGAAAGGCCTGGGTAAAAGTAGGTTGAATATCATTCGTTACCGCACATTTGAACTACAATTTATTGAAATTACAAAAATTCACATAATTCCAAATCAACACTCTTAAAAGGTTGGTCCCCAAAACTAAAGAGTACAGTTACCAATTGAAAAATTGAGGGCACTGAGCATCTGAGAGTAAAATTACATAATCTTAACGCTGTAGGGCTATAAATAAAATCAAACAACATTTAAAACATTTTAGCTGTTCGTCTAATAACTTACATAAACTGACAGTAACGCCTATCTGAACATTAACTGGGCACATTCTGTGACATTTAAACCAATCTAAATAACGGTTTAAGAAAAGATATGTACAACTACTGCCATAAGAAGATGAAACTTTTACAGAATACTCTGAGCAATCGCTTGATTCTGCGAGCGGTTCGCAACAGGTGGTAGATCCCTTGACACTACGCAAGAACACGGCTAAGTAGCCCAAATTAACTTGTCCTGAAACATACACAAGGATATTATTACTAACAAGTAAGATTAACGCATACAAGATGGCTTGGCAACAAATAGCTGAATCTTAAACTCTGGGGATTTGACTTAGGGATTAGCAGCTCCCCTTTTTCTGTTTTACTGTATAAGAAAGGACAAGTAAAAATTCCTGGTACCAGATGACATAATAGAGAACTACAGCACTATCGGGTTCAATAAAACAACCACATTAATAGGTTTAGGGAGGCCAAGCTGGGCCAACTCCATAAGAAGCAGGTGTGGCGTTAAGTCATACCAAAACTTTACGCTGTTCACAACGGCAAAATTTACTGAATATAAGGTCGTATGTCCTTCCTCACACCTCTCACCAAAGGACCAACGCAATAAAAAAAAGGCTCTGAGAACTATGGGACTTAACTTCTGAGGTCATCAGTCCCCTAGAACTAAAAACTACTTAAACCTAACTAACCTAAAGACATCACACACATCAATACCCAAGGCAGGATTCGAACCTGCGACCGTAGCGCAATAAACAGCAGGCATGTAGCTATAAGGAAGCTTTCCCACGGTAGGCAGGACCTTGTCAAAGGAATCAAGTGATTTAAATAGCGAGATGATAACTAGCGGCTATCGGATTCTCTCAGAGGTCCACCCAGTTAACGAGCATTACCCAAGTCAGCGCACCTTGCAAGACACTCGGATGGTATGACGTGTAACTGCGCGTAGAACAGCACTGTTGCACTGCTAAATGCAAGCAAACACTTCAAAGCTTCTCACCGGTTATTAATGGAGAGACGTAAACATGCAGCTTGCGGTCCCGTACCAGCACGCAGAGTAGAAGTCTGTCCCAGACGGCGGTTTGCAGCACCAGTTCTTAGACTGCAGTTAAAATGGCCGGTCTTCCCGTTACACCACCAGCTACAGCGGAGCACGGCCTGCATGGTTGATGTCAAAAGCTCAGTCGCCAACCCGGACTCACAGGTGCTCAGCATGCCACACGAGTTCTCCTGCTACACACCACCAGCCTTCTCGCCGGACTGTCTGTGAGAGAGCGAGTTCTTCAGATACCTCTTAGAAGCCGATAGTGAACGCCCTCTAGCCAGAGACAATCGCGCATGAAAGCCTGGAGCGATAGGTCGATTCTCGGCACCACTCACTGGACACATCTACATCTACATCCGCACTCCGCAAGACACCTGACGGTGTGTGGCGGAGGGTGCCTTGAGTACCTCTATTGGTTGTCCCTTCTATTCCAGTCTTGTATTGTTCGTGGAAAGAAGGATTGTCGGTATGCCTCTGTGTGGTCTCTAATCTCTCTGATTTCATCATCATGGTCTCTTCGCGAGATATACATAGGAGGGAGCAATAGACTGCTCGACTCCTCAATGAAGGTATGTTCTCGAAAGTTCAACAAAAGCCCGTAACGAGCTACTGAGCGTCTCTCCTGCAGAGTCTTCCACTGGAGTTTATCTATCATTTCTGTAACGCTTTCGCGATTACTAAATGATCCTGTAACGAAGCGCGCTGCTCTCCGTTGGATCTTCTCTATCTCTTCTATGAACCCTATCTGGTACGAATCTCACATTGGTGAGCAGTATTCAAGCAGTGGGCGAACAAGCGTACTGTAACCTACTTCCTTAGTTTTCGGATTGCATTTCCTTAGGATTCTTCCAATGAATCTCAGTCTGGCATCTGCTTTACCGACGATCAACTTTATATGATCATTCCATTTTAAATCACTCCTAATGCGTACTCCCAGATAATTTATGGAATTAAATGCTTCCAGTTGCTGACCTGCTATATTGTAACTAAATGATACGGGATCTTCCTTTCTATGTATTCGCAGCACATTACACTTGTCTACATTGAGATATAATTGCCATTCCCTGCACCATGCGTCATTTCGCTGCAGATCCTCCTGCATTTCAGTACAATTTTCCATTGTTACAACCTCTCGATATACCACAGCATCATCCGCAAAAAGCCTCAGTGAACTTCCGATGTCATCCAGAAGGCCATTTATGTATATTGTGAATAGCAACGGTCCTACGACACTTCCCTGCGGCACACCTGAAATCACTCTTACTTCGGAAGACTTCTCTCCATTGAGAATGACATGCTGCGTTCTGTTATCTAGGAACTCTTCAATCCGATCACACAATTGGTCTGATAGCCCGTATGCTCTTACTTTGTTCATTAAACGACTGTGGGGAACTGTATCGAACGCCTTGCAGAAGTCAAGAAACGCGGCATCTACTTGGGAACCAGTGTCTATGGCCCTCTGAGTCTCGTGGACGAATAGCGTGAGCTGGGTTTCACACGATCGTCTTTTTCGAAACCCATATTAATGTCCACTAAAAGATGTCCGGATAGTCTTGTTCAGATGGTGTACGACGCTGAAGAGGGCGCAACCCCAAACACCACGCGTGTTTGCCCTCTGAGCTATTGGACTGGTAGGTAAAGTTTCATTTTTCATAGGGAATGTGCCAAGTGTGACTGTTGACCGCAGGTCGCGGGGCGGGTCCAGCGCCGGCGACGAAGGCAGGGGCGCCACAGCTGCCGTGAACACCCGGCGGTCTGGCTCTCGTGGCAGCAGCAGCAGCAGCACCAGGGGCGGCGCTGCTCAGCCCGCAGTCGCAGCGGCGCCGTCCGCCCCTGCAGAGGACGTGCTGCCCACGGGGGCGGGAGCACCCGCAGCCTTCGCCAGGACGGGCTCACGTCGGCCTTCCCCCAGAAGCCGGTAAGACGCAGCAGCACACTGCTGCCCACTCAAACTGCGCACCAGCGATCATAGCAAGTAACAAAATTTCACTCCCTGTTCATTGATATCTACCTTATCCTCTCTGCCTTCGATATACAGGGTGTTACAAAAAGGTACGGCCAAACTTTCGGGAAACATTCCTCACACGCAAAGAAAGAAAATATGTTATGTGGACATGTGTCCGGAAACGCTTACTTTCCATGTTACAGCTCATTTTATTACTTCTCTTCAAATCACATTAATCAGGGAATGGAAACACACAGCAACAGAACGTACCAGCCTGACTTCAAACACTTTGTTACAGGAAATGTTCAAAATGTCCTCCGTTAGCGAGGATACATGCATCCACCGTCCGTCGCATGGAATCCATGATGCGCTGATGCAGCCCTCAAGAATGGCGTGTTGTATCACAGCCGGCCACAATACGAGCACGAAGAGTCTCTACATTTGGTACCGGGGTTGCGTAGACAAGAGCTTTCAAATGCCCCCATAAATGAAAGTCAAGAGGGTTGAGGTCAGGAGATCGTGGAGGCCATGGAATTGGTCCGCCTCTACCAATCCATCGGTCACCGAATCTGTTGTTGAGAAGCGTACGAACACTTCGACTGAAATGTGCAGGAACTCCATCGTGCATGAACCACATGTTGTGTGGTACTCGTAAAGGCACATGTTCTAGCAGCACAGGTAGAGTATCGCGTATGAAATTATGATAACGTGCTCCATTGAGCGTAGGTGGAAGAACATGGGGCCCAATCAAGACATCACCAACAATGCCTGCCCAACGTTCACAGAAGATATGTGTTGATGATGTAATTGCACAATTGCGTGCGGATTCTTGTCAGCCCACACATGCTGATTGTGAAAATTTACAATTTGATCACGTTGGAATGAAGCCTCATCCGTAAAGAGAACATTTGCACTGAAATGAGGATGACACATTGTTGGATGAACCATTCGCAGAAGTGTACGCGTGGAGGCCAATCAGCTGCTGATAGTGCCTGTACACGCTGTACATGGTGCGGGAACAACTGGTTCTCCCATAGCACTCTCCATACAGTGACGTGGTCAACGTTACCTTGTACAGCAGCAACTTCTCTGACGCTGACATTAGGGTTATCGTGAACTGCACGAAGAGTTGCCTCGTCCATTGCAGGTGTCCTCGTCGTCTTAGGTCTTCCCCAGTCGCGAGTCTTAGGCTGGAATGTTCCGTGCTCCCTAAGGCGACGATCAATTGCTTCGAACGTCTTCCTTTCGGGACACCTTCGTTTTGGAAATGTCTCGTTACAAACGTACCCGTGCTAATCCATTCATCAAACGGGCATCTGCCAACTCCGCATTTGTAAACATTGCACTGATTGCAAAACCACGTTCGTGATGAACACTAACCTGTTGAGGCTACGTACTGATGTGCTTAATGCTAGTACTGTAGAGCAATGAGTCGCATGTCAACACAAGCACCGAAGTCAACAGTACCTTCCTTCGATTGGGCCAACTGGCGGTGAATCAAGGAAGTACAGTACATACTGACGAAACTAAAATGAGCTCTAACATGGAAATTAAGCGTTTCCGGACTGATGTCCGCATAACATCTTCTCTTTATTTGTGTGTGAGGAATGTTTCCTGAAAGTTTGGCCGTACCTTTTTGTAACACCTTATATAAAGGGTGTTTCAAAAATGACCGGTATATTTGAAACGGCAATAAAAACTAAACGAGCAGCAATAGAAATACACCGTTTGTTGCAATATGCTTGGGACAACAGTACATTTTCAGGCGGACAAACTTTCGAAATTACAGTAGTTACAATTTTCAACAACAGATGGCGCTGCAAGTGATGTGAAAGATATAGAAGACAACGCAGTCTGTGGGTGCGCCATTCTGTACGTCGTCTTTCTGCTGTAAGTGTGTGCTGTTCACAACGTGCAAGTGTGCTGTGGACAACATGGTTTATTCCTTAGAACAGAGGATTTTTCTGGTGTTGGAATTCCACCGCCTAGAGCACAGTGTTGTTGCAACAAGACGAAGTTTTCAACGGAGGCTTAATGTAACCAAAGGACCGAAAAGCGATACAATAAAGGATCTGTTTGAAAAATTTCAACGGACTGGGAACGTGACACATGAACGTGCTGGAAAGGTAGGGCGACCGCGTACGGCAACCACAGAGGGCAACGCGCAGCTAGTGCAGCAGGTGATCCAACAGCGGCCTCGGGTTTCCGTTCGCCGTGTTGCAGCTGCGGTCCAAATGACGCCAACGTCCACGTATCGTCTCATGCGCCAGAATTTACACCTCTGTACATACAAAATTCAAACGTGGCAACCCCTCAGCGCCGCTACCATTGCTGCACGAGAGACATTCGCTAACGATATAGTGCACAGGATTGATGACGGCGATATGCATGTGGGCAGCATTTGGTTTACTGACGAAACTTATTTTTACCTGGACGGCTTCGTCAATAAACAGAACTGGCGCATATGGGGAACCGAAAAAAAATTTTGCAGTCCCATCGTCCCTGCATCCTCAAAAAGTACTGGTCTCGGCCGCCATTTCTTGCAAAGGAATCATTGGCCCATTTTTCAGATCCGAAACGATTACTGTATCACGCTATCTGGACATTCTTCGTGAATTTGTCGCGGTACAAACTGCCTTAGACGACACTGCGAACACCTCGTGGTTTATGCAAGATGGTGCCCGGCCACATCGCACGGCCGACGTCTTTAATTTCCTGAATGACTATTTCGATGATCGTGTGATTGCTTTGGGCTATCCGAAACATACAGGAGGCGGCGTGGATTGGCTTCCCTATTCGCCAGACATGAACCCCTGTGACTTCTTTCTGTGGGGACACTTGAAAGACCAGGTGTACCGCCAGAATCCAGAAACAATTGAACAGCTGAAGCAGTACATCTCATCTGCATGTGAAGCCATTCCGCCAGACACGTTGTCAAAGGTATCGGGTGATTTCATTCAGAGACTACGCCATATTATTGCTACGCATGGTGGATATGTGGAAAATATCGTACTATACAGTTTCCCAGACCGCAGCGCCATCTGTTGTTGACAATTGTAACTACTGTAATTTCGAAAGTTAATCTGCCTGAAAATGTACTGTTGGCCCAAGCATATTGCAACAAACGGTGTATTTCTATCGCATGCTCGTTTAGTTTCTATTGCAGTTTCAAATATACCGGTAATTTTTGAAACACCCTATGTATATATATACACTCCTGGAAATGGAAAAAAGAACACATTGACACCGGTGTGTCAGACCCACCATACTTGCTCCGGACACTGCGAGAGGGCTGTACAAGCAATGATCACACGCACGGCACAGCGGACGCACCAGGAACCGCGGTGTTGGCCGTCGAATGGCGCTAGCTGCGCAGCATTTGTGCACCGCTGCCGTCAGTGTCAGCCAGTTTGCCGTGGCATACGGAGCTCCATCGTAGTCTTTAACACTGGTAGCATGCCGCGACAGCGTGGACGTGAACCATATGTGCAGTTGACTGACTATGAGCGAGGGCGTATAATGGGCATGCGGGACGCCGGGTGGACATACCGCCCAATTTCTCAACACGTGGGGCGTGAGGTCTCCACAGTACATCGATGTTGTCGCCAGTGGTCGGCGGAAGGTGCACGTGCCCGTCGACCTGGGACCGGACCGCAGCGACGCACGGATGCACGCCAAGACCGTAGGATCCTACGCAGTGCCGTAGGGGACCGCACCGCCACTTCCCAGCAAATTAGGGACACTGTTGCTCCTGGGGTATCGGCGAGGACCATTCGCAACCGTCTCCATGAAGCTGGGCTACGGTCCCGCACACCGTTAGGCCGTCTTCCGCTCACGCCCCAACATCCTGCAGCCCGCCTCCAGTGGTGTCGCGACAAGCGTGAATGGAGGGACGAATGGAGACGTGTCGTCTTCAGCGATGAGAGTCGCTTCTGCCTTGGTGCCAATGATGGTCATATGCGTGTTTGGCGCCGTCCAGGTGAGCGCCACAATCAGGACTGCATACGACCGAGGCACACAAGGCCAACACCCGGCATCATGGTGTGGCGAGCGATCTACACTGGCCGTACACCTCTGGTGATCGTCGAGGGGACACTGAATAGTGCACGGTACATCCAAACCGTCATCGAACCCATCGTTCTACCATTCCGAGACCGGCAAGGGAACTTGCTGTTCCAACAGGACAATGCACGTCCGCATGTATCCCGTGCCACCCAACGTGCTCTAGAAGGTGTAAGTCAACTACCCTGGCCAGCAAGATCTCCAGATCTGTCCCCCATTGAGCATGTTTGGGACTGGATGAAGCGTCGTCTCACGCGGTCTGCACGTTCAGCACGAACGCTGGTCCAACTGAGACGCCAGGTGGAAATGGCATGGCAAGCCGTTCCACAGGACTACATCCAGCATCTCTACGATCGTCTCCATGGGAGAATAGCAGCCTGCATTGCTGCGAAAGGTGGATATACACTGTACTAGTGCCGACATTGTGCATGCTCTGTTGCCTGTGTCTATGTGCCTGTGGTTCTGTCAGTGTGATCATGTGATGTATCTGACCCCAGGAATGTGTCAATAAAGTTTCCCCTTCCTGGGACAATGAATTCACGGTGTTCTTATTTCAATTTCCAGGAGTGTATATATATAGGGCGAGTCGCGTAAGACGTCAACACCTCCGTCATCCCAGGGGCGATTGCACGTATCGGCATGCGGTTTTCGGCGAATCATAGCCCACTAAGGGGCACATACGTTGTTACATGCACAATAATCACAACGTTTATATGGACTGAGCTAATGAGGCAAGTACATGTTTTTTAAATGGGACGCTATACTTTTTTTACCATCATTCGAACGCTCTGGAAAAGACGCGTATATGATGTAACGCATGTTGCTGTTGTGATTCAAACATCGCTTAAAAGACGGTGGGAAATATTGTACGTCTGAAGGTCGGGGCGGTCGGAAGCGGCTGCAGAGTAAACATGCCTCGCGCGACCCGCAGGCCGAGTTGCCGTGCTCTGTGCAGCATGCACGCTAAGAAGGTAAATCTTCATACGCCCTCTTTTAAGCAAAGTTTGAATCAGAATAGCAAGATGCGTTACATCACTATACGCGTCTTTTCCAGAGCGTTCGAATAATGGTAAAAAAAGTACAGCGTTCGCTTTAAGAAACTTGTAATTGCCTCATTATCTCGGTCAATATAAACGTTGTGATAATTGTACATGTACCAACGTATGTGCCCCATAGTCCGCTATGATTCGCCGATAACCACATGCCGATACGTGCAATCGCCCCCGGAATAAAGATGGTGTTACGTCTTACGCGACTCACGTTGTATATACACTACTGGAAATTGAAATAAGAACACCGTGAATTCATTGTCCCAGGAAGGGGAAACTTTATTGACACATTCCTGGGGTCAGATACATCACATGATCACACTGACAGAACCACAGGCACATAGACACAGGCAACAGAGCATGCACAATGTCGGCACTAGTACAGTGTATATCCACCTTTCGCAGCAATGCAGGCTGCTATTCTCCCATGGAGACGATCGTAGAGATGCTGGATGTAGTCCTGTGGAACGGCTTGCCATGCCATTTCCACCTGGCGCCTCAGTTGGACTAGCGTTCGTGCTCGACGTGCAGACCGCGTGAGACGACTCTTCATCCAGTCCCAAACATGCTCAATGGGGGACAGATCGGAGATCTTGCTGGCCAGGGCAGTTGACTTACACCTTCTAGAGCACGTTGGGTGGCACGGGATACATGCGGACGTGCACTGTCCTGTTGGAACAGCAAGTTCCCTTGCCGGTCTAGGAATGGTAGAACGATGGGTTCGATGACGGTTTGGATGTACCGTGCACTATTCAGTGTCTCCTCGACGATCACCAGAGGTGTACGACCAGTGTAGGAGATCGCTCCCCACACCATGATGCCGGGTGTTGGCCCTGTGTGCCTCGGCCGTATGCAGTCCTGATTGTGGCGCTCACCTGCACGGCGCCAAACACGCATACGACCATCATTGGCACCAAGGCAGAAGCGACTCTCATCGCTGAAGACGACACGTCTCCATTCGTCCCTCCATTCACGCCTGTCGCGACACCACTGGAGGCGGGCTGCACGATGTTGGGGCGTGAGGGGAAGACGGCCTAACGGTATGCGGGACCGTAGCCCAGCTTCATGGAGACGGTTGCGAATGGTCCTCGCCGATACCCCAGGAGCAACAGTGTCCCTAATTTGCTGGGAAGTGGCGGTGCGGTCCCCTACGGCACTGCGTAGGATCCTACGGTCTTGGCGTGCATCCGTGCGTCGCTGCGGTCCGGTCCCAGGTCGACGGGCACGTGCACCTTCCGCCGACCACTGGCGACAGCATCGATGTACTGTGGAGACCTCACGCCCCACGTGTTGAGCAATTGGGCGGTACGTCCACCCGGCCTCCCGCATGCCCACTATACGCCCTCGCTCAAAGTCCGTCAACTGCACATATGGTTCACGTCCACGCTGTCGCGGCATGCTACCAGTGTTAAAGACTGCGATGGAGCTCCGTATGCCACGGCAAACTGGCTGACACTGACGGCGGCGGTGCACAAATGCTGCGCAGCTAGCGCCATTCCACGGCCGACACCGCGGCTCCTGGTGTGTTCGCTGTGCCGTGCGTGTGGTCATTGCTTGTACAGCCCTCTCGCAGTGTCTGGAGCAAGTATGGTGGGTCTGACACACCGGTGTCAATGTGTTCTTTTTTCCATTTCCAGGAGTGTATAAAAAAACCTGGTTCAACTGCCTAATATCGTGCAGGGCCCCCGCGAGCGCTCAGAAGTGCCGCAACACGACATGGCATGTACTCAACTAATGTCTGAAGTAGTGCTGGGAGGAAATTGACACCCTGAATCCTTCGGGGCTGTCCATAAACCCCCTAAGAGTACGAAGAGATGGAGATCTCTTCTGAGCAGCACGTTGCAAGGCATCCCAAATAAGCTAAATAATTTTCATGTACGAGGAGTTTGATGACCAGCGGAAGTGTTTAAACTCAGAAGTGTGTTCCTGGAGCCATTGTCCTGCTGGAATTGCACAAGTTTTCGGAATGCGCAATGGACATGAATGATCAGACCGAATGCTTACATACGTGCCACCTGTCACAGTCGTGTATAGATGTATCAGGGGTCTCACATGACGCCAACTGCACACACCCCAGACCATTACAGGCAACATGTTTTCAGTCACCAACAGTCCAGCCGGCCGGAGTGGCCGAGCGGTTCTAGGCGCTTCAGTCTGGAACCGCACGACCGCTACGATCACAGGTTCGAATCCTGCCCCGGGCGTGGAAGTTTGTGATGTCCTTAGGTTAGTTAGATTTAAGTGGTTCTAAGTTCTAGGGGACTGATGACCTCAGAAGTTAAGTCCTATAGTGCTCAGAGCCATTTTGAACCAACAGTGCTTTGTTGGTGTTCACGGGCCCAGGCGAGACGTAAAGCTTCGTGTCGTGCAGTCATCAAGAGCACACAAGTGGGCCTTCGGCTCCGAAAGCCCATATCGATGATATTTCGTTGAATGGTTCACACACTGACGTTGACGGCCCAGCCTTGAGATCTGCACCAGTTTGTGGAAGGGTTGCGCTTCTGTCACGTTTAACGATTCTCTTCATTCGTCGTTGGTCCCGTTCTTGCAGCATCTTTCTCCGACCGAAGCAATATCGGAGATTTGATGTTTTGCCGGATTCCTGATGTTCACGTACACTCGTGAAATGGTCGTGCGGGAAAATTCCCATTTCATCGCTGCCTCGAAGATGCTGTCCCCCATCACTCATGCGCCGACTACAACAGAACGTTCAAAAACACTTAAATCTTGATAACCTGCCATTGTATCAACAGTAAATGATCTATCAACAGCCTGCGCCAGACGTTTGCTGTCTTATATAGATTCTGCCTATTTAAGTACCTCAGTATTTGAATACGCATGCCTATACCAGTTTATAAGAACCATCAACCTATCATACTTGAGGAGACATGACGTCACAAACACTGAGATGCGTGAAAAACTGCCGCATTGTACATGACGTTAAGATATCAATTTCTTCTAACTTTACTCGCAATATATTTTGCAGACAATATGCTCGTATACCCCTGAATGTTACGTACAGTACTGTATCATTGTATGACTCATAGATCAGGAGATACGACCTCATAAACACTGAAACACATGAAATAATGCCGCTTGATGCATGAAGTTTTAATACGCTTATTCTTTACTACTAAAGCTCCTACAGTCGAATCAACTTAAGAAAATCGCTGACTCCTGGCAACGCTTTGGACAGCTTTCAACTGCGCAAACGGCTGTAGGTGGGAACAGCAGTCTGTAGAGCTACGAAGAGCCGTTGCTGTAGAGACGTTTACAAAATCGCGCTGTACGCGCAATGCAGTTGCACCTCGCGTACAGAAACCATACGGGATCATGTTTCTTAATTTGGATACCGCTGTTATACACTAGTGCGTTATGCATACTTATTTGCACGACTGTTTCATGATTTCAAAGGTGTTTCAGCGTATATATGGAAATGAAATTTTATCGACACTTCAGTACAATTACAATTCATTTGTTTTCGTTTCTAGCAGACAATTGCCTAAACGAATACCTGGGCAATACTGGGGTTGTTAGCTAGTACATACACTCCTGGAAATGGAAAAAAGAACACATTGACACCGGTGTGTCAGACCCACCATACTTGCTCCGGACACTGCGAGAGGGCTGTACAAACAATGATCACACGCACGGCACAGAGGACACACCAAGAACCGCGGTGTTGGCCGTCGAATGGCGCTAGCTGCGCAGCATTTGTGCACCGCCGCCGTCAGTGTCAGCCAGTTTGCCGTGGCATACGGAGCTCCATCGCAGTCTTTAACACTGGTAGCATGCCCTGACAGCGTGTACGTGAACCGTATGTGCAGTTGACGGACTTTGAGCGAGGGCGTATAGTGGGCATGCGGGAGGCCGGGTGGACGTACCGCCCAATTGCTCAAAACGTGGGGCGTGAGGTCTCCACAGTACATCGATGTTGTCGCCAGTGGTCGGCGGAAGGTGCACGTGCCCGTCGACCTGGGACCGGACCGCAGCGACGCACGGATGCACGCCAAGACCGTAGGATCCTATTCAGTGCCGTAGGGGACCGCACCGCCACTTCCCAGCAAATTAGGGACACTGTTGCTCCTGGGGTATCGGCGAGGACCATTCGCAACCGTCTCCATGAAGCTGGGCTACGGTCCCGCATACCGTTAGGCCGTCTTCCGCTCACGCCCCAGCATTCTGCAGCTCGCCTCAAGTGGTGTCGCGACAGGCGTGAATGGAGGGACGAATGGAGACGTGTCGTCTTCAGCGATGAGAGTCGCTTCTGCCTTGGTGCCAATGATGGTCGTATGCGTGTTTGGCGCCGTGCAGGTTAGCGCCACAATCAGGACTGCATACGACCGAGGCACACAGGGCCAACACCCGGCATCATGGTGTGGGGAGCGATCTCCTACACTGGCCGCACACCTCTGGTGATCGTCGAGGGGACACTGAATAGTGCACGGTACATCCAAACCGTCATCGAACCCATCGTTCTACCATTCCTAGACCGGCAAGGGAACTTGCTGTTCCAACAGGACAATGCACGTCCGCATGTATCCCGTGCCACCCAACGTGCTCCAGAAGGTGTAAGTCAACTACCCTGGCCAGCAAGATCTCCGGATCTGTCCCCCATTGAGCATGTTTGGGACTGGATGAAGCGTCGTCTCACGCGGTCTGCTCGTCCAGCACGAACGCTGGTCCAACTGAGGCGCCAGGTGGAAATGGCATGGCAAGCCATTCCACAGGACTACATCCAGCATCTCTACGATCGTCTCCATGGGAGAATAGCAGCCTGCATTGCTGCGAAAGGTGGATATACACTGTACTAGTGCCGACATTGTGCATGCTCTGTTGCCTGTGTCTATGTGCCTGTGGTTCTGTCAGTGTGATCATGTGATGTATCTGACCCCAGGAATGTGTCAATAAAGTTTCCGCTTCCTGGGACAATGAATTCACGGTGTTTTTATTTCAATTTCCAGGAGTGTATATAACTAACAATGTCCTAGTACGGTTTCTCTCTGTATGTTAGGGCTAGTATTTGAACTACTGTACGCATTATGATACAGTTTTCGGTAACATATAGAATGATTCACGAGAAACGTGAAAGCTACGCCATTGACATCTAGTGGTGAACGGCAAAACTGTTTGGAATCATCCAAATAGGTATCAAGCAGCGACAGGTTGCTGTACCATTGCGTGGTAGAGAGGGTGATTTGTACGGATGTTCCGAGGCAGAGGGTGTTTTGTACTGATGTATTGTGCCAGAAGTTGCTTCGTTTTAATATTGCGTGGCGGCGGGTACTTCGTACCAATTTTGTGTGTCTGAGGGTGCTTTACATCATGTTGTATGGCCGGGGATACTTACACGGGAAACTCCCAGTCGCACCTCCCTCAGATTTAGTCGTAAAATGTCCCAGTGGTTTACCTGTCAAAAGCGGAACACAGATTAAGCAAGAAAATAGGAAGAAGGTGTACGAAACCGTGAAAAAGAAGCAAAATAGAAACAGTAAACGGTCCGTCCCTTATACAAACACATGAAAATTGAATCACATCTTTAGAAAATGTTATACAAGTTAATCTTTTACTAATGAAACAAAACAAAAACGAGGACACAACTGAATAAAGTCAAGAAGCTATCGAATTTCCAAGCATTTGCTACTTCACGTTGCCACTACATGGAATTCACACAGTTTTTGTAATTTTCTTCAAATTATTTATGCATAAACATATCTTGCAATTTACTCCACATTATCTGCCAATTTTTCTTGGAGATAGCTAACATTGGCTTCGTTTTGAAAGCTAGACTTTAGCAGGAGGTTCACCATGTTCTCTTCCCATAGCCCCTGGTTCTGGATCAAGATTTTTCATTAGAATTATTATCACCTTGTCAAGTCCTACGGGTCGTTCAAGTTGCCATTTGGCTTGTGGTATGATTAACTCCTTGCACAATATTCTGCAGAAAATTTCTCCTCACATGCGTAGAACTTGGTGAAAGATGCTGACTTTCTGTCTTCCATAAATACAAGCATCCAAACACCCTATGTTACCAGTGATGAGAAATAAGACATAAGGCCTTCTTCTGGAAGACATAAGGCTTTCTTCTGGTGGCTCTTTCGCAGAATATTTATTGATCATCTTGTCTGTTGCATCCGTGGTGGTGTTTTAATGCAAAATCTGGTTTGCACTTTCCAGTATCACCTCCTACATTTGTGTCATGACGCAAGGTGCAGCAAAATTGCAGCACGATTCTTCTTCAGGAAATAGGACTCCAAGGAAACATCATTATGAGAAATGAAGAAAGATGACACTACTTTCTTCATTGTGTTTGGCAAGAAACCTTTAAGTATTTCTTGCTTATGCCTCCTCATTGTTTCACTAAGGCTTCATTTCTCTTGTGAAATTCAATTGTAAGTGGAAGAGACCTAAAAAAATTATCAGTGGTGATGCTGTAATCTTCTCTAAGCAGCTAGTTCGATCCAATACTGCTCTTTGTTCTTGATTTTGTTTAGGGCAGTCCCTTCTTTTTCAGTATACACTTGTAAGTTCAGTGAACAGTTTGATTTGGCATCAACCAAAGCCCATACTTTCATCTGTCCTTGGCAGTTTCTGAAATCATGTAAATAACAAACAGACAATGCCTTTGGAAAGAACAAAGTGGTTCATCTACTGTAAGGTGTGAATGAGAATTGTAATTAGACTTTCAGTGGTTGGCAAACAATGTGAAGACATCTCTGACAGCAGGGAGTGTGTCATTCTTTCTCCTTTTGTTTCCTGTAGTGGTGTTATCAAATCTGATGAAAGTAGATAACAGCTGAAATCGAGTTCTAGACATAGAAGCAAGGAAAATATTTCTTTTGGATATAGGATTTGGGGTCCACAACTCCACAGGCTTCCATTTAGGTTTTCAACACTCATAGTTGTCACACACCTAGAAATGAGAATTTCGTCAACAACCATTGTTTCTGCTTTTCTGGATATCTTGCGCCCCATTCCCCGTAATATGTCTGGGCCTTTATGTTGATTCTGTCCACAATTTTTTGTAATACCGTCATCAAAGAACAATTTGAAAGCATCACTTACTGATTCAGTACCACCAGTCGTATCTGCAACTCTGGAAAGACGTCAGTAACATTATGAACTGTTCAAAACATATATCGGTGAATTTCTAAACCGAAATATTCCATTTTTACTGACATAATTTTCATTTACATTGTTTTCTATTTCATCTGCAGTTTCTTCTTCTAACTCTTACACAGTCTCATTTTTTGAGTAACTTTCGCTATTTGGTTCCTGACAGCTACTATCATTCTGTACCATGGAAATTACTTAATAAAGATGCTCATATCTGCCATGATATATTTCTGTCATTTTTATTTCACTGGCATAAACAGCACTTATGGCTAAATAATGAACTAAATGAAAGCAGACAAAACAGCAATGGCTGCTCATGCTCCCAACAATAAACATACTGAAACATTTATTAGGTGCATCATTATTGCCAGTGGAACGTAATCATTTACAGAAAAAGAAATTTTTGTATCATGCTGATTGCCAAGTGGGTTCCTTAAAGAACACATTAAATAAAAATAAATATTATTTTCATCTTATTCGCTTCGTTATGTAACCAACTCAAGAGACATGAGGTAACAAGCGAATCTGACCGTAATGAGTTTCATTAAGTAAAATGTTCATTTGATGTCAAAATAAGGGACAAGTGTAGCTCTGCAATCTCGTGAACCCCGCTTGGTAGTTTGAATGTTAATAGAACTATTTGATTTGAAATGCTAAGTTGCTTTCTTTGTTACTGTTGTGCCGCCGAGATACATCGTTATTGTGGCGTGTAAACGTCGTCATAAACCTACAATTTTTGTTGAAGATGTCACAGTCTTCCATTCCTCTGAACGGCAAACAAGTTCCCATCATTAATTTCAGGAGACATGCAGTTTGAGGTGGCACGGAATCCAAAATACGGTGTTTCGCTTTGTTACACAAAGATAGTCAGACGTGAAATTCGCGTTACCGACAAGGAAAATTTATCATGGGCGGGTTTTTAGTATATGCTGTAGGCTTAGGCGCTGTTATATACCGGATTAAACGACGATATTCTTACGCATAATAAACGTTATTGATTATTCGAACGGGAAGTACTAGTGGATAATTTATTAACAGAAGCGTGATTACAAATGTAACAAGATTTCGTGTGCGTCTGCTCTTGATTTTGCAGACAGATTTCGTAGCACTTACCACAAAAATAGCGATCATCCCCGTCAGTCCACTGATATCTGCGATTTCTGCTGAACGGTACCGGGGTTCGGTTCGTGTGTGGGGGATCAGTTTGTCGCTTCGACCCCGGGAGGAATGAAGTTGTCGCTTCGACACTCTTCACCAAATATAAGTACCATTTCTAATGTGCCACGGATGGGTACGAGTTTCATAATAATAATACTAAAATATTTTAATGTACTATTACCAATAATGAAAAATTTAATTGTCATAAAATATATATGAATTGTTTTAATGCACCGATAGGAATAGTTCGTTTACATAAGTAAACAGAACTTTGCTTTAGCATGGTGTCCAAGACATTTCAATCGGAAAAATACAGGCTTTGCAAAGCATATTCAAAAATTGATAAATACATGTGTTATGCAGTTAATTTAAAAACCGGAATTATAATAGCAACAAACTATCGTAACTTTGATAACGCCATAATTTGCACAATATAAACCAAATGCACACTCGTAAATTAACAGTATTTCACTAAGCACTGTGAATGTGAACTTTGGTCTGAAAACAATAGTAGTACGAGTGTGTGAATGCGAGGAATGCGTTTTTTTTCGATCGTTTCCACAAGCGTTTGCGAAGTTGTACCTGTGAATTCTTTTTTTTTTTTTTTTTTTTTTTTTTTTTTTTTTTTTTTTTTTTACATTCAGTCATGCTACTACTTTATTCTCAGGTCAGCCTACAACGCGTGAACAAAAAGTAAGGAAATTTTGTAGTTTCTCATGTTGTGTTAGTCCAATTCACGCGATATTTCCGTTGTTGTGTGAGAAACATATCAGAAAAATATCCATATATTGTTAGGATATCGTCTGTTTTTTGCAAGGAAGTTCCGAAAGGCGTTTCGTGGCGGGTGGGAGGGGGGAGATCGGGACTGCCCCCCCCCCTCCCCCCATTATCTCCTAAATCAAATTACATATGACCCTAAGCGCCGTTTAGACAAACTGAAAGATATTCTGATTTTCAGTCATGCGACGAAAAAGATATACGCGTTATCGATAGTAAAGAGGCCATCGATAAATTTAAACTCTCGGTATATTGATAGCACTATCGTCTAATCACCCATATCTACTTTAACCAAGACATTGTTGGCGTTACTTTAGTACATGTGTTGTTCTGTTAATCAGCTCCTTTCCAAGTGTTTAGGCTGACCCTGTTTGAATGAGCTCATATTTCTGGGATTAGTAAACTTCCTGGTAGAGGTTTTCAGAGTAGGAGATTGGTTAGTTTAGAGAGAAAGGGACCAAATTACTTGGTGATCAGACTAAGAGCAGTTGACAGTTAACATAGATCATAAGGTATGTGTAACAGAAAATTTGGAATAATATAGTAATATATTGCAGAAACTGATTACACCAAGCATTTCTACCAGCTGCCTGAAGAATATAGCCTTTGAGAAATTTGTCTCTGCAGTAAAATGTAAACATTATGAGTCTCATTTGAAATGTTTCTATAGGTTCGGTAGATGTTTGAATGTTGTTTGACAGACTTCTTGGTTGCCATCAGAATTGAAGGAGGAGATGACTCTTACAATTGTGGATTGTACAGAGCTTAATTATGTGTCTGTTGTTTCCAGGCCCACAGCAGTTGACTTAACTACTGCTGACACATCACAAAATGACGTGCAACCTCGCTCATCCACGAGAGGCCGTAACCATGCAGACAGTGTCCCTAGCAGCAGCAGCAGCAACAGCAGGAGGTCAAATCGCAGAGGCTCTGCCACATCAGATGTGGATGCTAGTGGGAACTCTGCAGCAGGTGCCTCTGTGCAGAGAACGAGCCGCAAGATCAATGCCGAAACGAATGCACGACCCAGCTTTAAGGTACAGTGGTGTAAAATCTGTAGCAAATGCGTAACCACTCCCTTAGCCCGAGTTTTTCAAATTCCATCCTGTCTTTGAATAAACCTTTTATATGTGATGGATTAAACTCTGGCAACACAGTCTCATTGAAACTCATTTCTCTCAGTCTGACCACACTGTTTATTGAAAAAGATAGGAAGAACTGCCATACGTTCAGATTTTTCTGTCACATTTGCTCACGGATGGCAAAATCTAGTGGCAGAGCTGAAGCAGAGTGGCTCCCCACAAAGTAGAAGGGAAGTCACATTTGTTTACAGAAGGACATGAGAGTTTTTCATAAAGCAGGGGGGAGGGGTTAAGATTTTATAAAAGTGAGTGTATGTGCCAAAATAGTACAGTCCTTGACTCACAATATTACTAGTTTGCCTAGACACTGCCATATTAATTATCTGCCATTTGCAGAATAGTCTAACATATAAGTGTCAGACTATGCCGTGCAGTATGAAATAAAAAGTTAAAGTAGGTGTTTCCATGGGTGGATCCAAAATGACAGTGTTATGCTTGCGAGAGACTGAAATAGAAGGATTACATGAGTTGCTTCAGCAACATTGCACTGTGGAGTGCCTCTTGGACTACTGAATTTCCTTACTGATTTTCCATTCATCTGTCAGACTGGGGTTGTGATGAATTGTGGTCGCAGATACATCCAGGTTTCTCACGTGTGTTGTTTCTCATATAATGTAACTTGTTGGTTTTATTTGTATTTTCCCAGTACATATCAGTACTATTATAATTTCCTTGCTCCTTTTTTTACAGTGTTATCACTGTTACATCATGCAAAATTTAAATATCATGTTCTTTCAGATAATGGTTTAGGGCTGCCCTAGGCAATATTCAATCTCTTTCTAGTGTGTTTGTGTGTGTGTGTGTCATCAAGTTATATAAAGTGGAGCTAACCTTATAAATCAGCTCATAGAATCATTATTTATTATAATAATCTATTGGTGTCATCTTTTTTATATGAAATAATAGTCCCTATTTATTCCGAGTATTTTTCCCCCATATCAATTTCGTTATACATGTAACTTTTACTGAATTTAAACAGTTTTTTGTACCATGGAACAGTTACTAGCATAATACAGAACAGCTCCTAGTGTAATACAGACACACTCTGATAACCCATGTCATTTACAGGTTGTTTTATGTGGCATGCTTCAACATGAAACCAGATTTGTATTTTTCAAGGAATCCCTCTTTTTTTGGGCTGCTATCCTTATAGCCCAATGGTTGTGCTTCGTTTACTCCAACCTACTTTGAAATTAAGAAACAATTGATGTCCAGTTATCTAAATGCTCATGTAAACATTTAAAATTCATCAGCAAAGTGTGTATTAATTAGCCCGTTTAATATATTACAAAATGCAGCTCCAGCAGAAAACAACTGAGTTTAGTTTGAACTTTTAGTTAGGATTGAAATAAATTTCTTAATAAGTTTATAAGACAGTTTTATAACCTTAACACTGGTATTTGCAAATGAATGTTGTGAAAATGAATCACTGGTTTCCCTGTACTTGGTACTGACACCAGAGTTTACCTCCATTTCACCTTCCAGAACACAAGAAGAGGCACTTCCAGTAAAAAATTAACATCTGAAACTACTTCAGTAAAAGATGAAATTGATGAGTCTGAGAACTATCCTCCTGAGTTCATACACAAGATAAAGTCTTCCGTTGATACAAAGGTACGTGCAGAGATTTAACTTCTAATTAGTTGTATAAAATATATTAGACAAAACATATCACATTTCTATCTGAGATACCATTTGTTTTTCAGAGGAAGTCAATGTAGCATGTAAATAATTACTGCAACACATCATAAAGTAATTATTACATTATAACAACGCAAAAGAGGATGTGGTTATAGTGCACTTATGGTGTCTTGTGGTGATGTTGGCCATTTGTTGATGTTGGTTGCAGCCAATTGGGTGATAATGTACAGTAGCCAGTGACAGTCACTGAATGTAATGATTTATTTTGGTATAAGATATGAAATGATTACATTCCTTTTCGTTGTAGGGAGTCCCAGAATAACTTTTATTGATCTCATTATTAGGAATTTTAAGGTTGCTTACAAATTTTTATATTTGTTTGATGACTGGTAAAAGCTAGCTCTGCTGACAAAATAGATTGACCTTTAGTGAAGTCTAAGGCCATATCAATTTGAAATGTGACAATTTGGTTGTGAAACTTCCCACCAGATTAAAACTGTGTGCCAGATTGAGACTCGAACTTGGGACATTTGCCTTTCACAAATAAGTGCTCTAACAACAGGACAATCCAAGCTCAACTCACGTACCCCTCATCACAGCTTTACTTCACCCAGTGCCTCGTCTCCTATCTTCTGAATTTCATAGAAGCTCTCATGTGAAGTCTTCAGTACTAGCACTAATGGAAGAAAGGATATTATGGTGACAGAGCTTGGCCACAGTGGGTGGGATGTTTGCAGAATAAAATTTTCACTCTTCAGTGGCGTTTGTACTGATATGAAACTTCCCAACAAATTAAAACTCCGAGCCAGACTGCAGACTCGAACTCAGGGCCTCTGCCATTTGTGAGCAAGTGCTCTACTGACTGAGCTAGCTAATTGTGTACTCACAGCCTTACTTCACCCAGTACCTCACCTCCTACCTTCTGAACTTTACAAAAGCTCTCCTATCAAACTTCAATGTCTAACATCCTGCAAAACAGGATGTCACAGAGTTATGGCTTCACCACAGCCTGTGGGATGGTTTTAGAACGAAATTTTCACTCTGAAGTGGAGTATGTACTTATATGAAACTTCCTGGTAGATTAAAACTGTATGCCGTATTGATACTTGGACTTGGGACCTTTGCTTTTTATGCCAAGTGCTGTGCAAATATATTTTTTTTAATTTAAAAAATATTTATTTATTGGATTAACAGGTGGGAACTGCAGCAGTGCACATAACAAAGAAAAACAAATAAGGCTGTGGATGCAAGTTATCTGTGAATAAACGTGTAAGGGAAAATATTTAGAAGCTGAAGAGAAAACAGTTGGTCAAGTGCGAGTGCGAGACACACACTGAGGGTTCAGTACAAACTTAATTATCTATGTACGAGTATAGTTCGTCCATCCTGGGAATCAAGATTTTCAATGTTATTTACCCGTTATTCCACACAGTAATGTTCGTCTATTATGCTTTTGACAGATGGTGAATGCAGTATATATTCTAATGCCGAAAATATATTTTTGTGTGATAGAATTACAATTTTACAGTTTTGGGATTTTTTTTTTTTTTTTTTTTTTTTTTTTTGCTGTACTTGTACTGTGAAATCTTACAACTTGCTGAATTTCAGGATGCATAGTCAATGGGAAGTATTCTAAAGGTTTTGATGAGTGAGTTTGCAAGTATCAAAACATGTACATAAATGGGTGAAACTCTTGGTTGCATTGGCTTAGAAGGTTAAATTTTTACACCACCAAGGTGCCATAGACTTAAGACATAGATCTGAACTTGATATGCCAATCTGTTCCAGAGAAAAATGGGTCTTAACAGACAGATGGACAGACAGACAGACAGATAAAAACTGAGAGAAATTTTTTGTGTGTTTTAAGTACAAATTAACAGCTTATGGATTTTTTTCTGTACTTGTATTGTGAAACGTTGCTTCTTGCCAAATTTCATGTTTCTAGCACAACGGGAAGTACTCTATAGGTTTTGATGAGTCAGTTTTTGAGTATCAAAATATGTGACATAAATGGCCTAATCATTTGATTGCATTGACTTAGAGGCTTAATTTTTTTACACCTCTGATAGATCATAGACCTTAGTATGTGCCATAAATATTAACTTAATACGTGTACCCATTTCTGAAAAAAAGGGTTCTTAACAATCATACAGACAGATGGACAACAAAGAGTTCTGTTTTTACAGGTCGAGGCTTGGAACCCTAAAGAAGGAGGGGGAAAGTTAAGGAAACTATGAAGAGATGTGGTGTCAAGTTCAATAGTGTTTTGTGGTTGGAACAATGTCTACTCAAATAGTGGAAGGGGGGGAGGGGCATGTCTCGTCTTGTCTTAATTGACTGGACTGGTTGACAAAAATATACTGTAAATAATTCTCACAATTGGCCCGATAGCGTTGGATGTGGTGTGGGATATGGTGTACTTGGAGACACATCCATAAGTCTACCAGATTGCTGATGTCATCCATGCCATTTAGATGATGGGAAATCAGAAAATATCAGCATGGTAGGAGAGCAGTGATGCTGTGGTACACTAAGGTAGAAAGCCATGATCTTCTGTACAAGGGTCCAGATGTCCGCTGCTGCTCATCACTCGAAACTGTATAAATCCGTATCTTTGATATTACACTTGAGGCACAGGGGTGAGTCCACCAGCACAGTGCGGCACAGTTTCTGTCTTGTAGCAGATTTGCCATTGTCTAAAAGATACATCATTGCAGTAGTGTCAGTGGTGTGGTATGTTTCATGGATCATTTTCCAAACTGTGGTCTACAAAATCTGGGGGTGGAGGCAGTTGTAGAAGATGGTAGATGTCTTGGGTGGTCGTCTTCTTGGTTCCTGGGAGCTCGGCACATATGTAGAGATATTCCAGAAAGAAACGGCCAATGTGTGGAACTAGAGGTGCAATATGTGCCACTAATGTTGGTGGGCATCTCAAAGTAGGTGCGAATTCAGCAGTTAGCATTCCAGTGAATCTAATATCCTGGCTTTTCCACAACCAGGCCATGGCATTGGTGTAAATTGCTGTGGCCCTAGCTGTAATGTTAACTTCAGCTAGGCCACCATCTCACTTATCTAAAGTGAGGGCATCATACTGGACTTTCAAAGATATCTCCAAAACATATATAATACCCAAAGGCCGCCTGCAGTCTGGCCACCATTGTTCCAGTGATGGGCAGAATCTGCAAAACGTGGGGTATCTGGGCTGCCAGAAATGTGTTGGCAAAAATGACCCTCTGGCACACATTCAGCAGATGGCTCTGTATGTTTGCCTGGATGCATTGTAGTATCACAAAAAAACTGATTGCTAAAGTCACATGTGTACACCTTTTAAAGACACCGGAGGGCATCCATCTGTTAAAAGGGGGTTGTGTTACCTGTGTGAAGGTCCTGGTTGACTTTCATGGCACATGATTTTGTGAAATGTGCTGTAACAGGCAATCCTGTGCTTTGTAGCCTCTATTTTGACCACTAAACGTACACTGAGAGCCAAGTTGTCTGTGTAGGTGCAACATCGGTAAACATGCTCCTGGAGTGGAATACCCACCAGGCATTTCCATAGACCACAGATGAGTGGATCCATCGCATTGATGCAAAGCACAGCCAACAGCAGGTAACCCTACCATACTGAGTGCTCCGTCCATATGGGTTGTCTGTGTCTTCCATTGACAAGAAGGCAGGATGTTGCCCCTTGAAGGAGTCATATTATCACCTGTGTGACCATTTGTGTAATTACCACCTGGTGCATCTCTGCATTCAGGAATGCGTAGTTGATGTGGTCTAACACTTGGTTGAAGTCAGTGGGGATTAAAACAGTTGGCAGTCAGATGTGTCGTGCCATGATGATGATATCTAAATATTTACTGAGGGCAGTCTGGATTTTATTATTGCCACCTAAGAAGGTTTGTCGTGGAACACAACTTGCTGTAACATATGTTTGAGTCACATAGTTTGAAGGTATGTGAAAATATTGAAATCAGAATGTAGTAATGTGTCTGGCCAGTAACTATTAAGCTGTGTTCCTCCCGTGTGCTTTGCACTGGGATAGGTAACCCTCCGATGAACTCTGGTGGTGGGAACACTGTGCCAGACCGAAGTTTCCAGTACATGTCTCTCCATTGCAATAACATCTGAACTGGAAAAGTTTGAAAAGTCTCCAGTAGTATGCTGTCCAGGCCAGGAGACAGATTCAGTGATCCATCGGCCACAGCTGCAAGGACATTTTTGGTGGTCACTTCCATGGTGATGAGGGTTGCTGCCCTGGTGTGGACCTCCTTGAGAAGCTTGACACTAGTTCCTGTATCATTCAGTACTTCATGACAAAGGTATCTGCAGTTTGTTGTGAAGGCGTTAGTGATGTGAGCTTGCAGTGTCAGCCGTCATCCATCAGACAGGTCGAAAATTGACATTAAGGCCTGTTGAAATCATCAAAAATTTTGAATGATGTAATCCGTAGAAAGTTCTTTACCACTAATCCTGTCTTGGATGTGTGCTCATACAACAGCTCCCACTAAGCAGCATCTGGTCAATGTTAAACATTTTGCTTTGATGAGTTGAACTTCTTTTTTATGATCTGAGGATGGGCCTGGTCCATGAGATTGTGTACATTACTGTAGTAAAAATGTGTTGTGTGATGATTCATATTGTGTAAAGGCGTAGCAACCGGTGAGTCAGACACACAGTATCCACCACAACAATGTGTTCCCACATGATTTGATACGTTTAACATGAGCCTGCCGTGCATCTGTGAGCTGTTGTCGACATTCAGGGTCTTGTATTATAGTACAGTGTCGAATTTCCAGAGTCCTGTGCTGCGACATGTAGATTGTCTACGGAGGTTGATGGTACAGATTTCAATGTCATCATCTGAAAAGACAGACAGCCAATATTCTGCATCAAGAAGATTGGGTGTTCGAGCGTCAGCGATATACGATCTGCTGAGTTGGCTGGCAGAGTGGCTTGTAATGTGTATGAGCCCTGGGTGGTCACCATGTACCAGTCTCCAAGTGTTGATGAGATGAAGGTGCTAGACCAAGAGCAGAGTTCTGGGTATGTGGTGAACTGTGGGTATTGGTCTGTATGCTCGAGAATGCATTTAAAATCTGTACCCCTGATTAGGTCCTCCATTTATCCCTGTGTGAAGATGCGTTGACATTTATGAAGTCTGGTTCCTTCAACTGTCAGGGCCACCCCTCGCGCTGCTTGTAGATATGCAACTACGGGAAGTGAAATCCCTTCTCAGAGGAGGATGGTCATACCGATGTGTTGCATATCCATCAGGCTGGAGTGCATCTCATATTCATAAGACCCAAACCAAGTCGCTGCCTCAATTCTTGTAGCAGGGTGATGTCAACGTCCACTGCTCGTAGCGTGTTGTGGAGTAATTGAAGTTTAATGCTAGAACTGATATTGGTGTTTATAGTAGCTATTCAGTATGGTTGGTGGGGGACCTGTGCTTCTGGTATGCTTGTAGCTGCTGAAGTTAGTTGTGGAGGATTGCAGAAGTCCATATTGGTTGCAGGGCTCATTTCAGTCAGGTAGAAGTGGCAAATCCACATCATCTGCTCATAAAACAGACCATCAGTTTCAACATTGACAAGAGGTGGTGGTGCTGACTGATTCAGGTAAATGACCTCAGTGATATAAATGTGCTATTTTCCATATCTTCTGGGTGGGGTTCTCGCCAATAGTCTCTGGTGAATGACTGACAGTCTTGTGGAGAAAGTGTCTTCATGGCAGTGGGAAATGAGTCATCTTGTTTGTCAACAGATTTGTGCACCACCTCTTTGTCCTTTGAAGTTGACTCAGTGGCTCATTCCGATGTCTTGTGGCATTTTTTGCAGTGTTTGTATGACTGTTGCTTCCGGCAATGTGTGGCGGTGTCTGAAGAAGGAAGAGACTTGCGTTATTCTGGTACAAAAGCTGTGGTCAATATAATATAGTTATTAATCTCTATAAACTCTCTTGGGTATCCTTGTGAACTTTTAGTGTAGGTGTACCCACTTGGAAATCAGATTTTCAGTGGCACTGTCAGTGGCAAATTGCTGTGATGCCTCCAGTTGTGTCAGTCCTGGGAGAGGGTTATGAACTGCACCTTGTGAGGGCTTGATTTTCAGTGCCACCACCTAGGTTGGTGGAAGAGTGTTTGTGGTTTGGTTGGTGTTCATTTCATTGTGTCACAGCTGTGTGTTGTAGTGTTGAAGGCATTCACTATGGATGCGGCCTTCTTTGTCACAACTGGAACATGTAAGAGATTGTCTATTGGAAGTCACCACTGCTCAGCATCTGCCTACAAAAATGTATAATTGGACATGGCGGATGAGGTCTATACGACCTATCGCACACTATTGAACTCCAGGGATCCCCCCCTCCCCCCCCCCCCCCCCCCCTGTTTCAGCCACATGGTTGTGGACTTTTCCATATAGAATTAGTGGTGTTATGAATTTGTCTTCATGTACTTCGAAGGCAGTTCGAAAACATGGATTGTTCGAAGGCCAAGTCAGGTGTGGTCCACATCCACTGGCCTGAAGTTGCTGTTGAAGTGTCAAAATATGAATCGATGGATAATCTTGTTGCAGGCAGCATTAGACGTCACCTTAACGTAAACAAGACTGCTGACAATTGATAGGAGAATGACAATGAGATCATCGCATGGGATCCTGACATCATCACATAAGAAGCACTTTGAGTCCTGAATAGGCATTCAAAAAGCTGAACTTATGGGTGTTCTTCCTGTAAGAGTTGGTCATGATAGTATGTTTGGCTTAGAAGTACAGTGATGCCGAAGTCAACAAACACTACACACGCACAGTGGTGCAGATGGCTGACCATGGACCAACTGCAGAACTGCTGAAGGCAGACTAGTGAATGAGCTCCCCAAGCACGATTCACGACCTGTCCCCACAGTTTTACTTCTGCCAGTAACTCATCTCCTATCTTCCAAAGTTCACAGGCGCTCTCCTGCTAAACTTACAAGACTAGCTCTCCTAGAAGAAAGTATACTGTGGAGACGTGGCTTAGGCACAGTCTGGAGTATGTTTTCAGAATGAAATTTTCATTCTACAGCGGAGTGTGTGCTGGTAGAAAGTTTTATATCTATGCATACTCTGCTGCAGAGCAAAAAATTTACTCTGGAAACAGCCCCCATGCTGTGGCTAAGCCATCCTTTCTTGCACGGGTGGTAGTCTTACGTATTTCTCAGGAGAGATTTTGTGTATTGGAAGGTATGAGGTGAGGTACTGAGAGAAGTGAAGTTGTGAGAACAGGTAGTGAGTCATGTGTGGATAGCTCATTCACTAGAGTACTTGCCCACGCAAGGCAAAGATCCTGAGCTCTAGTTTCAGTCTGGTATGGAGTTTTAATCCACCAAGAACTTTTATATCAGTGCACACTCTACTGCAGAATGAAAATTTCATTATGGAATTTGATTTTGAGTTGGCAAAGCCAACAAATATGAACTAAAGAAAACTAGATATTCTGACAGACTGGCCTGAACTCTAGGTTGGATTGGAATGTGACATTTGGTTGTGAGTTGGTGAAGCCTAGATGTGAAAGGAATGGAACTAGATGGGCTGACAGACTAACCTGTAGCATAGTCCAAGGCCTAGGTTAGGTTGGAATTTGATAATTTGCTCGTGAATTGGCAAAGTCAACGAATCTCAACACAAAAATACGATGATTGTTATAGATTGATGTGTAGCATAACCTGAGATGACATTTTTCATTGCTGTAAGCTACTCATACATGTCTTATTTCTGAGTGTGACAAAACTTCTGATAATGTTGTTCAAGTCTAACCTAGTAAAACAAAATACTACGTAACTGTATTTACGGACCATAGGAAATTACAAAATAGGATCTCATTTGCAGCCTACATCTGAGTTACCATTCATTGTGTCTACTCACCTGGATTCATCATGTGAACTGTTAGCAACAGCTGCACACAGTGGAAAAACCCTGGCCCCATTAGAGCACTTATATTGCCACTGTTGTGTGAAGCAACTTACTTGTTATATATTTTCTGGCATTCAACTTGTGTATTTTATTTTCAGGATGAGAAAACCACACAGCCATCACTGTTGTCTAGTTCTCCTGAGGACACATTCATTACTAAAAGTTCGGATAAAGTGGTTTCTGTTTTTACACCCTCCTTATCTGAGGTAAAATTCACTATTTTTCTTATTCGTGAATTATATTGAACAGATTATCATCTGAACTTCAACATATCACTTATTATATATTTCTGCAGGATGAGATAAATGCTGATGAAGATAAAGAAAATCAGAACAATGAAGTTCATCTGAATAAACTGGAGACAAGGAGGCAATCAAATAAGTATACTGGTAGGGCAAGATCTTATAAAACAGGGTCAGATGAAACAGGAAAGCAACGCAAAGTAGATCTTCTGGTAAGTAAACTAAAATTTTAGTTTTAATGAGAACTACAAAGTGCTACATAAGAAATTCTATGTTCCTAGCTAGCAGCATATTTCCGTATTTTTTGTTGTATTCTAAGAGACTGTTAAATATTAATTACTTCAATAAATTGCATTGCTGAGAGAGAGAGAGCATATACATATATTTCAATGAGAAACACCTTCTGGATCATAATTTGATGTTAATGATGACTGGTTTTCATCTGACAAAGGAAGTAGGTTACAGTACGATTGTTCGCCCACTGCTTGAATACTGCTCAGCGCTGTAGGATCTGTACCAGATAGGGTTGATAGAAGAGATAGAGAAGATCCAACGGAGAGCAGCGCGCTTCGTTACAGGATCATTTAGTAATCACGAAAGCGTTATGGAGATGATATATAAACTCCAGTGGAAGACTCTGCAGGAGAGACGCTCAGTAGCTTGGAACGGGCTTTTGTTAAAGTTTCGAGAACATACCTTCACCGAAGAGTCAAGCAGAATATTGCTCCCTCCTAGTATATCTCGCGAAGAGACCATGAGGATAAAATCATAGAGATTAGAGCCCACACAGAAACATACCGACAATCCTTCTTTCCACGAACAATACGAGACTGGAATAGAAGGGAGAACTGATAGGGGTACTCAAGGTACCCTCTGCCACACAGCGTCAGGTGGCTTGCAGAGTATGGATGTAGGTGTAGATGACTAGCAGATCATCATCAGATCTAGTGCTGCAAGTGCAGCTTGCAGGCTGGTGTGGCCGAGTGGTTCTAGGCACTGCAGTTTGGAACCGCACGACCGCTACAGTTGCAGGTTTGAATCCTGCCTCAGGCATGAATGTGTGTGATGTCCTTAGATTAGTTAGGTTTATATAGTTTTAAGTTCTAGGGGTTGATGATGTCAGATTTTAAGTCCCATAGTGCTCAGAGCCATATATATGCAAGTGCAGTTTGTCAGTAGTGGCAAGAGTGCTGCTTTCACTGCACAAAATGTGGATAACTGTTAGTCTTTCACAAGTATTAGTTCCACTTGTACAATTATTGAGTTACCTAAGAAGTGGAAATGGCACTGATTATATTAGGCCTACATTAATCTATATAATTTCTATGTGCAAATAACATGACAATTCAACTTTTGTTAACTGTTAATAACAGAAGTAATTCAGAATAGCTGTGACTCTCTGCTAATGTAGACATTGACTCCTTTCAAATCCATGAATGTTTTTCTTAATGGTGGGATACAATGTATAAACACATAAGTGTAACATCCTGAAAAACTAGCCTGTGTGTAGATCTACATTCTACAATGCTCGTTGTCCAATTTCTGTTACCTATACCCAGGAAGCTAAATGACAATTGGAGTTGCTAATGGGTAAAATCAGATTTTGAAAATTAGGTTTCTTTTTATGTAGAGATAAGAATGAACAGAGGACTGTACCCAGCTACAGGAGTGTTTTAAATAATATGTGGAAAGTTGTGTGTGAATTGATTGTTAGTATGGGGATATCTTAGGAAGTTATACTGTGGAATAACATATGACAAAACACAGTGTCAACTATATAAACTTCAGAAAATCCCAAGACACACTCTGTTAAAAACTTTGGACATAGCAATCCATCTTTGAAATTAGTGAGATTATGAGATATTAAAATTGTTGTTAAAACCTTATTATAAGATGAATTCTATAAAGTAGTGCTGGAAATGATACGTTAACTGTATCATTGATGGTAAAAATGATCTTGCGATAGACACAAGAACAGAAAGAATTTGGAAGAGATGTACATTTGCGATAAGTTAAAATTATACTCTCTCTGGGCACCAGAAGATGTGCTGTTTTTGCCCACTGTTAAACTCTGTTTTAACCCTTTCCAATAATTGCTTATGCAACATGGGCAATGACCAACAAGAGCAGTTGTGGAGAAATTGTTTCTGTGGGGGCTGAGTGGGGACTGAGATATACAGAAACTGATGACAATGTTTGGAGAGCATACTTCAGCCTAGAAAACAATTTACAAATTATTGTGGTTTGAATGGATGATAAATGTTGAAATGTTGGCCAACATCAAGCAGATGAAACAGATTATTGTGAACAGCTGGCTCATTAACTTCTCTGGCAGTGTGGTTTCAGTTGTCTGAGACAGCAGACGTGTGTGTGTGTGTGTGTGTTTCTGACAAAGGCCTTAATGGCTGAAAGCTATAAGTGTGTGTGTATCTTTTTGCTGTGCTGGTGAGTAGCAAATTTCCTTCCCTGATATCATCAGCTTCTCAGGTAGAGAAGCAGCTATGGAATTTTCCCAGTTCACACTGAAGAACATAATTCATGAACGCCTTAAGTATAGACTGCTACTGTTATGCCTCTTCAAAAATGCGCAACAGTAGCACAGGGAACTTGAACAAGATGGAAAAATGTGGAAAATTGTGCTATCTTGAAAGTAGGGTAGATAAAGATGTAAAAGAGAAGAAAGACATAGTGTTGGACAATTCAAACACTCTCGGTATAAGAATAACAGTTGTTGACACCCAAAAAGATAAATCTTGAGACCAGAAAAAGTTACCTGAAAAGCTATATTCAGAATATAACTCTATATGGGTGATAAACATGAACAGTGGTGAAGATAGAAATGAAATAGTCAGAAGCATTTTAAATGTGGCATTGCAAGGAACTGCTGAAGTTTGGGTGAATTGATCAAATAAAGAAAATGCCCCACAATGAGCGAATGAGAAAAAAATGCTGAAAAACTAATGTAATGAATCAGAGAGATGAAATGATTGGGTGTATTTCAGTATCTGAGCCTTTGCTGAAAACTGTATCTGCAGGGATGATATAAAGAATGAACTGCTAGAGGAGGCCTAAGTATGTTTATATATAGGAGCTTCTTGAAGATGTGGGACACAGTAATCATGCTCAACTGAAGAAGATTGTTGACAAGTGACAAGTATGGAGAAAAACATTTAAAAAAAGAAAACTCAGGAAGGAGTATATTAGAGCAGTAATTGGAATATCATGCTGCACTGTATTGAGGCCAAGGGGCTTCCATACCAACATGTGACTGGCAATGAGTCATGGCTCCATTATCATGGAGACCAAGTAGCAATGAATGTTCTCCACATCAAAGCAGAAGAAATTCTGGATGACATCCTCAGACCTCAAGCAAAGTTTTGGTTGCATTTAGTGTTCTAAAGCAGGAACTATTGAAGGTGGCAAGTGTGTGAGGTGGCCTGTTACAAAAGAACAAGAAACATTGAGGAAAAGTCTGCTCATGCACAATAACATGGCCTGTTACAATATGAACTGAGAAGTTTCTGTAGTGCTCACCCAGATAGGCTGTCAGATATGGCTATATTCCCAATATTCACCTGACATGAGCCTGCTTGATTGTTACATGTTTTGGGCAATGCAGAAAACTCTTGGCAATTGTGATTGTAGTAATGTAATAATATATGTGATCAGCTATCTCACCAAGAGTGGACCTTACAAAAATCTTGCATTGGCAGATTGGGTTGAGATAGTTGCAACTATCCAGAAAATCTTCCTTCTCTCTTGTCCCAAAACTGCTTGTAAATCACTGTAGTATTTTCCTTATATGATGAAGTGCACCTGTTGTTGTTGAAATTGGAAAGGTTGAAACAAATGTAGCACGTGATGTAACATAACCACAAGAGTACCTACATGATATGGGACACTGGGAATAGTTCTTGTGCCATACTTTTTAACAATTTGGAAATAAATTAAAAACAGAAACAGGCTTGGAAAGTAGAGTTAGTTAGTTAGTTTCATGTTTTATGGATAATTTGCCTGATAAATTGTAATGATATGGAATGAACTATTTTACGTACACATCACAAAATAATTTTTAAATATGGCTAAATTCTGAGCATTTATAAAGTTTTTTTTTTTTTAATACCTAAAGATGTGAGCTTGTAATTCATACCCGCCATCTTTTACACATTACAGCAGTGCTTGCTAAAGGTTTTCCTTAAGATCCAACCCTAGCTGCATAGGAATGGGGAAAGTGGGGGGGGGGGGGGGGCGGAAATACTTAAGTGATCACACAAAGAAAAATTTAGTTTTCAGCAAATTATGCTTACTGATAATAGAAGCAGACAACCTACGCATTTTGCATTTTGAATCTATGTAAATTATAAGCAATTGGTATTACATGTCTTTTTCTGAATGCTTACATAGCGACAAATTTTCCATATGTAAATGCTTTCAGTGCCATGGCAACAGTATACCATGTTTTTCTGATTTCCAGACACATTTTGTATGCATCTCGACAACCTAGTATCAGAAAGAACAACAGTGGCTCCAGCAGATCACTTTCAATCAGACTTTTGTACTAGGCCATATAGAACAGAGATGATTTTAAATAATATAACTTAATTAATTGAAAATTGTCACAAAGGAATAGAATGATGGGTGATAGCTTCATCTGTTTTATCCATTGTGTTACACATGTTTTTTGGAAGTAACTAACTCTTATTGGGTTGGAGTCCTTGGTCACTTTTCCTGATGAGTACTGTGTTGACTTTTCACTATTGGACACCTTGTCGGCATTAATGATCTGCAGAAGAAACTATGAAACTGAAATAAATAACAACGAACTACTTCAAAAGATGCTGTTTAAACATTTATATTGTAAGGAATTATCACTCACCATACAAGTGAGGTAACAATAGTAATATAAATGACTTATCTTACATCAAACGACTCAAAAACAAAACAAAAAAAAGCTGTACTCAAAAGTCTATAAAAGCGTGTGACTGTGAAAACAATGGGTTTATTTATAAACAATTTTTCTGCTACCAATCATGTTTTTCCTTTGGTTATACTTTACACACAGAACATAACTTAATCATAGCTAACACTTGGTTCAAGTATCACAGAAGAAGACTGTGTACATGGAAGAAGCTTGGAGATATTGACAGGTTTTAGATAGATTATATAATGGTAAGATAGAGATTTAAATTGTAAGACATCAGGGGCAGATGTGGACTCTGACCACAATCTACTGGTTATGCACTGTAGATTAAAACTGAAGAAACTGCAAAAAGGTGGGAATTTAAGGAGGTGGGACCTGGATAAACTGGCTAAACCAAAGGTTGTACAGAATTTCAGGGAGAGCATAAGGGAACAATTGACAAGAATGGGGGAAAGAAATACAGTAGAAGAAGAATGGGTAGCTTTGAGGGATGAAGTAGTGAAGGCAGCAGAGGATCAAGTAGGTAAAAAGACGAGGGCTAGTAGAAATCCTTGGGTGACAGAAAATATATTGAATTTAACTGATGAAAGAAGAAAATATAAAAATGCAGTAAATGAAGCAGGCAAAAAGGAGTACAAACGTCTCGAAAATGAGATCGACAAGAAGTGCAAAATGGCTAAGCAGGCATGGCTAGAGGACACATGTAAGAATGTAGAGGCTTATCTCACTAGGGGTAAGATAGATACAGCCTACAGGAAAATTAAAGAGACCTTTGGAGTAAACAGAACCACTTGTATGAATATCAAGAGCTCAGATGGAAATCTAGTTCTAAGCAAAGAAGGGAAAGCAGAAAGGTGGAAGGAGTATATAGAGGGTCTATACAAGGGAATGTACTTCAGGGCAATATTATGGAAATGGACGAGGATGTAGATGAAGATAAAATGGGAGATAATGATACTGCGTGAAGAGTTTGACAAAGCACTGAAAGACCTAAGTCGAAACAAGGCCCCGGGTTTAGACAACATTCCATTAGAACTGCTGACAGCCTTGGGAGAGCCAGTCCTGACAAAACTCTACCATCTGGTGAGCAAAATTTATGAGACAGGCGAAACACCCTCAGACTTCAAGAAGAATATAATAATTCCAATGCCAAAGAAAGCAGGTGTTGACAGATGTGAAAATTACCGAACAATCAGTTTAATAAGTCACGGCTGCAAAATACTAACGTGAATTCTTTACAGACGAATGGAAAAACTAGTAGAAGCCGACCTCGGGGAAGATCAGTTTGGATTTCGCAGAAATATTGGAACACGTGAGGCAATACTGACCCTACGACTTATCTTAGAAGCTAGATTAAGAAAAGACAAACCTACGCTTATAGCATTTGTAGACTTAGAGAAAGGTTTTGACAATGTTGACTGGAATACTGTCTTTCAAATCCTGAAGGTGACAGGGGTAAAATACAGGGAGGGAAAGCCTATTTACAATTTGTACAGAAACCAGCTGGCAGTTATAAGAGTCGAGGGACATGAAAGGGAAGCAGTGGTTGGGAAGGGAGTGAGACAGGGTTGTAGCCTCTCCCCGATGTAATTCAATCTGCGTATTGAGCAAGCAGTAAAGGAAACAAAAGAAAAATTCGGGGTAGGTAGTAAAATCCATGGAGAAGAAATAAAAACTTTGAGGTTCGCTGATGACATTGTAATTCTGTCAGAGACAGCAAAGGACTTGGTAGAGCAATTGAACGGAATGGAGGTTAGGTTAGGTTAGTGTTATTTAACGTCCCGTCAACAACGAGGTCATTAGAGATGGAGCGTAAGCTCGGGTTAGGGAAGGATGGGGAAGGAAATTAGCTGTGCCCTGTCAAAGGAACCTTCCCGGCATTTGTCTGAAACGATTTAGGGAAATCATGGAAAACCTAAATCAGGGTGGCTGCAGACGGGATTGAACCGTCGTCCTCCCGAATGCGAGTCCAGTGTGTTACCACTGCGCCACCTCGCTCGGTGATCGGAATGGACAGTGTCTGGAAAGGAGGGTATAAGATGAACATCAACAAAAGCAAAACAAGGATAATGGAATGTAGTCGAATTAATTCTGAGGGAATTAGATTAGGAAATGAGACACTTAAAGTAGTAAAGGAGTTTTGCTATTTGGGAGCAAAATAACTGGTGATGGTCGAAGTAGAGAGGATATAAAGTGTAGACTGGCAATGGCAAGGAAACCGTTTGTGAAGAAGAGAAATTGGTTAACATTGAGTATAGATTTAAGTGTCAGAAAGTTGTTTCTGAAAGTATTTGTATGGAGTGTAGCCATGTATGGAAGTGAAACATGGATGATAAATAGTTTGGACAAGAAGAGAATAGAAGCTTCAAAATGTGGTGTTACAGAAGAATGCTGAAGATTAGATGGGTAGATCACATAACTAATGAGGAGGTATTGAATAGAATTGGGGAAAAGAGGAATTTGTGGCACAACTTGACTAGAAGAAGGGATCGGTTGGTAGGACATGTTCTGAAGCATCAAGGGATCATGAGTTTAGTATTGGAGGGCAGCGTGGAGGGTAAAAATCGAAGAGGGACCCCAAGAGATGAATACACTAAGCAGATTCAGAAGGATGTAGGTTGCAGTAGGTACTGGGAGATGAAGCAGCTTGGACAGGATAGAGTAGCAAGGAGAGCTGCATCAAACCAGTCTCTGGACTGAAGACCACAACAACAATATTTTACATGACATGTTTCAAGAAATCATCCCCACATCAAGTGCGTTTTTCTCCATATAATATGAGTAATGTTTTTGATGTGCGAGGTTCTACATTGTTCTCTTGACTTTACCGCAGTATATAAAAATGTGCCATTTTTAGTTGATTATCAATTTGTGTACTGTATGTAGTTAGTGGCAAAATTTGGAAGAACTTTTACTTATAGTTTTTTGATGTTTAACAAATGTGAGCCTGTGCAGAAAGGGCTGTAAGAAAACTGTAAGTACAATTCCTTTCAAATTTCACCACTAACTATGTATACAGATCAATAACCAATTAAAAATTGCCAGTTTTTGTATATTGCAGTAAAGTCAACACAACAGTGCAGAACCTTACTCATCAAAATTATTACACAAAAATGGCGTAGTACAGAGATAAATGCAGTTGAAAATGCGAATCATTTCCCAAAGTACGTCATCTAAAATATAAATAAAAGAAAACCATGAATGGTAGCAGGAAAGTTATTTATAAGCAAACCTGTTAAAAATAACAGGACAGTCTTCCTCTGTCAAACATGCTGAGATCAATGGCTGTGTATATTAGACCTAGCCTGACCTCTTCTCAGCAGGCAGCACTGTTTTTGAGGGCAAAAAATATGCAATGGCCCCTTCTCCCATCCTGGTCACTTTACCACACCTTACTATTAATTGGTAAAATACATGAATTAGTACCACATATGTCTGCTTGTGTCTGTGTATGTGCGGATGGATATGTGTGTGTGTGCGAGTGTATACCTGTCCTTTTTTCCCCTTAAGGTAAGTCCTTCTGCTCCCGGGATTGGAATGACTCCTTACCCTCTCCCTTAAAACCCACATCCTTTCGTCTTTCCCTCTCCTTCCCTCTTTCCTGAAGAAGCAACCGTTGGTTGCGAAAGCTTGAATTTTGTATGTATGTTTGTGTTTGTTTGTGTATCTATCGACCTGCCAGCGCTTTTGTTTGGTAAGTCACATCAACTTTGTTTTTAGATATATCTTATTATTTAATAACACAACTGCAATATGAGACATGACCACAAATGTTGGTGAATGTTTTGAATGTTATTTTTCTTGTACTCATTGCATTGTATTACAGCAGCTTTGATTTGATTTTATATTGTTTGTTAGAAATATATATCACATTTGAACATGATCGTCTCTATAGTGCACATTCACAAATCCATATGGCTTCCATTTGACATTCATATCATAGCAAAATCTGATGTACTGTAAGTGGAAACTTTACAAATTCACTAATTTCAATTAAAATTAAGCATATCTTAAAATATTACTGTCTCTGTAAGTATTCACATACACAGGCAAGCACACCTAATGCACACATAACCACCAACTCCAGCATCTCGGGTTGGAATGCAACTATCACGTGGGATACAAGCAACAATCTGTAGGGGGCAGGGGAGGGGAAGGGATAGCAGTGTGCAGGCAGGGAGAGAGACGAACACTGCCTGGTGGAGTGTGCAGGGACTAGAATGTCAAGAGGTGCTGTGTAAGGAGATTGTGGGGCAGGGAGGTGAAAGGAGAAGAGAGGAGAAAGACGAGCAGATGCATTGTCAGAGGGCAACAAGTGGACATGTTGAGAGATGAGAATTGGGGGGGGGGGTGATGGACAGAGGGGGTGGAAGGTGTGGGGACAGTAGTTACTATTGGTTAAGGCCAGAATAATTGCAGGAGTGTATAATGTTTTGTAAGGATAACTTCCATCTGTGCAGTTCAGAAAAGCTGGTGGTGGAGGGAAGGACTCATATGGCTCAGGTAGTGAAGCAGCCATTGAAGTCAAGTATGTTATGTTTAGCTGCATGTTGTGCCACAGGGTAGTTTACTTTGCTCTTGGCCATAGTTTGGCAGTGTCCTTGGTGGGCAGCTGGTTGGTAGTCGTACTAATATAAAAAGCTGTGCAGTGATAGCAGCAGAGCTGATACATGACATGTCTGCTTTCACAGGTGGCCCGGACCCTGATGGGGGTAGAATGAACTTGTGACAGGACAGGAATAGGAAGTCCTGGGTGGATAGATTGGGCAGGTTTTGCATTTGGGTTTTCCACAGGGATATGAACCTTGTGGGAAGGGGTTAGGATTGGAGGTGCCATAGGGATGGACTAGGATGTTGTGGAGATTGGGTGGGCGACAGCACAGCACTTTAGGGGGTTTGGTAAGCATCTCAGCTAGAATGTCCCTCATTTCAGGACATGGTGATAGGTAATCGGAGCCCTGGCAAAGGATGAGGCTTTGTTATTCCAGTCTGGGATGGTACTGGGTGATGAAGGGGACACTCCTTTGTAGCTGGTTTTTGATGGTGGTGGGAGGATTGGGGGTGTGAGGGGAAATGACGCAGGAGATCTGTTTGTGGACTAGTTCTGGGGGATAGTGCCTGTCTGTGGAGCCCTTGGTGAGACCCTTAGTATACTGAGCAAAGGAATTTTTATCACTGCAGATACACCGTCCCCAGGTGGATATGCTGTGTGGGAGGGATTTTTTTGTGTGAAAGGAATGACAGCTGTCAAAATGCGGGTGCTGTTGGTGGTTGGTGGGTTTAATGTGGACAGAGGTGCAGATGGAGCCATCAGAGAGGAGGAGGTCAACATCTAGGAAGGTGGCACTCTGTGTTGAAGAAGACCATGTGAAGCATGTGGGAGAGGTGTTGAGGTTGTGAAGGAATGAAGATACAGTGTCTTGGCCCTGAGTCCAGATCATTAAGATATCATCAGTGAACCTGAACCAAACTAGGGTTTTGGTAGGCCAGAAAGGTCACCTCCATATGTCCCATAAAAAGGTTGGCATAGGAGGATGCCATGCAGGTGCCCATGGCTGTGCTGCAGATTTGTTTATATAGATGTGGGTTAGCATAAAGTTAGTAAGTTGTATGAGAAATGAGGTAGTGGGTTTGGAGTCTGAAGGATGTTGGGAAAGGTATCGTTCAATAGCAGTAAGACCTGGGCATGAGCGCTGTTGGAGGTGGAGTCAACAGTGACGAGTAGGGTCTGGGTGTGGAGATGTTGTTGGAGAGTTGGTGAAGGAAGTGATTGGCATCTTTGAAGTTTCCAAACTATTTATTATTTGCTCTTCATTGGTGTTGTACCCCTAAATGTGCAGAAATGAATGTGTTGTGTCTTTTAAAAACTGAAGGTGAGATCATTCATAGAAAACCAGCCATTGATACTTCTAAGAACATTGCTTGCTATTTATTCTGTTTCTGTTTGTATGCCTGGATTGATTAAAATACTACTGTTATCTGCAAAAACAACTAATTCTGTTTGCTACATATTAGGCAGAAGACCATTTACATATATGAGGAACAGTAGTATACCTAAGAGTGAGCTTGGAGAACACCATTCGTGACTTCACTCCAGTCAGAATTATGTTCCCAGACTAAATTGGTTGAATGAACTAATTACAACTTTCTACATTATTTTGGTTAGATATGACATTATTGACTGGCTGGCTATACCATCAGCCCCAAAAACTTCAATGTGCCTAGGAGAATATTGTGATGCACACAAATGCATTAGATAGCTCACAGGAAACATCAACTGGCACTATTTTGTTTTTTAATGCTTATAAAATTTGGTGAATGGCATTCCCAGTAGAACAACTTTTCTGAAATTCCAACTGTGATTTACTGAGGATATTGTTGTTGCTCAGATGAGATACTATTTTAGAATATAACACCTTCTCAAAAATTTTGGAAAATGTCAGGAGTGATGGTTGTTATTGACATCTCTCCTACCACCTTTCTTATGGAGGTGTTTGACAGTGGCATATTTCAGTCTCTCAGTAGTTTGATAAGCTAGTTCAAAAATACTGTGGAGAAGAATAGGCAATATATGTGCACTATTGTTCATGCTGCTTGAGACAATGCAGTGGGAAGATATTGTTCAGAGATGAAGTATGCTATTGCTTAAGACACCAGCAACCTGGTTTGCAAATATTTTTTTAATGCATTGACCCAGATTTCAACACCTCTAAGGACGTCTTTGTCAGAATGAAATTTTAACAACTGTAAAGTTGCATTGCGAGAAGGCAATAGTCAAAGTTTCCAGCAAACATGCTCAAGTCAGAAATTAAAAATGTTCCAGCCTTCGGTTAGTATAACTTGCAGTAAACAATAAAGACTGCAACAGTCTGCTGCTGTTCATTGTGAAGTATATGTACAAAAGGCTGGAACATTTGTAATTTTTAATTTTTGTCTTGAGCATGTCTGTTCGAAACTTTGACTATTGACTCCTCACAATGTAACTTTACAGTTGTTACAATTTCGTTCTAATGAAGACATCCTAAAAACCTAGGTCAATGTATATAAAAAATAGTAATGGTAATATTTGCAAACAGTTGGCTGTGTTATTTCTTCATTGGTTCATAATTTTGTATAGACATTTAGTTTTTATAAATCACTCCAGATGATACCAGAACGATCCTTGCAACAAGCAATGGACACTTCCCTCTGCCTCGAATAATCTTGTTGTTGATGAGACATTAAATTCTGACCATTGTTTCAAGATGAATGATTTGCCTGACGCTGGGTGAAGTTTGTTAACTGCATTAGTTTTTCTAATACATTTGATCTATTCTTTAATCATTTATAATAATTTACACCTCCCCCCATGAACCATGGACCTTGCCGTAGGTGGGGAGGCTTGCGTGCCTCAGCGATACAGATGGCCGTACCGTAGGTGCAACCACAACGGAGGGGTATCTGTTGAGAGGCCAGACAAACGTGTGGTTCCTGAAGAGGGGCAGCAGCCTTTTCAGTAGTTGCAGGGGCAACAGTCTGGATGATTGACTGATCTGGCCTTGCAACATTAACCAAAACGGCCTTGCTGTGCTGGTACTGCGAACGGCTGAAAGCAAGGGGAAACTACAGCCATAATTTTTCCCGAGGACATGCAGCTTTACTGTATGATTAAATGATGATGGCATCCTCTTGGGTAAAATATTCCGGAGGTAAAATAGTCCCCCATTCGGATCTCCGGGCGGGGACTACTCAGGAGGATGTCGTTATCAGGAGAAAGAAAACTGGCGTTCTACGGATCGGAGCATGGAATGTCAGATCCCTTAATCGGGCAGGTAGGTTAGAAAATTTAAAAAGGGAAATGGATAGGTTGAAGTTAGATATAGTGGGAATTAGTGAAGTTCGGTGGCAGGAGGAACAGGACTTCTGGTCAGGTGACTGCAGGGTTATAAACACAAGATCAAATAGGGGTAATGCAGGAGTAGGTTTAATAATGAATAGGAAAATAGGAATGCGGGTAAGTTACTACAAGCAGCATAGTGAATGCATTGTTGTGGCCAAGATAGATACGAAGCCCACACCTACTACAGTAGTACAAGTTTATATGCCAACTAGCTCTGCAGATGATGAAGAAATTGAAGAAATGTATGATGAGATAAAAGAAATTATTCAGATAGTGAAGGGAGACGAAAATTTAATAGTAATGGGTGACTGGAATTCGAGTGTAGGAAAAGGGAGAGAAGGAAACATAGTAGGTGAGTATGGATTGGGGCTAAGAAATGAAAGAGGAAGCCGCCTAGTAGAATTTTGCACAGAGCACAACTTAATCATAGCTAACACTTGGTTTAAGAATCATGAAAGAAGGTTGTATACGTGGAAGAACCCTGGAGATACTAAAAGGTATCAGATAGATTATATAATGGTAAGACAGAGATTTAGGAACCAGGTTAAATTGTAAGACATTTCCAGGGGCAGATGTGGACTCTGACCACGATCTATTGATTATGACCTGTAGATTAAAATGGAAGAAACTGCAAAAATGTGGGAAATTAAGGAGATGGGACCTGGATAAACTGAAAGAACCAGAGGTTGTACAGAGTTTAAGGGAGAGCATAAGGGAACAATTGACAGGAATAGGGGAAAGAAATACAGTAGAAGAAGAATGGGTAGCTCTGAGGGATGAAGTAGTGAAGGCAGCAGAGGATAAAGTAGGTACAAAGACGAGGGCTGCTAGAAATCCTTGGGTAACAGAAGAAATATTGAATTTAATTAATGAAAGGAGAAAATATAAAAAAGCAGTAAATGAAGCAGGCAAAAAGGAAAACAAACGTCTCAAAAATGAGACCGACAGGAAGTGCAAAATGGCTAAACAGGGATGGCTAGAGGACAAATGTAAGGATGTAGAAGCTTATCTCACTAGGGGTAAGATAGATACTGCCTACAGGAAAATTAAAGAGACCTTTGGAGAGAAGAGAACCATGTGTATGAATATCAAGAGCTCAGATGGCAGCCCAGTTCTAAGCAAAGAAGGGAAGGCAGAAAGGTGGAAGGAGTATATAGAAGGATTATACAAGGGCGATGTACTTGAGGACAATATTATGGAAATGGAAGAAGATGTAGATGAAGACGAAATGGGAGATACGATACTGCGTGAAGAGTTTGACAGAGCACTGAAAGACCTGAGTCGAAACAAGGCCCCCGGAGTAGACAACATTCCATTAGAACTACTGACGGCCTTGGGAGAACCAGTCCTGACAAAACTCTACCAGCTGGTGAGCAAGATGTATGAGACAGACGAAATACCCTCAGACTTCAAGAAGAATATAATAATTCCAATCCCAAAGAAAGCAGGTGCTGACAGATGTGAAAATTACCGAACTATCAGTTTAATAAGCCACGGCTGCAAAATACTAACGCGAATTCTTTACAGACGAATGGAAAAACTGGTAGATGCAGACCTCGGGGAGGATCAGTTTGGATTCCGTCGAAATGTTGGAACACGTGAGGCAATACTGACCTTACGACTTATCTTAGAAGAAAGATTAAGAAAAGGCAAACCTACGTTTCTAGCATTTGTAGACTTAGAGAAAGCTTTTGACAACGTTGACTGGGATACTCTTTTTCAAATTCTAAAGGTGGCAGGGGTAAAATACAGGGAGCGAAAGGCTATTTACAATTTGTACAGAAACCAGATGGCAGTTATTAAAGTCGAGGGGCATGAAAGGGAAGCAGTGGTTGGGAAAGGAGTGAGATAGGGTTGTAGCCTCTCCCCGATGTTATTGAATCTGTATATTGAGCAAGCAGTAAAGGAAACAAAAGAAAAATTTGGGGGAGGTATTAAAATTCATGGAGAAGAAGTAAAAACTTTGAGGTTCGCCGATGACATTGTAATTCTGTCAGAGACGGCAAAGGATTTGGAAGAGCAGTTGAACGGAATGGACAGTGTCTTGAAAAGAGGATATAAGATGAAGATCAACAAAAGCAAAACTAGGATAATGGAATGTAGTCAAATTAAATCGGGTGATGCTGAGGGAAGTAGATTAGGAAATGAGACACTTAAAGTAGTGAAGGAGTTTTGCTATTTAGGAAGTAAAATAACTGATGATGGTCGAAGTAGGGAGGATATAAAATGTAGACTGGCAATGGCAAGGAAAGCGTTTCTGAAGAAGAGAAATTTGTTAACATCGAATATAGATTTATGTATCAGGAAGTCGTTTCTGAAAGTATTTGTTTGGAGTGTAGCCATGTATGGAAGTGAAACATGGACGATAACTAGTTTGGACAAGAAGAGAATACAAGCTTTTGAAATGTGGTGCTACAGAAGAATGCTGAAGATTAGATGGGTAGATCACATAACTAATGAGGAGGTATTGAATAGGATTGGAGAGAAGAGAAGTTTGTGGCACAACTTGACTAGAAGAAGGGATCGGTTGGTAGGACATGTTTTGAGGCATCAAGGGATCACAAATTTAGCATTGGAGGGCAGCGTGGAGGGTAAAAATCGTAGAGGGAGACCGAGAGATGAGTACACTAAGCAGATTCAGAAGGATGTGGGTTGCAGTAGGTACTGGGAGATGAAGCAGCTTGCACAGGATAGAGTAGCATGGAGAGCTGCATCAAACCAGTCTCAGGACTGAAGACAACAACAACAACAACAACAATAATTTACAATTTGCAACACTTTGTTATATTTGTTATTAGTTTTGTTTTTTTATATCATTTTTGACTTACACTTCATATATCTGTATTAGATCATCTGATATGAGTAAATGAAGTAAAATTAGATTACTCATAGCTGCAAACTTACTGGTTCAGTTACATTCTGGTGTGCTGAAAGCACATGATGTCCATTTTGGTTTACAAAGGTATTATGTCATACTTAATTACTAAAAATCACTGTCTGGGTTTCCATTCAGATGTCTTTTCAGTGTACATTAATATTCTGTTTCAGTTGGCACCCTCGCCACCATCTGAGAGGGAAGTGACAAAGCCAACAGTCCGTTCCTCATCTCGAAGCCCACATAAATCTTCCAATGGCTACTCCTTGCGAGGCAGTAGACCACTTGACAGCAAGAAAGACACTGCTACTGAAGAGATAAACAAGGTAGATATTCATTTATTTTCATTAGAGTTGTAATTTTCATTGACATTTAGGTCAAAAGAGATAGAATATGTGTACAGGTGTGAAAAAAAGAGGGAAAAAGCTAGCCAGGTCATATTCTGGAAATCATTTGGATATATTATTCAAATTAATGTGGGAAAATTATAGAAAAGCACCAACAGATTGGCTACATGACACTTCAGTAATAGCCCTAATTATGACAGCATGCTTTTCAGTTTTTCATCGTGCCCAAAAAACACAGTCATGGATACAATCTTCTTTCATTGGAATGTCAGCGTTTAGCTTTCCACTACCTCTCTGTAGTAATTTTTGTATTCAATCTTTTCACATTTCTTAAAGATAAAAGTGATTAAAGAGGGATGATGATGTTTGTAACTTACTTTAAATTTGTTGGATAGTATACTGAAGCATCTGGCATGCAGTAACTATCACATTCAAGAAAAATAAATCAACTGCAACATACAAAAGCTAGTTCTTCCAATGTTGATATCATTAAAAATGAAAGACTAAATGTGAGGTATGACTATGAAGGTTTTTTTTACAGTTTCTCTTAAACATTATGTTCGTTCCTCAGTTTTTGATGACCTTGCTCGACAACACTTTATAAGCCTGTTACAACTGTTTTCCTTTGCTAATATTTGGTTCCTATTATAGGTTGAGACTCCTTCTCCACCAACACCTGACACTCTCCAGCTGGACGCTCCTATTACTTCCCCTACACAGAGCACCAGAGCAGCATTTCGTAGCAAGTCAAACTTCAGAAGTCATCACATTTCAAAGCCAGAGGCAGAAAACATTGTAACTGCTCCAGGTGTTACTGAAACTCAGGATTCATCTCCTCGGCCATCATTCAGAAGAGCATTTCCTACAAGATCAAGATCAGCAGCTTATAAAAGCCATTCATCAAGAAATGAACAGGTCACTGCTTCAACAGAAGATAACATTATTTCAAGCAGGAGCTACACACCAAGATCTACATCTAGCAAAACAAGAACTACCTCAAGTTTTCGCAGAAGTATTGCAGCTACCACAGACGACATTCAAAATGAGATCCAAACTTCTGCCCAACCGGTATGTACATTATTATCTTTACTTGTGTTTTGTTAGTGATATTTTCACTTCAACAGGTAAAATTATATTTTAAATCAGGAAATTTTTGTACAATTGTAATCTGCTAGATATTCTAGATTACAGATAAAGTCGTGTGAATAATTATGATTTTTAATTATTGATGAAGGAGCTTTATTGTTTTCCCATAAATACATTCAGTAGTTACAAGGAGGCACAAATTCCACACAGTCCCTCATAAAATCATGTTTATGTACAAAAAAACATATACAGATCACAGAATATAGTAAAAGTTTTTGAGGTGCACATTAATAAATAATAAAACGTGTGTATGTTTAGTAGCAATGAAAATACAATTTTTATTGACTTCAGTGGCTAGAAGCAAATCCTGAAACATTAAATACAGTTTTCCAGTTCAGATGCTCACTGACAATGTTAAATGTTGCATTTTGTATCACCATACAGCGAGACCTTCGGAGGTGGTGGTCCAGATTGCTGTACACACTGGTACCTCTAATACCCAGTAACACGTCCACTTACAGTGATGCATGCCTGTTATTTGTTGTGGCATACTATCCACAAGTTCATCAAACCATTGTTGGTTCAGATTGTCTCACACCTCAACGGTGATTCGGCGTAGATCCCTCAGTGTGGTTGGTGGGTCCTGTCGTCCATGAACAGCCCTTTTCAATCTATCCCAGGTATGTTTGATAGGGTTCATGTCTGTAGAACATTCTGGCCACTCTAGTCGAGCGATTTCATTATCCTGAAGGAAGCCATTCACAAGATGTGCACGATGGGGGCGTGAATTGTCACCCATGAAAACCAATGCCTCACCAGTATGCTGCTGACATGGTTGCACTATTGGTCGGAGGATGGTATTTACATATTGTACAACCATTACGGCGCCTTCCACGACCACCAGTGTCATACGTTGGCCCCATATAATGCCACCCCAAAACAGCAGGGTACCTCCACATTGGTGCATTCGCTGGACAGTGTGTCTAAGGCATTCAGCCTGATCGGGTTGCCTCCAAACACGTCTCCGACAATTGTATGGTTGAAAGTATATGCAACACTCATCGGTGAAGAGAACGTGATGCCAATCCTGAGCGATCCATTGGGCATGTTGTGGGGTGTATCTGTAGCGCACTGCATGGTGTCGTGGTGGCAAAGATGTACTTTGCCATGGATGTCGGGAGTGAAGTTGCTCATCATGCAGCCCGTTGCGCACGATATTCTGTTTCCTGGTGGCATTGCTTTCAGGGTTCCTCTGAGCCATAATCTGTAAGTAGCAGTCATCCACTGCAGTAGTAGCTCTTGGGCGGCCTGAGCAAGGCATGCCATCGACTGTTCCTATCTCTCTGTATCTCCTCCATGTCTGGACAACATCGGTTTGATTCCCTCCGAGATGCCTGCACACTTCCCTTGTTGAGAGCCCTTCCTGGCACAAAGTAACAATGTGTACATGATCGAACTGTAGTATTGACCGTCTAGGCGTGGTTGAACTACAGACAACATGAGCCGTGTACCTCCTTCCTGGTGGAATGACTGGAACTCATCGGCTGGCGGACCCCCTCCATCTAATAGGTGTTGCTCATGCGTGGTTGTTTACACCTTTGGATGGGTTTAGTGACATCTTTGAACAATCAAAGGGACTGTGTCTGTGATATAATATCCACAGTCAATGTCTTATCTTCAGGGGTTCTGGGAACTGGGGTGATGCAAAACTTTTTTGATGTGTGTAGAATTCTTAACTCTTGTGTCATAATTTGTTTGTGATCCAAATACTGTCCTCCATATTATCTCTGTAATAGAACACAAGAGTCTGTGTTCTATTACAGAGTGCTATGAGTCTAACTGCTTAATGATTAACTGTCAAAGTCATTAATAAACTTTTGGGAAGAATGATGTGAAAGAGGAAACAGCTCTAACATTTGCTACTGCTTCTTTTGAAGTAATTTTCTAAATAGGCAGCAGAAGGCAGCAACTATCAAGTGACAGGTAGCAGGACGTCTGTGCCTTGCTCTCATACAAGATGAGTCCAGTTTTCGAGAAAATTGCAGCCCATGGTATACTTATACTTCGTCCCCAAAGTGTTAAGCATAAAACAAAAACATATGTGTTAAGTGCAACTTCCATACTTATTGCTCTGAAATTTGCTTTCAGTCAGGACAAGTTTGTCATTAAGGTCTTTCTCTCTCCAATTTTTCATACCTTCATTGTTATTTTTTTATTTGAATACAAAAAATGTGTGTCAATTACCCATGTTTTTTGGCCCAACTTTCTTTTTAGAACAGTAGATTTTCTTCTGCAAAATATTTTGTCAATTTCTAAAACAATTTTTTTCTTTTCAAATTTGTGTGTTTGCACTACTTGACAGTGATGTTATTGGATGACTACATCACATGTCCTATGCTTTGAATATCCGCTGCCATTGTCTGGCAAGGCCATGGGACAAAAGTGCATCATGCAGCACAATTTGTATTTCAATGCAAATCTACAATGCTAATTTGGTTGTATTTGTATTTATACTTCAGTAGTATAAAATATACAGTGTACATGGTGTCATGCAACAAAAATCTTTGCAAAACATGTTATTTTTTTGCTGGTTTTCATTTCCTAAAATGCCAGATTGTTAAGTTTTACAGTTCCGAGGGAAAGTATATTGTCACCTAACACAGAAAAAAATATAGTGTCTTTCGACCTGGGAAAAGTTTTATTGAATTTAAAACAGAAAATCCAGGAACTTTTTCTTCCTTGTCCACATATATGCCCTGTAAATGCACATTGATATAGATTTTTTAATAGTTATTGTTATTTTTGTAGTGCTATCACAATTAAATTCAGATAGGTCATGCAGAATGTAAAACATATTCAGGTGAGGTGATGTATTAATCATTATTGGTGGCACAAATGGCACTGAAAAACCTCTGGAAGAATTTAGGAAGAATGTGATATATTCTTTGGAATACATACTTAAACTCACAGACAGAATGAATTTAATAATTCATCCAATACTGCTTAGACAAATGAAAAAAAATCAGATCTGTATATCTCATTATGTTTGAAAAAATCAACACTGCCACAGGCGTATGTAGCAAGAGATTATCTGTGAATTTCGAGATCACATGCCTGAAAAGAAATGACTATACAACTCATGGCTTACATCTAAACAAACAAGGAAAGATTCACATCTGTAATAGGCTTCCTTCTTTCATACACATGGAGGAAACTGAAAAACCAGTACCAGTACAGGGGAAAAGTGTATGCAGATGGGCAGTCAGATAAAAAGTGCCAGTCTTGAAGTGAAAGCACCAGACATAAAAAAACAGACAGTTATGGACCAGTACATAACAAAAAAATGAGCTCAAAGAAAGTCTCAGCAACACACTTACTAGGTTAAATTTCAAGTCATCAAATGCAGTAACAAGGCAGTTAAATGGACAGATGGGTGAAAAAGGACGAAAAAAAGTGGAAATTGGGAACATTTCAACAGAAGAAAGTCAGGAACTCACATATGGTGAACCAGCAAGCCATATGTCAAACACCATAAATGCCATCCCTGGAAAACATTAGGATTTTTTCCCACTAGGTATACTAGTTCAAATAGTGAGGTAAGTGGTCAAGCAGGAAATGATTTACTCCCCGTACCTAATTTTGAATTCTTCCTTCAAAATGTTCAATCACTCTCAAATGAACTAAATGAAATAGAAGTAATGTTAAATGACCTAAATGATATTTCTGTACTATGCTTTACAGAACACTGGCTCAAACAAGATATGTTAGAGCAAACATACATTCCTCAGTTCAAACTTGCAAGCATATTTTGTAGGAAAATATCCAGTCATGGGGGTACCTGTGTATATGTTAGAGAAAATATTGAATTCAGTAGTGTAACTAAACACCGAAAACTATCCTGGGGGGAAAAAAAAAGAACTCTCTATACCTGAACTACAAAGGCAAAATACAGTTATTATTTGTATATACAGGTCACCAGATGGAGACAAAAAAGTGTTTTACAATCACATGGGGGACTCTTGGAAGAAATTCACTCTCCCAAGAAAAATATAATTATATGTGGTGACTTTAATATTGATTTCTCGAAATCCAATAAAGTCAGAGATGACATTATAAATCTACTACCATCATTCAACATCAGTGCAGTGGAAACTAAACTAATTCGAGAAACACCAACCTCTGCATCTATTATTGATCATATCTTGATATATACGTGCAAATATGCCTGTAACATAGAAGTTGTAAACACGGGTTTTAGTAATCACAATGCTCAAATTCCTGCAATGAATATTTTAGGACACTCAATTCCCAGTAGAATACAATACACTGTAAGGAATTTCAGCACAAAAAATGTAGAATATTTTTGTTCTCTCCTAAAGGGTCAAAGTTGGAAAGATGTATGTGACTGTAATGATACCAATGAGAAATATCATAGGTTTATGGCGATATTCAAACATTTTTTTGAAATGGCTTTTCCCAAGAAAATGACTACATTTAAATCTACTCAAAAAACAAATAAGTGGATTACAAGAGGGATAAGGATATCATGTCAAAATAAAAGGAGATTATATGAATACTCCAAGCAAAACACTAATCCTGACTTTATTACATATTTCAAAAGATACAAAAGTATAATGACACGAGTTATTTAAAAAAAAATTGTGTAGTTCCAAGAATAAAACAAAAGCAACCTGGAAAATCATAAGGAAAGACATGGGCACCAGATCAGTTAATCACAGTAATATAGAGCTGATTATGAGTAAAAATAAACTAACTGACCCCAAACACGTGGCTAGTGCTTTCAACAATTATTTCTCTAATATAGCACAGCTGCTAATAAATACACACCTTGACAAACAGCCAGCTGTCACTCAGATCAAAAAACTCACCAAAACACATTATTCATGTATCCAGCAACACCTGAGGAACTGTCAAGAATCCTAAAAGAGTTACCTAATAAGTATTCAGTGGGTGTTGATGAGATACCAGATGCTATTATCAAAGTTAGCTCAACATTTATTGTGAAACCTCTACATCCTTACATTTGTTCTCTAGCCATCCCTGCTTAGCCATTTTGCACTTCCTGTCGATCGCATTTTTGAGACGTTTGTATTCCTTTATGCCTGCTTCATTTACTACATTTTTATATTTTCTCCTTTCATCAATTAAATTCAATATTTCTTCTGTTACCCAAGGATTACTACTAGCCCTCGTCTTTTTACCTACTTGATCCTCTGCTGCCTTCACTACTTCATTCCTCAAAGCTACCCATTCTTCTACTGTATTTCTTTCCCCCACTCTGAAACTCTGTACAACCTATGGTTTTTTCAGTTTATCCAGGTACCATATCCTTAAATGCCCACCTTTTTGCAGTATCTTCAGTTTTAATCTACAGGTCATAACCAATAGATTGTGGTCAGAGTCCACATCTGCCCCTGGAAATGTCTTACAATTTAATCTGGTTCCTAAATCTCTGTCTTACCATTATATAATCTATCTGACACCTTTTAGTATCTCCAGGGTTCTTCCATGTGTACAACCTTCTTTCATGATTCTTAAACCAAGTGTTAGCTATGATTAAGTTGTGCTCTGTGCAAAATTCTACTAGGCGGCTTCCTCTTTCATTTCTTAGCCCCAATCCATATTCACCTACTATGTTTCCTTCTCTCCCTTTTCCTACACTCGAATTCCAGTCACCCATTACTATTAAATTTTCGTCTCCCTTCACTATCTGAATAATTTCTTTTATTTCATCGTACATTTCTTCAATTTCTTCATCATCTGCAGAGCTAGTTGGCATATAAACTTGTACTACTGTAGTAGGTGTGGGCTTCGTATCTATCTTGGCCACAATAATGCGTTCACTATGCTGTTTGTAGTAGCTTACCCGCATTCCTATTGCATTTTTTTCATTATTAAACCTACTCCTGCATTACCCCTATTTGATTTTGTGTTTATTCCAAGATGTATGAAACAGGCGAAATACCCTCAGACTTCAAGAAGAATATAATAATTCCAATCCCAAAGAAAGCAGCTGTTGACAGATGTGAAAATTACAGAACTATCAGTTTATAAGAGTCGAGGGACATGAAAGGGAAGCATAGGTTGGGAACAGAGTAAGACAGGGCTGTAGCCTCTCCCCGGTGTTATTCAATCTGTATATTGAGCAAGCAGTAAAGGAAACAAAAGAAATATTCGTGGTAGGTATTGAAATCCATGGAGAGGAAATAAAAACCTTGAAGTTCGCCGATGACATTGTAATTCTGTCAGAGACAGCAAAGGATTTGGAAGAGCAGTTGAATGGAATGGACAGTGTCTTGAAAGGAGAATATAAGATGAACAGCAACAAAAGCAAAACGAGGATAATGGAATGTAGTAGAATTAAGTCGGGTGATGCTGAGGGAATTAGATTAGGAAATGAGACACTTAAAGTAGTAAAGGAGTTTTGCTATTTGGGGAGCAAAATAACTGATGATGGTCGAAGTAGAGAGGATATAAAATGTAGACTGGCAATGGCAAGGAAAGTGTTTCTGAAGAAGAGAAATTTGTTAACATCGAGTATAGATTTAATTGTCAGGAATTTGTTTCTGATAGTATTTGTATGAAGCGTAGCCATGTATGGAAGTGAAACATGGACGATAAATAGTTTGGACAAGAAGAGAATAGAAGCTTTTGAAATGTGGTGTTACAGAAGAATGCTGAAGATTAGATGGGTAGATCACATACTAATGAGGAAGTATTGAATAGGATTGGGAAGAAGAGAAGTTTGTGCCACAACTTGACCAGAAGATGGGATCGGATGGTAGGACATGTTCTGAGGCATCAAGGGATCACCAATTTAGTATTGGAGGGCAGCGTGGAGGGTAAAAATCGAAGAGGGAGACCAAGAGACGAATACACTAAGCAGATTCAGAAGGATGTGGGTTGCAGTAGGTACTGGGAGATGAAGAAGCTTGCACAGGATAGAGTAGCATGGAGAGCTGCATCAAACCAGTCTCAGGACTGAAGACCACAACAACAACAACAGGCCAGAGTCAGTATTGTCAGGCTTCAGCGAAATTATGGAAAAAATGTTCCATAGAAAATTAACAGTTTTCTTACATAAAGAGAGGCTCCCAACATGGGTTCAGAGCTGGAAAGTAAACTCATACAGCTAATATTGCCTTCTTAAATGAACTATTAAAAGCAGTAGATGATAAGCAACTTGTTTGTGGGATATTTCTGGATCAAAGTTGATGTTATTGATCATGGCATTATCTTGCATAAATTAAGTAATTATGGAATTAGAGGCCAGTCTGAAAGGTGGCTCCAGTCGTACCTCAGTACTCATCAGCAGATTACAGAAATAAAAGACAAAGACAGTGAAACACAAAAAATTTCTAGCTTTTACAGTGATAAGAAGAAAATAAGGTATGGAGTCCCACAAGGGTCAGGTCTGGGACCTGTCCTAATTGTGCTGTATATAAATAACTTGGCTGATAAAATACATGATGAAACCACTGTACTCTTTGCAGATGACACTACTATTCTAATTAAATCACAGAATGAAGAAAACCTGCAGGAGGCTGCAATATCAGTTATGCATACCTTAATACACTGGTTCAGGACTAATAGGCTCCTCATAAATTCTGAAAAAAAAGAAAAAAAAATGTGGCAGTTAACTTCCACACCACATGAAACTTCCATCCCGCAAACCCTGTTTTCACCATTGAAGGAAAAAATGTGTCGAAGGTCAGTCATAGAAAATTTCTAGATATTCGTGTTTTGGCAGATCTGAAGTGAGAGGTGCACCTAAACAATTTATATAAGAGACTGAATTGACTAGCATATGCTGTTATGATCCTCACTCAGAATACAAGCTGCTCATTAGTGCTGACAATGTACCAATGTAGTATACAGGCACTACTTATAAATGGAATTAATTCTACAAAAACATTTAAAATACAGAAAAAGATTATCAGAGTGATAAAAAAATCTAAATGCAAGGATTCCTGATGACCCCTTTTTAAAACTCTCAACATATTGATACTGCCTTGCTTACATGTATACGAAATACTAATTTTCACAGAAGGGAGCATCTCATAAAAGAAAAAATCTCTTGAGACACAACTGTGATATACACACATACGAAATTAGGCAGAAGATGAACCTACACATGAACACAGTAAATACAAACGTATGCAAAAGAGAAATGTATCTTACTGGAGCTACATTATATAACCATTTACCTTCTTACTAAAATGCATACCAACATTAAATGCATTTCAAATAAAGATAAAACAATTCTTTCTTGACCACTGCTTCTAGTCTTTGTTTGAATTTATGTAACATCATAATAAGTATACCTCATTTACCAAATTTTACTAAATGTCAGTTCATAATATAATTTTGTGTTGTGCTTATCATTCCATCACACTTCATAATTGCTATTATCACATGTAGAAGCAATGTAGTACACCAACCTACATTATTATGAATTCGATTATGTCAATAATGTAGTCAAAATGACTATTGTATTGTAAATTAACTAGACTTATCACCGTCCTATTTCACATGTACAAACAATGTGCAAAAATGGTTCTTGGACAGATAAATAAATAAATAAATAAATTTACCTCAGATCAAGGTATTTCTACCTATCATATGTCACTAGGTCAAAATTAGATTAAAAAAAGGTGATAGTGATTAAAAATTATTTCTCTGAGTTGCAGTGTGATGAGTTGTGATAATTCAGTGGCCAGTGCTGTAAACGTCTAATTTTGAACTCTGCCCTTATTCAGTGTAAACTCCAGTTATCATTTTACAACTATCCCCATGCAGATGATGTGATGTTGAGGAGAAGACTGAAGTTTGAGAGAATTGCCTGGAAAAATCAGTGTGGAAAGATATGGGATACTGAACTACTGAGGAAGTATGATGTGCATTTGGAGTTCTGTAAGGCTGTAGATAAAACAATAATGAATACCACATCAAGCATTTCTGGTGAAGAGGACATCTCCAAGAAGTGCAATCACAAAAGATGGATTGATAAATATAAATACAAGGAAGACAACCAGAGAGAAACCCTCAGTAACAGAGTAGATACTTCAATTGAATGACAAAAGAAGGAAATACTGTACAAACAAGCACAGGAAAAGACTGGAATATAACAATGCAAGTCACTTGGGAATGAAATAAAAAAGAAGTGCAGGGAAGCTAAAGCTAAATGGTTACAGAGAAAATGTGAACACATCAAAAAATAAGTGCTCATCAGAAGGACAGATTCAGCATATAGAAAAGTCAAAACAACTTTCAGTGTATATAAAATTAAAAATGTCAGAATTAAGAGTGTTAGTGCAATTCTAGTGTTGCATGCAGAGCAAAGAGTGCATTGTTGGAAAGAATACGTTGAAGGCCTCTACAAGCAGAAAGACTTGTCTGATGATGACAGAAGAAGAAATGGGGATTGATTTGGAAGACATAGGTGATCCAATAGTGGAGTCAGCATTTAACAGAGCTTTGGAAGACTTGCAGTCAAAAAAAAAAGGTGTAAGGTGTAGGTAAAGTCCTTTGAAATTTCTAAAGTCAGCAAGGGAAAGTGGCAACAAAATAGTTCTACAAGTTGGTGTGTAGAATCTATGAGACTGGAGACATACCATCAGGCTTTTAGGAAAATATCAACACTTCATTTCAAAGATAGCATGGGCATAAAAGTGCGAGAATTATTTGACAATCAGCTTAACAGTACATGCATTCAAAAATAATATGCAGAAGGATGGAAAAGAAAACTGAGGATTTGTCAGGTGCCAGTCACTTTGGCTTGAGATACAAAGGCACTTGAGAGGCAATTCAGGCATTGTGCTTGATAATGGAAGGAAGACTTAAGAAAAATCAAGGCTCTCTTTACAGGATTTTCTGCCATAGAAAAAGCATGCAGTAATGTAAAATGATACAAGATGTTCAAAATTCTGAGAAAAAATATGTAAACTGTAGGAAATGATGGGTAATATACAATATGTTTAAGAACCAAGAAGGAGCAATAAGAGTGGAATACCAATAATGAAGTACTTGGATTAAAAATGATGTAAGAAAGGGAGGCAGCCTTTCTCCCCTACACTTCAGTCATCACTTTTAAGAAGCATAACACAAATAAAAGATAGGTTCAGGAGTGGAATTAAAATTCAGCATGAAATAATATCAATGAAAGATTTCCTGATGATTTTGCTATACTCAATGAAAGTAAGGAAGAATTGCATGACTGAAGAGAAGGAACAGTGTACTGAGCACAGGATATGAATTAAGTGGAAATGGAAGAGAGACAAAAGTAAATTGGAAACATAACATTAAAATAGAGGACCACAGAGTAAATGAAGTGAAGGAATTCTGCTACTTTGGAAGCAAAATAACACATGATAGATAAAGTCAGGAGAACAGCCTAAGAGTGTACTCCTGGCCAAGGAAGTCTACTGTAGTGTGATTCATGACAGATGGCAGTTTGTGCAGGTCAAGCCGTGGATGGGGATTGCATTGTTGCCTGCTGCAAATGACAGTTGTGGTATGTGCATGCACTTGCTTTGCTCTTGAAGAAAGTATGTATCCTACAAATTTTGTCTCTCAGATTGCTTATGTAGAATTTATTACTTGCCACCACCATCAGCATTGACAACTCACAGCAAATGGAATAAAAATTCACTAAATAACTCCCTACCATCACATTTAATACATGCATTAGCTATGAAATTCACAGCAGAAAGCTCAGAACACTACTGAACTCTCACTAGTTATTGGAGAATGCATGACATAAGTGTGCAGAACAATGACTCCTACTATTCCATCAAACACTGATATTAATTTGAGAAATAAATGTCTAAGAATGTTTTAAGTGCAACATTTTATAGAAAGGTGTCAGGGGTGCTGGGAAAACCAGAAAATGTTTGAGACATGTTACTACAGAGGGATATTGAAAATTAGCTAGACTGATAGGCATATTCATATATTCTTTATTCACCATTGACCACCTGAGGTGGAATAGGATAAGAAAAGGGAGTATCTTCTGCAGGATTTGTGAGGAAATGAAAATATGAAGTACAGTGAGAAGAAGGAGGACAGGGTGATACGGCATGTGCTAAGATATCAGGGAATAACTTTCATGGTGCAAGAGGGAGCTGTAGAGGGTAAAATCTGAAGGGGAAGACAGAGATTGGATTCTGGGAGGACATTGTGTGCAAATGCTGCTCTGAGTTGAAGAGACTGACACAGGAGAGGAAGTCATGGTGGACTGCATCCGACCTGTCAGAAGAGTGATGCTTTGTGGAGTGCGGATGTTTCTTTTACAGTTTTTGACACGTTTTTGTGCTCTGTACTATAATATCATCTGACAACTACATATAAAATTAAAGCTTCCAGTCTGGATGTTAAAATTCAAATTATTACTGCTATATATTTCACAAGACGAAATGAATAACCTGTGAAAAACTGGTGAAGCTTATTATTTAATTTTTGTGAATCCACTTTAATATATGAGGATTCATGAGAGACATATCTCAAGGTGATAAAAGATGTTTCAATACCTTAATATAGAACTATGACTGGTGGTGTTAAGTCTGTCTCCTTTTTGATAAAGGAGAGATGGTTAACAAGGTTATTGAATTCAAAATCTTAGCAAAAAAACTCCAGTAACTATCCCAAGCAGAAAAGTGGAATAATAAGTGAGCCACAGAACTTGGAGGAATAGTTTAGTCATTTAAGAACCAATGTCAAAAGAATCAGTTGCTCTGAAAAAGAGAGAAATAGGGTGCTACAATATTGTATTGTATTGAACTGGGGACCTAGAAACGATGGAGAAACTTCGTCCCCACTGTAGCCTCATTGGTACACAACCCCACGACAGGCTACAGCAGCCCACTAACCCCTCCGCTGCCCCACACCAAACCCAGGGCTATTGTACAGTTCGACCCCCAGTGGACTCACCCAGGAATGTCTCACACCAGACAATTGTAACCCCAATGTTTGCATGGTAGAGTAATTATCATGTATGCGTACGTGGGGAAAGTGTAACTGAGACGGAATAAGGGGAACCAGCCCACATTTGCTGAGGAAGATGGAAAACTGCCTTAAAAACCATCCACAGACTGGCCGGCACACCGGACCTCGACACTAATCTGCCAGGTGGATTAGTGCCCGAGAGCAGCATGCCTTCCCGCCCAGAAAGCAGTGCGTTAGACCGCATGGCTAACCCGTCAATGTACTACAATATAGTAAAAGATCTGTATCTTCTGGCAAAAAAGAAACAGCTAAAGGAAAAGTTTTCCTTTGGTTCCTTTGTATCAGCAGAGAGCTAAAAAGACATGATATTGATAGTGTTTAAACTGAAAAGAAATGTAGATGAATATCTGAATATTGCAAAGAACTTATGCCCACCACTTGCCACAGCAGGAGTAAATAAAATTCCTTGCCCATGTAGCCAGGTGTACATAGGAACTACTAAAAGAAGCAGCAACACTTGGCTTAAAAAATCTCTTCTAAGCAACATAGATAAATTTCCAGTAATCAATCATTCATTGGGACCAGACAAACACAAAAGCCAATTCTCTGATGGTATAGTTTTAAACCTGTACTATGTTAAGATGTACAGAGAGCCCTTAGAAATTCAGAACCATAAAAACAACTTTAATGGAATAGATAAAGGACTGAAATTAGACAAGTTGTCAGCCTTAGTGCTAGAAAAAGCAAACAACATCAACCCCTCTGCTGTAAAAAAATCCATAAAACACTTTGACATGACTCTGCGATCTTTGGTGGCTTCCGGATGACACCGTGGACAAACTGTGATGTTCACACATATGAACAGTTTGGCAATGATGGCTTACTGAGCGTTTTTAACTTTCAAAATTAAATTACTATATCAGTATAGACTTTGAGGATGTCTCCTACAGTAGAAGAGAAAACATTAGGTACAGAAGCATGTCTTGAGCCACAGCCTAATGCCCATAAAACTGAGATCACCAAGAATATGATAGGACCAGATCATTGAGTGGTTTGAGATTATATGCAATAAACTCAAGTCACTAGTCAAAAGCAGTGCCTGAGACATTGTTGACGGAGAAGAAAATAGAAAAATAACTGATCATGGGCAGCTTTGAGAAATGAGTATGTTAGAGACACGTGTGTTCTTTGGAGAAAAGCCAGAAAAGCATGTTCAAATATTGTACCAATGAACCTGAGTTGAATTAATGGAAATACAGCTACAAGTATTGAGACTTTTTAACTATACAAGACTGATGTTAGCCAAATTTAATTTTTATATCTTGCAGCTGGATATCATCTCTGCATAGACTCATTCATCAAAGTTTTAAAGAATTAAGGACACATCAGACAGGTTAACAGTAACATGTCAAGTTAAATGGAACTCTGGAAGAATATGAACTTCAATCAACAAATTCAGATCCCTGTGTGTATAAAGACAATCAGAGGAATTGTTCAGTCTTCCTATTTATTATCCCTGTGCCACAGTATCACAACACTGATAGAGGAGCCAAAACAAACTGGTGCATCCCATGGACAATTTGGAGTATTGTGTGGTAGTTGGTTTTCTGTATTTGGAGAGGAACAACACTGCAACAACCCATACTGAACTAGTGGAAGTATAATGCAACAGTGCATCATCATATGACACATTGGTTAGGTGATGCAGATGTATGAAAAATTTGTTCTCACATTTCTGAAACTTTTCCTAGAGCTGGATGCAAAGCAAAACATTAGATGTTTTAAGAAAATAGGTTATAATAGTTTCTCAGGTGAGGTATAGTTGAAGTACGGAATGTAAAAAGGAAGTCAGTTAAGTTGACTGAGTCTGACCTGAGTGTCACATTCCATATATTCTTCAAACAAATAATAGAGAAAGTAATTAGCAGATTGGAAAATGCAGATAAGAGAATGAATAATGGTAGAAGCTGAATAGAGATGGATAATTTTGATAGTAGAGCAGATGAACTCAACAATTAAGACACAGATCAAAACTTCCTTGAAAGAGACAAAGAGAGAGAGAGTAACACAACTACAAAAGAATATGTCGAAGAAAAAATCAGCAATTAACATAAGGAAAGAATAATGAAGAAGAAATGACACTTCCTTGAAAGAGACAAAGAGAGAGAGAGAGTAACACAACTACAGAAGAATATGTCAAAGAAAAAATCAGCAATTAACATAAGGAAAGAATAATGAAGAAGAAATGACAAAGTCATTGGGAAGTAAACGAAGAAAGGAATATGAAATGAAGAAAGGAATATGAGAAAGTGTAGCATGTGGAACAGAAATGAGGCATGAAAACTGATTGTACAGTAGACTTCCATTGCACTTTCTTTTGAAGTGGAGCATAGGACTCCCTTAGATTTGAACCTTATATCTGGATAGTTTAGCAGTTGGTTAATATACATCTTCTAACAGTAATTTTTACTTAATCTACAGGATGCAACTTTTTCAATGAATTGTCAAATATTTGTATTATTAGACTCATCTTTAAACAAATCTGAATTTCAGTTCTGTCATTGCCTTACTCTTTTTCCTTTCTTTATTTTCTCTTCACATCCTAATGGAAAAATGTCAAGTGTTTGGTGAATATGCTGTATTCATGTTCTGTAGATAGTATTAATGTTTTACTCTTTTATGCCACTGAAAAAAGTTGTAAGCCCTTCAGTTGTTTCTACTTACCATTTATCTATTTTTATAGCCTGCTACCCCACGGTCATTAGTTGGAACACAGAGATTCAGTGCCCGTTTCCGTAGTGATCTGCTATTAGCCACAGGAGGGTTAAGATCTACTACTACTACTCCAGCTTATATACCTACTGTGCCTCTCATCAGGGCAGCAAGCACAACAACCACAGAAACATCAGCAGTAAGTTCTGTTGCACATGACCTGCAGCTGTGCATGTTGCTTCGACTTTTCCATGGCTGACTGAATTGCAACTGGCAGCCAGACTCCAGCTTTTAACTTTCAGCTGTTAATCTATGTAACAAAGCATTAATTAATATCTCATTTAAGAGTTGCCTAACCAAGAGAGCTTCTTTGATTTCATTAATTTATATAAAATTGCAGCTTATAATTTCACTAGAAATCATTCTGGTGTTAAATTCATTGTTTGAAATTCTATATACATGTTACGTAGAATTTACGTCATAATGAAAACCTTAAAGCAGCCTTAAAGAATACAACAAGCTTAAGATCAAAACTATCTATAGTAATACAAGGCTTTTTATAACTTGATGTAATTTTATGTAGTTGCACAATCAATTAAATGTAAAAAAATTGCTTCAAACATTATGTAGATAACACAGAAGTGCACCTCATTCTTTGTATTTGTACAATACACATAAAACAAAAAATTTATAAGTATAAAAAAACTCTGCTAAAAGCACTAGTAAACATGTGTCAATAGTTAAATTATTTCATTTAAACGTGAGCTTTTATTAATATTGTGCCAAACATTCATTACAAAGAAAATTTTGTTTCATTGTTAGATATATGATTTATTGTATGACAGATATCTGGCAAAAAAAGATAACTATTCTTTCGTAAATGATTTGCCCAGTGCAGTGTGCAGTAACAGATTACTAATAGCATTCTTTAAGGGTGATTCAAAAAGGTTTTGCACTGTGTTTTGTGTGAATCATGAGTGGCCCAATAAAGATTCCTTTGTTATTCAGGTACTCACTTCAGTTTACAATTGGTTTCAAACATCCTTCTCCCAACTGCGTAAAGCCAATGCTTACAAAAAGGTTTCTGATGGATTGTGCTTTCTCTGGTCGATTATTATCATAGATATCTACTGTCTGTCACACAGTGATCACAACAGTTAGATATTTGATGGTATTAAGTCTTTTTAGTAGACTTGGTGTTCCAAAGTTTCCACATTTTGATGATTTTACACTGCACCATAGTGACTAGCATTATAGTACTGAAGAAAATGTCCTTTTAAAGTTCTCTTTCTTCTTTGAACCAGCAAGGGATTTAGTTCTTGCAGCTGTAAATCACAATATTTGACAGTTATGATGATTCCTCTGCTTTTCTGGTAGATATAATTACAGAAATTTGGGCATTAGAGATAAAAATCAACACTTTTCCAATTAACAATTTTCTGCTAAATTTTTTTGCATCTTATATTGTTCACATTTTGTTGTTTACTTTCCTGCTTTCTTTCATGTTCATAATTCTGCCAACAGAAAGGCTGAACCACTGACAAATATGTCAACTAACATAAATTAAAATTGAAATGTTTTGTTATTTTCACTTGTCATGGGTTGATGCTTTGACATCTGGTGCTGCATGGATTTGATAGGGCACTGGGATGTTTTGAATTGTGGATAGTGCTGTTTGACATTAATTCTCGATTGACTGGCAGTTTTGTAGAACAAAAAAAATCTGAAAATGACAGTTTAAGCTGTTGAAATCAGTCATCAATAATAAAGATTTATTAATGCAATCTTAAATAAAAAAGTTTTTCAAGTTAAATATAGATTGTTTCTTACATTTTTCCAATATGAAGCATTTTATTCAAGCCTTAGTTAAGTGCTGCGTACGTGAACATGCCCATTTGCACAAGGTGCTTTTCATCTGTATGTTGTTAGTGGTTATGTTTTTGACAAACCTATGTGTAATGTGATTAATTTTTAGTCCACCCTACATTCATCATACTGATTATGTTATACTGAGGCATATAATTTTACTTGATGGTGCAAATGTTTTAGTTGCCATTTATTTTTGTTACTTTTGTAGAGGACTTTATTATTACTGTCCTTTGTAAATAATTTGACAGAACATAGCCCTTTATTCTTTACTTTAAATTTCTTCATTAAAACCACTAATTTTGACCTGAAAAGAGAATCTGGTATGATACTTTTGAGGCTGAGTTGGTTAGATTAGTCTCTGGTTAAAATACTGAAACACTGGATCTGTATTCTGTAGGAGTCAAGTTCAAATTCTCATTTGGGAATCTAATCGTAGGGTTTTTATTGGTTTATACAAATGCCATAATGATTCCTTCTAATAGCTGTAGCCAGTTTCCTTTCTCATCCTTGCTCATTTGAGCGAGTGTTCCATCTTTAATGGTCATGCTGTTGCTAAATGTTGTTAATGTTATGATAAAAACCCAGCTGTTGAAGTAATAATGCTTAATTTTCTTGATCCATGCTCTGTAAGAAGACTCTCAACCGTATTTCTCAGCACTGCATCTACTAGTATGAAGCGAGTATGACATATTTAAGTAGCCCCTTCTCATGTTCATATTCATGCCCCTTTACATTTGGTATGAAGTGCAGAACATTTTTGAATCATTCTTGTATATTAAATTCCTGTGCAGCTTATATGTAAAAAAAAAAAAAATGTTGCATGTTCAGTCTTGTCACTAGTCTCTTCTTTTGCATGACTTGTTAATAACAAACTTTCCTTCTTTTAATGTTAATGACGACATCCTTGTAATCACACTCCCATAGGCTTGATCTGTGTGTCTGTTTGAAATCTGATGTTGTAGTATTTGTACAACAAGCCATATCTGGTCTGCAATCTTAGTTTCAATATATTTAACAAATCTGCTTTTGTTTAGTATCTTATCTGTGTTAGCATGTTGCATGCACATTGTTTTACATTTTCCTTATACTGGTTTCAGTTTTCCAATGTAATTTACTGTCATGAATTTGTGGTCATTAACTACACAAAGGGTTAAGTTTCATATTTAAACTGTAATCAATTCTAACCCCTCAGGTAATATTTGGGATATCATTCACTTGAAGTGTGAAAAATATATACCTAACAGTTGATTTTGAAGATATTTTCTGTATCCATTTCTTACTTTGGTGTTTCACAATTTTGATAAAGAATAGGAGACTTAGACATTAAAAGATAATTCTGTATTTCTCCACCTCAGATTTATGATAAAATAACTGATGTTCAGTTGTCTGTAATACAATATGCCACTATTGATACAATACACATATTAAAGCCAATATTCCACAAATATGAAAGATGAAGCAAACAATTTATATTTTAGTGGGCTGCTAAACAAGGAATTAATTTTTTAATGTAGATTAGAACAAGGACAACTTTGTCAGATGATGGATGACAAGTATAACAAATTATTTTGCTGGACCTTTTGTCCTGGAAGAAACGGAGTAGCATTCTGTGTGGAAAAGGCTTCTCTCAGAAAATTAAGTAACTGGGAAAATAATAAGCCAGGAGTGCTGTTAAACAGTGTAAGAATTTATTTAGAATAGTAACTTTTGACAAAAGACCTAAACAAGAAGCTCTTGCCTGATCAAGTGCAAAAAGTGCAGTCTGCCACCTTTGGTGACCAAACTAATCTGTGATGCTGTAAAGAGAAACTTTACATCTGGGATAGGAAGGTCTCATGAGAAGTTAGTGCCAGTTCAGGCATCACATGTAAGGCGGGAAAACTGGACTTTGTCCAAAAGTGTTTTTAATTGGCACTTCTGGATGAAGAATAGTTTGCTGTTTATAAAAACTGGAGAGATGCAGAATTGAACAATTTAATTTTTAGTATGAATTGAGAGAACAAAGAACTGTTCAAAGTGTTCATTGATGGTGAACTTGAATATAAATAATTTCAGTTTGCAGTGATGAGGGTAATAATAATGGTAACAATGATACTAGTGATAAAATTTCACATGTCAAGTGAATGATGGCCCATTTAGTTTTCAAATTTTAAATTTGTGTGAGTTGTGTATTATTGTTTCATAAATCAGTTGTAATTTGCAGTAGTGTAGCCAATAAAGGGGAAAAGTGAGTTTAACACTTTCAGTGCTTTGCAGTAGGCTCAGGTGCATAGATAGATTATATGACATAAAAAATAAAGAAGTCTTATCTTTTCTTATCAAAAGCATTGACAAAGATGAACTTTGTGTTTTTTGTAATAACTGTGAACAGGAACAGAATTGGCCACAGCATCTGTAGAATCTTTTATTATTTTTATCTGAAAATTGACAGCCAAAAATGGGGGTATTAATGCTGATGGCTGCATTGATCAATCATTGAGTTGGAGATCACAGTACATCAGTGGAGACAAAAATGCCATTTCATTAATGGCTAAATCTGATGAAATTCCCTGTTTCCTGTGAAAATTGAACGTGAGCTTTACAGATTAAACATGCTTGAAAATATTCTTCAAAATATATCTTCTTCAATAAAATGGCATCTGATGGTGTACTGTCTTCAGTTTGCACAAATAAACTTCACTGTTCCCGTTTTTCCTGCACAGACGTTTTCTCAATATAAATCACACATTTTCTCTGTAGTATAATAATGTATAACAAAAACTACAATTTGGTTTGTACAGAATAGGTTGTTCATAATGTTTCTTGTTTCTGAAGGGATCTGGGAAATGGTCGACTAATCGTGGACGAGCAGATACACGCTCTCGCTCTGCTCGTGTGAACCTCTTGTGACGTCGTACTACTGGAGGCCATTCATAGGATCACTATTTCACTATTGTTCCAGTATTCAGTATGCAAAGTGCAAACTTTGAGTTTTTCTATAAAAAAACAAATGTGCAGGCTGGTGAGAGCGTAAGCACAAATGCAGCTATTTCCCACAGAAATTTTCTTTTTAAAGAAAGCGTAGTCACTCTGAGCTGCTTGGTGCAGTTCACCTTTTCTAGCTCCGAGAAATTACATAAGACAGAACTAGAGATTGATCTGTAGTGTTTTTGATATCCTGAAAGATGTTGTCCATCAAAGTTTATACAACACTATCTCATTTTATTTTGAAATTGTGTATTTTAACTTCAGGTGACTGAAGGGAAATTAATCATTGTCATTTTATCATTTTTTAACAATTATTTCCTCTAACTTTGCTTAACTGTGGTAGCACTGGAAGCAAATTTTTTGGAGATTAACCAGATGTAGTGGAATCTATGTAACTTTCATTAGTCTTGCTGCTAGCATTTGTTTGTATCTCACAGCCTGCACAGTTGGCATAGTAATGACAAAATTTAATTTTGTATCAGTTTCTTTCTTTTTGTACTGTAGAGCCAGTAGATAGTGGAAATAAGTAGTTTTATTCTTTGTGATTACTGAGCATGTTTCATCCAAGAACATTTTGAAGCATGATTTATTAGGGGAGTTCCACTTGCAATGTTCTTTTTGTAATATATTATCTATTATGTGTCTAGAATGTGCTGTAAATATTTTGCACAGGATATGTGATCTTCACTGTTGTATATAGTAGCTGTAAAATTGTATTTAAGTGATGTAGTTTACTCAGTCTCCATTTCTGTAGACATCATTTATTCATAATATACATTGGTACTTTTTTCATTGTGGTCTGTGTCAGTGGAACTGGATGCCTGTAGAAACAAGTAGCAACATTAAACATCATGACTTAAAGAGAGCTGTCCATTCATAATTAAGATAGTATTTGTATCTCCATGATAACTTGTAAATTCATTGTTCTAACATCATCCCACATTAAAGCACCTGCACTGTTAATTACTGTTTGTTAAAAATCCTACATCTAGGAGACAGACATGTATGGTGCAAAGAAATAAAGACTATTTTCATTGTAATGAATGTTTGGCATTTGTTTCAAAGCCATTAAAATAATTTTCTTAAATTAAAATTGCATTTCTTTACATAGACTCTGAATGATTTTTAATTTCAGGAAAGTCCATCTGAAGGTTTGACATTGGACGAGAGTAGTTTGACAATGACTGAAGACAATTTACTTGATGACTCCTTCCAGGACAAAGTAACAGTGGATAATGATGTTAGTTTTCTCTTGGACAACTCTACAGAAATTAATTACATAGACGAGGAAACAGTGAAATCTCATTCTACAAGTAGTAGTTCAGTTCCACCTACAACAGTGAGCAGTTTATCCCCTGCATCTGATAAAAATGATATAAATGCCCAGGAGACAACGATGACATCAACGACATCAGCAATTACTGACTCTGTTTTCACTACTTTTAACCCCGGGACCAGTATACCAAACAGCCCCTTGGTACAAACCACAACCAGCATTATCTCATCCCCCTCTCAGTCATATGGAAAAGAAAGCAGTGAAGTGCCTGTCATGACTGAAACGGTATCAGAGGTACCAGAGATGCAAAGTACCACATTTGGCAGCACATCTACAACTACTCGACTTTCTCCCAGCACTCGGAAGAGAAGATTGCCTTTGCGAAAGGATTTTGCTATTGCACTCTTAAAAATAGTTTCCCGTGTGAATCGCCCTACTGTACCATTCTATGTTACAACTGTCACTTCCAATTTAAATGAAGATTCTACAGTACCATACTCACTACCTGTTACTTCAGCGGCTGAAATGATTTCAGAGCTCTCTCAACAAGACATCACTACCTTCTCTCCATATGTCACATTATTGGCAAAAAAGATTACAACAAGAGCTGTAACATATTCTCCGAAGGTTGTTTCTTCTGCCACTGTGGGAACCACACCACATAGTTCCACTGCTAAACTAAAAGCCACTTCCATTAATTCGGTGACAGAGAAAATGCCAGAAGTTTTCACTACATCTGACTTGTTTAAATCCACATCTACATTTGCACCACTGTCTTCACCATTACTTAGCCCTTCTTCTGATGCAATAAATTCTACCACAGAAACTCCAACTGCAACTGTAGCAGTTCCCATTACTGAAACTACTTTATCAGAAACTGTCACTGTTGTTTCCAGTACAGAAACTCTCACATCAACAGTTTCTGAAATAAAGCCTCCTACAAGCACAGAAGCTGTAAACAATCTTGCTGCAAATAAATCTGTAGCTGTCTTTACAGAAAATATTACTGATGAAATACAGACCAGTTATTCCAATAAAATTGTACATACCAGCAACTCATCTTCTCAGGAAGCAATGAAAATTAGGAATTCTAAAATCAGATTTGTTTCTGTTGACAGACCACCTCTGGAAAGTGACAATCTTGTTACTGAATCGTCACCTGACTTAAGTTCTTCAGTAAAAGAGTCTGTAGTTACGGAGCAATCAACAACAACTTACTCAAATACTGAAAAAATTTCAGCATCTTCTACTGTACAAATTCCTGCCTCTTCTAGTACAAGTGGCAGTGAGTTTGCTTCTGTAGAGATGCTGAAAATGATAAATACATCAACAATGGCTGTTTCAGTTGACAGAGCTCTTCCAAACAATGATACCCTTGATCCAAATCAACCAATCAGTCTCATACCTTCTGCTTCATCTAACACATCCAGCACTTCCTTGCCAGTGACAGAAGCATCAAAGCTCGTTGTAGACTCTGTGAAACAATCTGTACAATCTTCTACAGAGACTGACTCCTTAATTAGAACACGCTTCCCAGTGAGAATTACTATTGCACCAAGAGGCACTGCTAGTACCACTACTATACCTCCACTTGTAAAAGGAAAAAGCAGTAGTGATCCAGTTGCCCAAAGGAGGATGGTGGATAATGTTAATGACGAGACTCAGTATTTAGCCACTACATCTCATTATCAAACTACAACTACAGTCCGCACTCCTCTTCCCTTTGTTATCTTTGGAATATTCCCTAATAACACTGTGTTCCGCAAATACCCTCATTCTGGAAAGACAGAACAAGTCAGTGAAAATGAGATTGCTAGACATCAAGAGTATTATCCTGAAGAGCAGACATCACAGACCAGTTATACTACCTCAGTAACTGGTGACCCAATAGGAAATGAAATATTATACAGGAATGCAATGAGAAATTCAGTTCAAACAAGTCTGCCTCGTGCTACAGTGAATACAAGGCTGCCTGCAGGAAGAAATCCATCAGAGAATGAAGTAGCATGGGCTCTTGGCACCAGAACAAGCATCCCTATTCCACCAGCACAAAGTGAAATAGACAGCGGGCAGCAGATTGAAATGGTAGATACTGAAACAGCACTTTGTTTATCAAGTCCCTCTTTAGGATCCAGATTATTAGCAGTTCTGTATGCTATCCCAGTTGTGCTTAGGACTCTCTCTTTCTGTTGTGAAGATGCTTTAAAATTATTTTCTTAATTCTGATCATTCTTCTTTAATTAATGAATTCATTACTTGCAGATTTCTGTGACAGTGGAAAATGTTGTTTTAATGACAACTGTAGACAGGCACATAGATGATTCTGTCGTACTTCAGATTGAAGTAAAGTATTTTAGGAATATGTATTCATGTACAGAACTGCTAGTAATATCAGTGTCCTATGAAATAAGTTTATTTTTACTGCATGCAATAAGAAATACAGACTTGTACTGTGGTTGTCTTTAAATCTCCAGGTGAATCTACAAGTACATAACTGTATCGAAAAATTTCTGCAATTGTTGTTCTCTGTACATGTTGTAGGTGACTGTCTTGAATAGTAACCAAATCTAACCTTATTTGATAGTATTGATATATACACTGGATATGCATAAACGGAAATATCACTACTATCACTAGTCCTCTATTTGCAGTTGTAAACCTCGATGAAGAAGTTTGATGTGACTGCTATAACAAATCATCTTTATAAATTAGCTTCCTTCTTGAATCTGATGATTTTTGACATTATTTCTTCATTATGGAGACAATATTTTTTGTAAAAACACAAAACTTTATGTAGGTGATTTTTATCTCAGTCATTACATAACAACCAGGTTATTTTAATTCAGGATTACTTTTTTCACTGTGTAGTAGATCAGACAGTAACATTTATTTTATTATGCAAAGTTTATAACCATGTAAAATGGCCCTATACTGAAGTTGTATCACATCTGTTGATGCATACAAAAAATTATTTTTGTGCCTCAAGAAAATTTACCCTGATTAATTACTGATATTTCCTGCTATATTTTTGTCATGATTTCATCATCTGTCATCTTTGAGTTTCAAAAACATTGCCCCAAACTGTATACAATTCAGAACTGAAGGGTGTTGATTTCAATGATGTTAGGGTTCTTATTCAGCCGAAATGTATGCACAGTTTTTTTCTTCTCAATTGTGTTTAAAAGTTGTGGTCCTTTGAATGCTGTCCTTTCCATACATTCAGTATATGATGTTTCAGTCCATGCATCAGTTGTGTCATTTGCATTTTGCAGCCGGGAATTAATGCTGGCAAATGCACATGCAACATAATTTCATGCAATAGTGATGATGGTGTTTGACTTTTCTGAATATAAATACAGATCAGTCACTCATAAAATGTCATTCTTTACATTACTCCATTTATGTTTCCTTAGAAGAGGTTGCGCCTCTTTTGAAGAGGGCTGATTTTTTGTGACTAAGATGAAAGGTATTCTCTAAACATCTAAAAATTCCAGGCAAATTATTGTAATGTTGCACAAACACAATATTAGAACTCCCATCGACTAACTTTTAATTCATTTCCACATAAAGGAAAAAATTATTGTAATGTTGCACAAACACAATATTAGAACTCCCATCGACTAACTTTTAATTCATTTCCACATAAAGGAAAATACAGCCACATTGAATGCTGAAGTAAGTACAACACATGAAATCAGGGTTTATATTAATGCACAATGTAACTTATAGAACACCGAGGGCCTGAGGAGCCAGCTTATATGCAGCTTTTTGCACATGGCACAGTGCTTGCTGGTGGCCTCTTTAGCCTGCCCGTGGAGGCTTGCACTGTTTAATTATGCACGCTCTGTGTATGGGATTATACCATTGTAAATGTAACTTATAAAGCCTTGGCAGAAAACTTTGTTACTGACCCAAAGTGTTTTCATATTTTTGAAGATTGCTATTAAGATTTTATAGACCTTTATTCAATGATCGCTGTATATAATTAAGGCAGATAAGCGGAAGTAAAAAGGTTAAAGTCTGTGGTGCAATCCCATGACCAAATTGTCAGTGTGACTGCAGACAGAGTTCAACCAGGAGAATTTACGTATCGCTACCATTTTTCATATCAGAAATAGTGATGGATGGCGTCACACCTATCATGGCTAACAGTTGTCCTTTTTTACTGAATGCTAAAATGATGTTGCTGTAGATGAAGGAAGAATGAAAGAAACATACTGTTCTGAATTAAGAATGAAACAGTAGAGGAACAAATCTTAATACACCACATGGTTCTGGAGTCCATTCTTGTGTCTTCAAATGTCAACAGTAAACCTACTTTCAAATTCACATTTGGAAAAGTTATAAATGCAGTAAATAATCTCCCTCTCCTGCTTGTGAAGTACTTCACATTTCTTGCCATCACCTGGCAATTTTTTTAAATCGCAATTAAATTTTTGCAGATAGACGGTCACAGCTACACTGCTACAAGGAAAAAAAATGAAAAAAAAAAACAGAAAAACTGACATTTGAATGAATAATTTGGTTGTCATGAAGTATGGCAACAGTACAGTATGTAGGAGCAATATTCTTGCTGTTTAGCCGTAAATTGTTGCTAGCTGCTCGGAAAGAGAATGAATATTATTGTCTGCCTGTGGCTAGTGGAGGGGGATGCACAGAATGGCTGAAAATTGGGCTGCCTTCCTTTATGATGCAGACTTTAGTACATTTACCTTTAAAAGACCTCTGTGTTATACTGGAATTCATGGCCTGCTCTACATATGAAATGTGGCCATTATTTAAGTAATGACAGATGTGATTTTGTGGCCTAAACTGTTTTAACTCTGTATTTTTGTATATTTTGTGCTTCCTTGGGAAAGAATTTGTAACATTTCCTGTATACTACATGTATTTTTTTTTTTAATTTGTATCTTTGAATAGAACCTGTGAAGGTGGTCTGTGACTGAAGGCAGCTGATACTTGGGTTTTAAATAAAAAAGCAGCTGATGATCAAATGCACATTTTATACATTACTTGACAGCTGTTAATAATTACCTTCCAAAAATGTTCAAATAGTCTGAGATGTGTTACAGAACACTCAGAGTGAACTGCCAACTAATTTTAAGTAAGCATTCTAATCAAAGTCCAGTTTGCACAGTAACTGGTTTTCTCCAAGCACAGAGGCTGAAATGTAAACACTGTAAACCAAGCAATGTACCTGTCACAGAATGCAGACTTTCATTGCTGGTATTTGCATTATTGCTGGTATTTGTTTTATGTGCTTAAAGGTCATTGTCAAAGGCATAATTTCTCTGCCTACTGTTTAGTCTTTCAGTGCTGGAGACATCATCAGAGGCTCAGAAAGCATATACATTCTCTAACAAGCATAGCAAGCCACACTGTTTTATGTATCCTTGCAATGGTCAGTACATGGCATCATCAGACTGCTGCCTGAGATCTCAGAGTTGCACTTACATGTGTTATGGGGCTTGTATTGGAGAAGAGTTGATGCTGTTCTGTTTTATTTAGCACTATGGCCCACAATTTGCCTAATTTCAATCATACTTTTCTATTAAAGCTGTTTTTGTGATTTTGAATTTGTGTGGTCTCCCTGTACATTGTGGCATAGTAAAGATTATATCATACCAAAATCCCATTGTCAGAGAAACAAATCTGATGGTTCCAAATGAGACAAGTTGTGGGTCATAGTGCTAAATAAAACAAACAATGCCAACTGTTCCACACTACAAGCTGCATAACACATGTCAGTGTGAATCTGCAATCTCAAGCAGAGGTCTGCTGACTGCATGTATTGACCATTGCTTGGATACAAATAAACAGTTGTCTGCTGAGCTTGTTTGAGACTGTAACTGCTTTCTGAGTCATTAAAGCCTTTGATAATGTCTCCATTATTGGAAGGTGAAATGTTAAACAGAGAATTATGCTGAATCATGTCTTGGACCATAGTCTCATGTCCATAAAGGAACTATCAGCAATAATTACCAACTGGTGTGCAGTTCACTGACCAAATTACAACTGCCTCAGGCCAACGCTGGGCTGGCTTATATATAGGATTATAGATATGGGTGGCGTCTATTCTGTTGGACATGTCCAACAGTATAGACACCACTTATGATGAAGCAGTTGAGACATAAATGAATAATTGGGGTGAAATGAATGGAAAACAAAATGTAATGGAAAGAGATAGGAAGGAAATAATTACTTCCAGGTGACACAGGGCACTGTGGGAACGCAATGAGGAGAGTTGAAAATTTGTGCCTGACTGGGAGTCAAACTGTGTCATTCCACTTTTCTAGCAGTTAAGGCAGAGCTTCCAGGATTCAAACTGGGAACAGTGCTTCAGTAGCAGTTAAGTCAACATTTTTAAAGAAGGGGAACTACTACGTTTGAGTTCTGGTCCAGCACAAATTTTCAACTTTCACCATTGCATTGTTGCAATTCCCTGTGCACCTAGAAGTCATTATTTCTATCCTGTCTCTCTCTTATCCTGTTTCCTTTCCATTCCTTTCACTCTAGTAGTCATTTATATGTATGAGTCTGATATGGTCTTGCCAAGGGTACTCTTGATGAGAAATACCATCTGGTTGGTGGTGCTACAGTGGTCGACAGTAATGTTGTACCAACCACTGTGTTTCCATACTAAACGGTGGCACCACTACAATATGGATCAAAATGTTTTGTGAAAAGGTATTTCAAAAAAGATTCAACCAGAAGATTGGTTCAAAAAGCTCAGAATTTCTATCATTTTCTTGTCTCAGACAGGATTACTTGAGGTATAGGTAACATAGTAGATATCTGATGAAATAACACCTATATAATAGTATGTGACGCATTCATTAGGAAAATATTATTGGGTTGACTTTTACTCAGAGGAAAATTTTCTCGGCAATACTGTACCTATTGGAGTTTTCCAGTTGCCGTACTCAGTGTTTCACTTGAATTTTATGCTTCTGCTATTCTCCACTGCTGTGCCAGTTTCTCATCATCTTCCTTTGTCATCACTGACTGTACTTTGTATTAACTATAACTAGTCTCAAATAAACAGGTGCAGCCTGTTGTGAGATTCAGTCACTGGCCCTGTTGGCTTTCACAATGCGCCCTTTTTCCCAACTGTAGCATAACGCATTGTCATTTTGGGTGATGGGGATGCACTGGTTCATGAAGGGGTTCTTGTCACCACAGAGGCAGTTTGTTAATGTCACACTTCCACTTCAGAAAATGTTTTCATGGAGACATTTGTGTATTTAATTCTTAAACAAAATTATCAAATATTTAAGTGTCACTTACTAAATAATCTGAATTTAGGTGAATCTGATAGCAAAACAAGATTTACAAATTTTTACAACAGGGTTTTACTAACAATCAAGATTCTTGAGCTAAATAATTCATAAATATTCTTCAGATGAGAAGGGAGGGATAGTATCTGTGCCTCCAGCATTTTTTATGACATTCGTGGAAGAACAGCAGAGAAACTTACAATATGGTTCTGGTTTTTTACCTTTATATCAAATGGCAAATTAAAGTCTTATTGAGGGCTAAGACTTCCAGGTATTTAGTGTTGATACCCTTATTATTTCAGCACACTTGCCACCCTCTTCCGATCAAACTTCTTTCCTCGAAGTTCTGTAGTCCCTCCTGGAAGTTAAGAGTACAAATACAAAATCTAACTCTCAAAATAAATGTGAGGTTCCTCATTAACAGTGTCTCATATACTGCATTCATATTTACAGTATCTGTGCATTACAAAGTTGTTGCATTATGCAGAAGATCACAAAAACATTGATGAGGATGAAGTCAAAAAATGTTCTGTCTTCATTAACATAAGTCAATTAAATGTATCTGTGTGACAAGTTTTCTCTTGCCGATGTGACATCACAGGCTGTTCTTGCTGTATGGTGTGCACCATGGGTCCAAGGCCAGAACTGCTGATGACATGGAATAAACCTGACCAGCAGGTACCACGAATGAGCTACAATGTTTATCATTGTCTTGACTTGCAGATACACATGGTCCATCCATCTCACAATACAAATGCATAAATAAAACTTACATCAAAACAGTAGATTATCCAATACATTGTGGAAGTAAACTTTTTATAGTGGCGATCATCACTCATCAGTACAAAAAATGCTTGTGCAATATATCACTTCATGAATATAATAGAGGGAAACATTCCATGTGGGAAAAATATATCTAAAAACAAAGATGATGTGACTTACCAAACAAAAGTGCTGGCAGGTCGATAGACACACAAACAAACACAAACATACACACAAAATTCGAGCTTTTGCAACCGGCGGTTGCTTGGTCAGGAAAGAGGGAAGGAGAGGGAAAGATGAAAGGATGTGGGTTTTAAGGGAGAGGGTAAGGAGTCATTCCAATCCCGGGAGCGGAAAGACTTACCTTAGGGGGAAAAAAGGATAGGTGTACACTCGCGTGCATACACACACACATGTGCTTAACATACAAAGAATTGCACCGTAATCTAAGAGTGAAATTGAAAATAAAAATGACTTTTCCAGATTTTGTCAGTGTATGTTTCAGTATATTAACTGAGTCTGCCTGTGTCTGTATATATGTGTGTGTGTGTGTGTGTGTGTGTGAGTGTATACCTATCCTTTTTTCCCCCTAAGGTAAGTCTTTCTGCTCCCGGGATTGGAATGACTCCTTACCCTCTCCCTTAAAACCCACATCCTTTCATGTTTCTCTCTCCTTCCCTCTTTCCTGACGAAGCAACCGCCGGTTGCGAAAGCTCGAATTTTGTGTGTATGTTTGTGTTTGTTTGTGTGTCTATCGACCTGCCAGCGCTTTTGTTTGGTAAGTCACATCATCTTTGTTTTTAGATATATCACTTCATGAAAATGATTTACCACTCTACTAACTGAAAACAATACAGCATCTGGAAGCCTGTTCACAGATGATGCTGTTATGTATAAGATAGTTGCAATAGTAGAAAAAATGTAGGAAGACTGCAGAGGGTAAGTGCTTAATACAGCACGTGGCAGTTGACCTCAACTATTGTGTGTAAGTAGGTGGAAAGACCCTTTCTAATTTGATTACACTATTATCCACAATTAACTGGAAAAGAGAACAACTATAAAACATCAGAAAGTAATTGTCTGGATCATCACATGTGGAATGACTAAATAAAAGTATTGTAATAAAGTCTGACTGAGACACTTCAGAAGTGTCCTAAGGAAATGTAATTCACTTACACAAGAGGTGACTTACAAAACCATTATTCAACTGATACTTAAGAATTACCTGTCATTTGGAACAGTACAAGTAGGATTAGTAGAGGACATAGAGAAGATCCAAGTAAGAGCAGTGAATATTATCTCAAGTTAGTTTAGTAAGTGCAAGAGAATATTGTATCAAACTCCAGTGGCAGACACTACTGAGATGCCAGCTCCTAAAGTTCCTAGAGCCTATGTTCCAAAGAGAGTTATGAAATGAGATTTCACAAGTTACATTATATATAATAACTTGCTTCTTTCTTCTGGCATTACTGTATTATTACTCTTTGAAGCAGTAAAGCGTTCCAAGTGGCTGGAAAAGGGTACTTATCATTCCTGATGGTACTTCTGCAATTTTTATGCCTCAAAAAACTTTTATATTTGGTTTGGTAGCTGACTGTGTTCTATTACTTCAGAGTCAGTAAGTTACTATAAAAGGCTGGCATTCTGTAGACATCCACTGTTAGTACATAGTCCTTTCGCTGCACAACCAAAGCTTCTATCCTTGCTCTTGACAATCATGCAGGACCTACAATTGTCAATTTCATTTTCTTGTGATTGTGGTAGTTTATATATTCATTTTTCGGCTTCTGTGTACACATTCAAGTTTCTCATTTCATTTTGTCTTGTTTGGTAGTTGACTATCATTAAAGCTCTAGGCATTCTGATATAGTAAAACTTCTGCATCAGCAATGAAGATCATTATGAAGTGCAAGGCAGAGAGTAGTATTTATTGTACCAAGGTTTCTTCCCATTCCATTAACAAATGTGGCAAGGGAAGAGTGATTTCTTGCTTGCGTATCTGATAGCCAATATTTGCTTAATTTTATCTACACAGTCTCTACAATGTCAGCATGTAGGTAGATGGAAAATATTCATAGTTTCTGCCCTGGAAGACAGTCCTTGATGTTCATTTATGTTACACACTACTCATCAGTCAGAAAGCCTGTGACAATTTGTGGTGCCCTTCTTTATATACACTTGATGTTGCTTGTCATTTTGACCTGATATGGTAACATTCACTTGAGCAATATTAAAATATATGTATAAGTATTTAGTATGCAATCCTATTTGTAAATGAACTGCAGTTTCCCAGTATTCTACCAATGAATTTGATGTTGTCTTTTGTTTTACCTGTAAATGAGCCAGTGTAGTTGTTCTGTTTTTATCTCTAAACACCGTTACTTCCAAATATTTGTGTGATATGACTGTTTTTATCTCTAAACACCGTTACTTCCAAATATTTGTGTGATATGACTGAATTTGGTTATAACAGGTTAATACTATAGTCAAAGGATATCATGGTTTTATGTTTTATGAAATATACAGCTTTGTATTTCTCTACATCAGAGCTACATGAAAGTCTTTGCAATTAGCTGTTATTTTGTCAGGATCTACAATTTTTACTGAACAGAATGTCCTCATTTATTACTTCATTATCTACAAAAATCTGAGATTTCAATAAATACTCTACTATCCACTAAGTTATTAATATATATTATGAACAACAATAATCATTGTTCACTCCCCTGAAACAGAGTAGGTGTTACTTCAATGCCTGTAGATGATTCTCAATCCAGAACACAGAAACATAGGCTTCCATAAGGGGGGCAAGAGGGGGCACTTGCCCCCTCCTGGAATCTGGGTAAAGGCTTTCTACTCATCAAAGAATTCTCTCAAATTTATAGCAATCATTGTGTGTGACTCTAACAAAATGCAGATTTAACATTGCTGACAGTGACAGAAAATACTACAGTTTTAGCAATCAGTATATATTGTTAGTTCATGGGAAATTATGCTGTTGTTTCATCACAGTTAAGCTGAGTGCAAACCTGTACAGTCCAGTGCTGAAGTAGGGGATTTGATCTTTTTCTTTCACTTCTTCATTCAGCCTTTACCAAGCTGCAGAAAGCAATTGGTCTAACTCCATGGTATACAGATTATAATGTCAATTTGGAATGCATCAAAAGCACGGTTACAGTATACATGCCAGTCATTCCTGCACAATTCTCACAAGGACATCCTTCTTTGCACCACAATATGGAATCACAACATTTGTCTATGGATAAGGAATACCCATGATTGCTTGCTGGTTCTTTATCCAGGTTTACATGACAGAGCTATTGTAATACACTCATGAGAACATAGCTATCCCATACTATACATTTATTCATGTATACTTAATACCAAATATGCAGTCAGAAAAATACAATACCATTTCCTGCGCTAGAAAAGAGGGAAAATAATGTGAACTTTCAGGGTCGAAAATATGGCCTCTGAGGATTGGAATCTTCTCAAAGTCTGTGGGTCCACCACAGTACCACAATCAGTCAGAGCTACAATATGTGCAGATCAGTTGGCTTGACTGGATGATAATGTGACAAACTGGGAAGACAAGGATTACCTTTGTTTAGTCCTAGGATGTTAAAAGTTGATTCTGCCAGCCAATTCAGTGGTGGGTGCGGGAGGCTTCACACATTCACATCATTTACTGACAGTGGGTGACACTTTAACTGACAAAAAAATGTAGCTTGTAAAATACATTTTGTTTTATGCCACTAACAGTAAAAATTATAAAGTGTGAAAGTAATCCCATAGATTCATTAATGTGATTAGATGTGAAATTTTATGAGTCAACAAAGTTTTCTAGATTGTATCAAAGTTAAATAATCCTTTTTTAAAGTCTATTCCCTGTTTTTCCACATTGAGAAAAATGAGTGTGGCATTTTGTCAGTCATGCTAACTTTTTTCCTATTCTCTGTTTTTAATTTTCCACTTTCAACGCTACGTTACACAGGCGAGAATAAATGTTTTTGTGAATGTTTTCTAGCTTAATTCTGTAACTTGTTGGATACCCTGGGTTTAATCATATGAGGATGGAAGTTCAGATCACCGAACCAAAAAGGTGGTATCCATATTCGTATTCATAACATAAAATATGTGTTTTACAAATGCCATTGAAATCTGTTTACCATTTAGGTATCAAAGTAATCTACCTTAAAAATACTACATAGACAACTATGGGTCTTTTGCGATTCAATAAGTTTTGTGTATTACTTGCCACATTTAGTTTTTGGGTCATGTCACATTCTCAAACTCGCTGAATTCTGTTATATAAAAATTCACAATTTAGTTCCTCTTGGTCAAGTTACTGTGGACGCCCATGCACAGAAATATAATTTGTTTGAAGGAGTTTATGTGATAATGAATCGAAGGTTTTCCAAAACTCTAGAAATACTATTTAGTGAAGTTTCCTCTATGCCTGACACTGAGTTTGTCATGAATGAAACATGCAAGTTGGATTTTTTGGAACTCATGCTGAATTCCATGGAGTTTATTTTGTTCCCTGTAAGATTTTTCTGTACTACTGATTTGTGGGAGGAAGTAATATGTTGTTTGACTCCTCTTGGATTGTACCCTCTAGGAATTTTAGCAGTAAACTTCTCTCATGTAGCAACTGAATCCAGAATTGCTTGAGAATCTCTGTGGCACTCTCTTGTTTATTAAACTGCATGAATAAACACTTTGACCTTCTTCATCTCGTTTATGAATTCTACCTAGTAGGGCTCTTGAACTAACAGGCAGTACTCAAGAACATGTTTAATAAGGAGTTTGTGTTCCACATTCCTCATGTGTTAATTGTGTTTCCTTAGTATTCTTGCAGTGAATCTGTCTTGCATCTGCCATTCCAAAAACTAGCTTTTTGTGGTCATTTTATTCAAAATCACCAGATATGCAACAATTGTAACTATTTTCAGTGACTGATTCCACACTGTCTGATAAAAAATAATGGTCCCTTATAAAAATTTATTTAAAAAATGCTACATATGTTGTGGTTGGTAGTTAACTGAATGCGTGTGCACCAAGAGTCCTCTGTAGATTTTACTGTAGTTTCCTGGCTTAGTAGCTTCCCTATATGTGATAGCATCAACTGTGAACAACATTACAAAGATTCCAGCATTGGCCTCCAGATCATTTATAGGTATTATGAACTGTAATGGCCCTATCTCATTCACTTGGAGTATGCCTGAAGCTGCTTTCACATCTCATGACTTCTTTCAGTTAAAAACAATGTGTAGAGTTCTATATCCTAGAAAGCCTTCAGGTCACTTACAAAGCTGATCCAGTATTCTGTAAGGCCATATTTTATTCAGTAGGTAATAATGTGGAACTGCGATGAATGCGTGCCAGAAGTAAAAGAATGTGATATAAACCTGTATTCCATTACTTACAGCTTTTTGAATCTCATCTCATCACCTTTATTGATTCTTATTGCGAAATATGTTCCTTGTTTCCAAAAGAAAAAAAAAATCGTAATACATGATTATAAAATGTATTCTATAATTTTACAAAAGACCGACATCAGCAATAAAAGTCTGTAGTTACTTGAATCTGTCTGATGATCCTTCTTGAATACATGAATGACCTTTACTTTTTTCTTCATCTGTTTTGAATGCTTCATTGACCTATTGTAAAGAATGCTAGACGCAACTTATTCATGTGATATATCCTATTAAAGCTCACTGCATTTATTCATTAAATAATTTTTGGTGATTTTTCTATTCTGTTGTCATTATTTTCATGTTGTCATATTGCTATTTCAGCAACAATTGAAAATCATAATATAGTATTCTATTTTGAAATTTCAGCTTTCCCTATGTCTTTGTCTGTTTGCATGCTTGTATTGCAATGAGTGGTGGGTTAGATGTCATTGATCTGTTTCCTAATTTCAACTAAGGCAAAAACTTCCTTTTTTAATATTTCTTTTGGTAATTTATACTATTGCAGCATTATGGTCACTCTTAATTGAATTGAAAAGTGTTTAACTCTGTGTGAGAGAAAATCTGAGATGTTACCCACATGAGTCAGTTCTTTAGCTAATTGCTGAAAATAAACTTTAGATACAATGTTTATTGCAATATCATATGACTTCACTTCCCTGCCAGTTGTTGCAATCTTGTGCATCCCCCAGACCACAGCTGGTAGTTTTGAAATGTTCTGTCATTAAAACTGGTAACTTAAACTTTCTCGCTATTACCATAGCATGTCAAGAAATTTTCATGCAAATTCTCCAACTTTTTCATTGAGGCTGCTGAGAGAGATGAAGGATCTGATTACCATGTCTGACTCACCAAGGCCACTCAACTTCATCCAATCATTTCACATTCAGAATCTGCAATAACTTCATTAAATGCATTTGGTAATAGGAAGTCATAGACTGTAAGCATACCTCAAGGTAGTGCATGTAATGATGATTTTGTTGCTAATAGTAGTATTATAATGTATGTGCAGTACTAGCATTGATAAGAGTTTTGATGAACAGAAAAATATAATTAGACACCAAAACAAAGAAATTGAGAAGAGAAGAGGATGTTAAAGAAGAAGAAAAGGCAGTAATGTTTAGAAGTATTGATAACAGGTATAACCATGAGCTGAGGGCTGGAAAAGTGAAAAAAAAGGAAGTAATTGTTAAACACCAGTTTGAGCAAATGATGTTGGTGAATAGCAGCATAACATGAGGAAAGGCTTAATTGAGAATGACAAACACATGAATAATGGAAGGTTCTAGGAAAAAGACAAAGCTTTCTGGGCCAAATTGTAATGTTCAAAGTTATAAAACTGTATTACTTACTGTGAGACTCTAGATGACAATGACACTAATATGGATATGATTACTAGTATCTTTCCAATGGTAGGATTTAGACCTACTCCTATAGGTCTTATGCCAGTCTAGAGTCTTGCCAAGTGTCTGTGTTAATGTAACGGACAGAATAGAAAGTTTTATCTTGCGCTTTTAATCCCATAATATCTGAATTTACCATTACTAAATATTATTACATATTACATCTTTGGATTATGTGTGACAAATGATCTGTCAAATAAAGAAAGGAACAAGTTATGAGTGTCTTCTGACATATTTGAATTTTTGAGCTCTGTTATTTAGCAACGGGTTGTTTCATAGAAATACATTAAAATCTATAATTGGTGAAAAAATGCCTACTAACAAATTTCAGTCTTTACAAGTTTCCATATAACTGTTGGAGTTGCCATTATTAATAAAAGAGGAACAAATCAAGTCAGAGATTTTGACTGTCTGAGAGATGGCACTAGAGACAACTGCATTTTTATTGCTATGGGAAATGATAGTTCTAGTCTAATAGCATAGACCTACAGTTTCCATCTGTTTCTCAAAAGCTAAGTGAATTTATTAAAACAAGTGAAGCAGCTTCAATTAGTTTACTGCATATAGACTTGCACAAAAGTCTAATCTGAATACAATACATTTAGAATACACCTATAGTATGAATAATTGACAAAAATGTGAAAACAATGTAGCTTTACACAAAAGTGTACAAATCTTGTGAGTAATCCAACACACACACACACATGTATATAAATGCATACAGTTCAGGAAATACTCTCTTAGTTTCACATTCTGTGCGTTGTTAATAAATAACTATGTTTAAAATCTCCATGAACACTTACATGTTTTCCTTTATGTTTAGGGTCCTTTGTACATTGCAGTAATCTTTGTTTCTAATATACTTACTTCAGGCTTCTTTAATACCTCATATTAAATTTACACAGTTCAATTAATTCAATTAGGTCTGTCAATTGGGTCTGTCACAAACTTAAAATTAATCACTCACAAATTCCACTGTAAATTTATCCTTCATTTAAGACTAGACTTCTTAAAGCATGGCTTCTTATTTATGGCAATGCATGAATAAAAAAAAAACTGCAGTGTTGCATTAACTAGTATGTAATAATAATAGTATTGCATTATACACAGTTCATATTTTTGTGTTCACACTTACAGTAATATTACTCTTTGTGGTGGATGGATGCCATATTTAATACTTCATGTGTATAAATAAGCTACATGAACTCACTGTCTCTTACTGTTGGGTGGAATTAATTACTCTCAGTATAAGGATGTATGTGATATTATTAACTCAGAACATCACAACTAATGTAGTACTTACTACCAATCTGTTTTAATTATAAGGAATGTTCCAGTTACACTTTTATCTTATTAGTAGTTATTAATTGTGAATAACCTATTTTGACAAATAAGTTTTATCAGGCTTGTTGTGACATTCAAGTTTTTGGGCCTTTGTTGTCCAGTAAATAGTTTTCTTACTTTTCTTACATAAATTTTCATTCTATGAATGCAAAAGTACTGCTGTTGAAGTGTGTTTTATGATTTATATTTGGCACCTTTAGTTTATTCAAGTATTGGTCATATATTTAACTGTGAATTACAGATTGGTACAGCAGTATGAGGGTGAAATGATAACTCCGATAAATTTCTATGATATAATTATTATTAAGCATTGTGACCAGGGATATATGTTTCTCATGTGGGTTTTGTTCATATTTTGAAGTACATGCAACACAAAACTGGCAACTTTGTTAAGTAAATGGTATCACAAATTTTTTAGCAATGGATGAAATGAAATGATTGCATGGCATTATTGGCCAAGAGACACTGTCTGTGCTTCTTCAGCTGTCTGGAGCAAGTATTTCTATTTGACGCCACTTCAGTGATTTGAGTGTTGATGAAGATGACATGAAATGATAAGCACAACACAAATGCGCAGCCCAGGGCAAAGAAAATCTCTTACCCAGCCTGGAATCGAACCCAGACTCCACAGACTCCACAGACTACAAGGTGCAGACCAATGGATACTAATGAGTATCAAGCAGTGAACATATTTTAAAAAAAGAAAATTTCAAGTGGGTTTGTGACTGATAAATAAAAATGAGAGAAACTGATGAGGACTCTGCATGAACATTCCGGACAATGTAGTACTGAATAAATGAATTCAAAGTGCTCATGCAATTACTGAATTAAACTTGCTTCAGATGTGTTATTGAGATTACTTGCAAATAAACACTGAATAAAAGCCATGATATTGTGAGTGCAAACATACAAACTAAGATTCATGAGATTATTGAGATGGTGGGTATTTTATCTAATTAGGCATAAGATACCCAGAATGAAGTACTGCATAAGAAGAAACTGTGTACTCCATACCAAAAACACTAATGTAAAGATACCGGCAAAGTGTGTTTGAAGAAACTGATGCAACCTCTGACGAATTTGAAGTGTAATTATTTAGCTGAATAAAATGTGAATGCACCATTGTAACCCAGGGTTAACAGTACAGTAACAGTGGTGGGTAGATGAAGGCAAAAGCACCTCAGAATGTGATTATCATTTTATTGGCAGTAAAATCAATGGCAAATTTTATTTTGAGACTCACAAGTCGCCATCATTATTGACTACATACAAAATGTTAAAAGAGTGGCTAGCTCATTTTATGCCATGTTATTGGGCTATTGTCATAATGAGTTCAATCATTTATGTGTGAAGAGGAGCTGTGACATGACAATATGTATGATTATACACTAGCAATTACAGTGGCAAAAGGGCACAAGCTGGGCTATAAAGCTGTTCCTTAAGCATCATTTAGAGTACCATATGCCATTTTTCTATCCTGGAAAATGGTTTCGGTGGAGTAAATTGGTTGAATATTTGGTTTTAATTTTTAATGGAACTGAAAAGTAATTTATTCTGGCATATCTGTGAGCACTGAGCTTGTCACAGAATGTAGTGAGAAGTAAATTGTTCTTTTTACAAATATATCTTATTTACTGTGATGTTTACAATACCCATCAGTCCACTAACTTGTTACTGTTTCTTCCATACAGGTTAAGTATGTCTCGCGAGCACATGTGTGGATGACATAGCAGTTCCTCTTTGTCTGTTTAGATTAGTATTTAAATGTATTCAGTTTCAGAAAGAAACAGATAACATTTGATTTGTGTGTTGAGAACTCAGGAAGAGCTGCTGATTTGATTTGGATGCAAAAGTCAACGGCATGATATGTTATGTACAATTTATGAAGGGTTACCACATTTCTGTGTGATGAATGTTTGACAGCTAGATTACTGAATGACTTTTATTGCAGTGTAATGTCATAACATGAGACTGCACTAAGTTTCCTTCAGTTAAAACTTCTGAGCTAAGAGGCCTTGGTTGATGCATAACACTGTTCCCTGGTGTTTCATCTCTTAGGAGATGAAACAGCAACTACGTCAAAGGCTCAAGGTGCCCGCAAAATTTAAAAGAGCTGTAGAGAGGCACCACCATTGTCACATGATGCCAAATGCATGATCATTTCTGGTTGCCATCATTATCCTCAGTGTTTATTCATAAAAAGATCTTTAGATGACTATCACAGGGAATAGAAATGAAATGTCAGGGAAAAGTTTTGTGTATTGACCATGGCCTTTCAGTCTGGAAGCTTCAACTGAAATAAATACTATACTAATAACTCATTTCAGTTTGTATGAAATTGCTGTGTCCAGTGTAAAATGGAATGTATGTAGTTATTTATGTTCTGTGCAGTCAGAATCTTGGTTAATTTATGATTTAATTGAATTTGTTTGTTTCTTTGTGTGTGTGTGTGTGTGTGTGTGTGTGTGTGTGTGTGTTCTGTCTGTATCACTGGAAGCCACAACCTTCTGATGCTGCCTGCAAGACTGTTATCAATCTCATAGCCAAGTAAGTGGAGGAGGACCTGGTTTTGTTTCTTAAGAAAGGGGTCAATTTTGCACCCACTCCTAAAAGTACACACATCACATACTTCATCAATGCAGTGGAACAGGCAGTTGTACAGCTTCCACTTGAATACTTTTTGAAACTTGTCATGCTCTCACATGAACAAAATCTGTAAAAGTTGCTATTTACTCGGTGGGATCAGGAATAATGACTACAAGTAAAAGTTTTGTATTTGAACTGATTGATATGTTCTGTGAAAGGTTCACATGCACAAAATATTCTATTGTTACTAGTATCCCTATTGGAAACAGTGCTATTAACAGTTCCAAGGAGTCCTCTATGGGAAGTTCCAAGTAAAAAGGTCGATCACCCTGACTTGTAATTGCCAAAGTTAATTTCTCACCTTAAAAGGGGAAAATAATCTCGCCATTTGCCATGCGGTTTTGTCAGGCAATTAGTTACTTCCGTGAAATCTAAGTGATCCATGCTGATGTACAGCCCTCATGAGTTAAATACCTACTTTTACTGAAAACACTATTGGTAAGTGACTAGCTCATACATCATCTGAGGCACAGTGCACACAAGTGTTTGATTGACACTGAAAGAGTGATATCTTGGTGTGAAATGTCTCTTCCCACTGCCTCTCTGCCAAATTTATATATCAGTGCAGCAGACTGTCAAACAGAACGTGTGCTATCAACTGCCCAAGACACAGATAGCAGCATCTAAATGGCCCCTTTGTTGGACACATATTAATTAATATCTCTGTTGTGTAACAATTTACAATCTACTTAATTTTTATACAATTGAAGTTAAGTTTGCTCCAGTTACTGAAAAAGTTGTTACTCGACTGCATTGAAACTTTGCTGGCTAGAATTTGTAGAATTGAACCGACAGTAGAATGACTTCTGAACTGTGTCTTTAAGATTCCTTGTAATGATTGTTATTTGCAATACAGCCTTGAAACCTGGTACAGGTTATACTTACTCTATTATCAGTAAGGACATTTTCATTCCAAATTTGGTTTTTAGTAATTGACTTGAAAACTATTATTGGTGTCAATGATATATTGTTAGACCAAACTGAGGCTACATATGAATTTTCATCTTTTTGAGTCGAATATTTAGTGCCTTCATTTTTTTTTGTAAAAATGCTGATTTAGACCAAAATGTTGTTCCAAGCAAGTTCAGATGTGTAACTTTTTATTGTGTCATACATTTGTGCATTCTGAACAGTTTTTAGCTTTCCAACTGTGTTATTTAGTGCCACTTGTTTTTTTCCTAAAGTGCTATATTTAGTGAAATGTATTCCTTTGATATAAAACAGAAAGAAACTTCCACATGGAAAAAATATATTAAAAACAAAGATTCTAAGACTTACCAAGCGGGAAAGCGCCGGCAGACAGGCACATGAACAAAACACACAAACACACACACAGAATTACGAGCTTTCGCAACTGGCAGTTGCTTCGTCAGGAAGGAAGGAAGGAGAGGGAAAAATGAAAGGATGTGGTGTAACACTCCTTCCTTCCTTCCTGACGAAGCAACTGCCAGTTGCGAAAGCTCGTAATTCTGTGTGTGTGTTTGTGTGTTTTGTTCATGTGCCTGTCTGCCGGCGCTTTCCCGCTTGGTAAGTCTTAGAATCTTTATATATATATATATATATATATATATATATATATACACACACACACACACACACAGTCTGTGTATGTGCGGATGGATATGTGTGTGTGTGTGTGTGTGTGTGTGTGCGAGTGTATACCTGTCCTTTTTTCCCCCTAAGTAAAGTCTTTCCGCTCCCGGGATTGGAATGACTCCTTACCCTCTCCCTTAAAACCCACATCCTTTCGTCTTTCCCTTTCCTTCCCTCTTTCCTGAAGAAGCAACCATCGGTTGCGAAAGCTAGTAATTCTGTGTGTGTGTTTGTGTGTTTTGTTCATTGTGCCTGTCTGCTGGCGCTTTCCCGCTTGGTAAGTCTTGGAATCTTTGTTTTTAGTTTATATATATATATATATGGGAAAAATATATTAAAAACAAAGATTCCAAGACTTACCAAGCGGGAAAGCGCCGGCAGACAGGCACAATGAACAAAATACACAAACACACACACAGAATTACTAGCTTTCGCAACCGATGGTTGCTTCTTCAGGAAGGAGAGGGAAAGACGAAAGGATGTGGGTTTTGGTAAGGAGTCATTCCAATCCCGGGAGCGGAAAGACTTCCCTTAGGGGGAAAGAAAGGACAGGTGTACACTCGCGCACACACACACACGCACACATATCCATCCGCACATACACAGACACAAGCAGACATATTTAGGCAAAGAGTACGGGCAGAGATGTCAGTCGAGGCGGAAGTACAGAGGCAAAGAAGTTGTTGAAAGACAGGTGAGGTATGAGCGGCGGCAACTTGAAACTAGCGGAGGTTGAGGCCTGGCGGATATTGAGAAGAGAGGATATACTGAAGGGCGAGTTCCCATCTCCGGAGTTCGGATAGGTTGGTGTTGGTGGGAAGTATCCAGATAACTCGGACGGTGTAACACTGTGCCAAGATGTGCTGGCCGTGCACCAAGGCATGTTTAGCCACAGGGTGATCCTCATTACCAACAAACACTGTCTGCCTGTGTCCATTCATGTGAATGGACAGTTTGTTGCTGGTCATTCCCACATAGAAAGCGTCACAGTGCAGGCAGGTCAGTTGGTAAATCACGTGGGTGCTTTCACACGTGGCTCTCCCTTTGATCGTGTACACCTTCCGGGTTACAGGATTGGAGTAGGTGGTGGTGGGAGGGTGCATAGGATAGGTTTTACACCGGGAGCGGTTGCAAGGGTAGGAGCCAGAGGGTAGGGAAGGTGGTTTGGGGATTTCATAGGGATGAACCAAGAGGTTACGAAGGTTAGGTGGATGGCGGAAAGAGACTCTTGGTGGAGTGGGGGGGATTTCATGAAGGATGGATCTCATTTCGGGGACAGGTGTACACTCGCACACACACACACACACACACACACACACACACACACACACACACACACACACACACACACACATATCGATCCGCACATGGTGAACAACAATGGGTGCAAAGGTTAGCTAGTTGTGTTGTCTCCAAAACACGTTAAAGGGTGGGGAAATTCAGGAAAATTTCAAAAAAAAAATGCATGTAAATGTATTTAAAGGGCTGGTTATGTACTGACAGGTTATGAAAATGAGGCTAACAATTGTTTGACGAAGAAATAATAACTTTTAAACCTGTGGGAAGCTGCTAAAAAATGATCGGTTATGAGGGAAAAACGGGAATGGAAATAAAACGAAAGTTGTTGGAAATAGCTGAGATGGTTGTTTAATGGGTGAAAGGAACTGAAGCTGTGAAATAGTATTCACGAGTTTACACGAAATGTTTGTAAACTTGGAACAGTGGATTTTATAGCAGCGGTAATATTGAAAGCGTTAAAATTTTTAGGTTATGGTTTGGAAGTAAATTACGTATTATTATAATTAGGCAGGATAAAATGTATGGTAGATTACGGAAAAAGGGAAGATGAATACAAAGTGAACAATGAATAAAACACACAAACACACACACAGAATTTCGAGCTTTCGCAACCGGTGGCTGCTTCTTCAGGAAAGAGGGAAGGAAAAGGAAAGATGAAAGGATGTGGGTTTTAAGGGAGAGGATAAGGAGTCATTCCAATCCCAGGAGCGGAAAGACTTACCTTAGGGGGAAAAAGGATAGGTATATACTCGCGCGCACACACACATACATGCATATCCATCCATACATACACAGACACAAGCGGACATATTTAAAGGCAAAGAGTATGGGCAGAGATGTAGGTCAAGGTGGAAGTGTGGAGGCAAAGATGTTGTTGAATGACAGGTGAGGTATTAGTGGAGATTGAGGCCTGGCGGATAACGAGAAGAGAGAATATATTGAAGGGCAAGTTACCATCTCCGAAGTTCGGATAGTTTGGTGTTGGTGGGAAGTATCCAGATAACTCGGACGGTGTAACACTGTGCCAAGATGTGCTGGCCGTGCACCAAGGCATGTTTAGCCACAGGGTGATCCTCATTACCAACAAACACTGTCTGCCTGTGTCCATTCATGCAAATGGAAAGTTTGTTGCTGGTCATTCCCACATAGAAAGCGTCACAGTGTAAGCAGGTCAGTTGGTAAATCACGTGGGTGCTTCCACACGTGGCTCTGCTTTTGATCGTGTACACCTTCCAGGTTACAGGACTGGAGTAGGTGGTGGTGGGAGGGTGCATAGGACAGGTTTTACACCGGTGGTGGTTGCAAGGGTAGGAGCCAGAGGGTAGCGAAGGTGGTTTGGGGATTTCATAGGAATGAACCAAGAGGTTACGAAGGATCCCACTCCTAATGATCCAACTCCCCAAGACACTATCCAAATTGAACCCTGCCTGGAACAGTTCCGTCCTCCATCACAGCGGGACCCACCTCCTCTTCCTCAAAATCACCCTCTCCAAACCTTCCCGGAATTTCTCACTTCCAGCCTTGCCTCTCAATCTTTCTTGAAAAACCTTAATCCTACTCCCAACATCACCACAGCCAAAGCCCAGGCTATCTGTGATCTGAAAGCTGACCGATCCATCATCATTCTTCCTGCTGACAAGGGTTCCACGACCGTGGTACTTGATCGTCGGGAGTATGTGGCTGAGGGAGTGCGTCAACTTTCAGACAACTCTACATACAAAGTTTGCCAAGGTAATCCCATTCCTGATGTCCAGGCGGAGCTTCAAGAGGATGAACCAAGAGGTTACGAAGGTTAGGTGGACGGAGGTAAGACACTCTTGATGTGACTTACCAAACAAAAGTGCTGGCAGGTCGATAGATACACAAACACACACACACACACACACACACACACACACACACACACACACACACACACACACACATCCATCCTCACATACACAGACACAAGCAGACATTCTGCTTTTGTCCGTGCACGTGCGGACGGACACGTACGCGCGTGCGAGTGTATACCTGTCTCTTTTTTCCTTTTTCCCCCCCAAAGCAAGCCCCATCACCCCCCGGGACCGAAACGACTACCCACCCTCTCCCCCAAAACCCACAACCCCTCCCCTGAAGAAGCAACCATCGGCTGCGAAACCCTGAATCCCGTGTGCACGCCTGCTCTTGTCTGTGTCTCCATCGACCTGCCAGTGCCCCCGCTTGGCAAGTCACATCAACCTTGTTTCCAGATACATTCCTCCCATGTGGAATGTTCCCCTCCATTATATATTAAAAACAAAGATTCCAAGACTTACCAAGCGGGAAAGCGCCGGTAGATAGGCACAATGAATAAAACACACAAACACACACACAGAATTTCGAGCTTTCGCAACCGGCGGCTGCTTCGTCAGGAAAGAGGGTAGGAAAAGGAAATATGAAAGGATGTGTGTTTTAAGGGAGAGGGTATGGAGTCATTCCAATCCCGGGAGCGGAAAGACTTACCTTAGGGGGAAAAAAGGATAGGTATATACCCGTGCACGCGCACACACACACACACACACACACACACACACACACACACACACACACACACACACACATACACAGACACAAGCAGACATTCTGCTGTGTGGATAAGAGGATAATTTGACCATCTGCAAATGAAAGGTGAGAAATAAAACTATTTGGGCATTTTCAGCATTAAAATTGAAAAGATTGTTATTAACCATATAGCGGAGATGTTGGATCACAGACTGGCTTAACAAAAAGGTTGCTGTAAATGTTGAGCTTTCAACAAAAAGGCCATTTTCTAAAGTAGAAAACATACACAATTGCACGTGCCTCCCCCCCTCCACCTCCCCCCCCCCCCCCCTCCTACACACACACAGTTTCACACAAGTGCAACTAACACACACTTGACCACTGTGTCCACTGAGTCAGCCTCATCCACTGAGCCAGCCTCAGTGGCTAGAGACAGTGGTCATGTGTGCGTGAATTGTGCTTGTGTGACTCTGTGTATGTTGTCTACTTTAGAAAAAGGCATGTTATCCAAAAGCTCAACATGTATGTCTGTCTATGACTCGACATATAGGGAGCAGCAATCATTCCTTTTCATAATATTGTCGTTATCCCATTCTGAACTTTCCATTGTTTAATGTTTAATAAAACGATGCATTGATGTAAAATTGAAGATTGAGTATAACGATGTTAGACAAGGAAAGTTGCTACTCACCACATAGTGGAGATGATGAGTCACAATAGGCGCAACAAAAAGATTCACACAATTATAGTTTTCAGCCATTAAGGCCTTTGTCAACAATGGACAAACATACAAACACACACACTCACACAAATGCAACTCGCACACACATCTGAAGTCTCAGGCAACTGAAACCACATACAGTTGCGTGAGACTGTAGACGTGTGTGTGAGTTGCATTTGTGTGTGTGTGTGTGTGTGTGTGTGTGTGTGTGTGAACTTCCATAAAGACTCTTTCTGAAAGCTAAGTGATTTTTCTGTCTTTTCTATGTGCCTATCTGCTGCTCAGTGGCTTCTCAATTTGGTGGGCAGTAATATTTCTTCATATACATAACAAAGTTTGAACTCATGTGGACCCAGGGGCAAGACACTTTACCCTCATTCCTCAGCAATAACATCTTTTTGCCTATCTGTTTCGTCTGGTCCTCTTCGACTCAGAATACCATCTTCCCGGATGTTAACTTCCACTTCTCAGGTGACTTAATAAAAACAATAAGAAACAATCCTTTGCCCAGTATGCTGCAGCTCTAGCTAAAGCTTTGGCAGATGGGCACAACCGTTCAAATCCTGAACAGAAAATACCTCCTGTGCCATACTCACGCATGCCTTTAATTTTCCAACCATCCTCATAAACTAGGTTTGACTACTTTTGTCATAAGAATAATTGTGAACTTTGGGAAAATAACAGCCAGTAAGTGAACATGTTCTGGATATTTTCATTCACTGATGTGTTATGGGATAATATTCTTGGGCAGTCCTCACTTAGACAAAAATATTCATTACACATAAGAAAATAATTAGAATTATGTGTAGGGTTCACAGAAGTACATCCTGCAAGCATCACTTAAAGGCTGGTGTCTCATGAGTAGAATGTTTCCACAATGGAAGACATACTGCAGTGAGATGCTGAGTCCTGCAGCTATGCGGCTAGCTGTAAAATGGCATGCAGAGAGCCAAATATGAGTATTCTGCTGTGCTTCTAAAAATTTTGTTTTATTTAAATGAAGCAAAGCTGCATCCAGCTCTGCAGTCTGTTTCTCATAAAAACTTCTGCTTTTTGTGTAATCAGCATTTTGGGATTCACATGTGTTCTCCACTATACAGTCCATCTCATTTGATTATGAGGAAATTATTTGATAAGGATATGTGATTCATTTGTGCCTTTTGGTCTCACATCACAGCTTGATAATACACTTGCTCTATTTTTGTTGTTGCATATAGTTATTATGTTACTTCAAAATCAAGTAACCTACTGCATATATTTTAAAAAAGCAAGTAGTGCATAAATAGTCGCAGGCCTGTTTACATTTTGTACATTTTATGGCAAACATGGTTGTTAATGAGAGCCATGCTTATTTCTGGTTCCAATTAAACAAATAATACACATTGTCAGTTTTCCGCTATCAGTTATGACACACCTCACCAAGATTATGGTCATGCACTGTGTGGAGTTGTGGCTCATATTTCCCTTTTGTATGTGGTTTATGAAGTCAGTTAGAGCTATACTCAAAGTGAACATAGCATTAAGAGCTTTTTAAATTTTAAAACTAGAGTTGTTTTTGTTCATGGAATGTGTCCAGTGGATTCTGCTATTGATATAATTGAAGTATGCTGTGTTCTGCATAATTATTTAAGTGAGAGAGATGATCACCAACTTGAAGACACATTCACTGTGAAAGGATTTGAGTGTGCCACAAACTGGGTCAAAAGGAAAAGAATGAGTCAGTGATAAGAAACAGAGATAGAAAGGCTAATTATTTTATAAGTGTATCTGGTAAAGTGCTTGGCAGGACATAAAAACCTAAAGTGTTACCTAAGGCAGAATTTTTTGTGCTGTCATATCACTTTCACTTTCCACAACATTTTTGAACTTTTATTGTTCTGTTTTGATTGTTATTTTCAGTGCTTGTACCTTACAGACTAATCTGCTACTGTTGAGTCTGTCATAGTATCCAGAAATCCTTTTTACAGCTGTGCTTACTGAATGTTATTTGTTTAGTGTTCTATTTTCATTGATGTAAGTTATCACTCTTTCCACTAACTAAACTGTTCAAGGCAAACATGTGGCTTATATCATATGATGCAAAGGAATCAATACCATTATTGCCACTTCTTCACAAAATGAGTGTAGGAACAGTATCATTTGTCATGATTTGTAAGAAATAATTTCTTACAAATCGTGATAAATGCTGTCGCCAGTGCTTCCTTCTCATGGATCACTCATTACATTGTTTCTTCATGTTTACAAAAAAAAGTAATTAAAAACATTAGCAGTATTGTGAAAATACTGTCACACATTGAGCTTTCAACCAAAGATGTACTCAGAAACAAAGCCGAAAAAGGCTTTGAATGAAACCTCAATGTAACAGTCTTTTTGTTGTTGCAGCTCAATGAGTCGTATTTACAGCGAGTAGCAATCGATACTTTCCATAATACTGTTGATATTCCAACCTGGATATTCTGTTTTTTAGTTAAAAAATTATGCATTTATCTGTATATCAATGGTGAGTATTTTATACATGTTTCCAGTATCTAGTTATAGCTCAGTCACACCATGAAGATTTCAGAAGTCATATGATTTTGAATTTTCATAAATAATTTACCTGTCTCATCTTTAGTTGCATGTGAAAAAAACTGTTATTGGATTCCATATTAACTGCAGTTGAGTTAGTCTATTTACTATATTGTATCAGAAGAAGTGAGACATCAACAACAGAAGAATATAGGGGTTTCTCTTAATTTGTCACTATTGATAAGTCTCTGAACAGCACATTTGGGTTTACTAAATCACTAACCGTGTTGCAATCCTGATGAACTGTGTAACCCAGACTATTATTGCAATAAAAGAGGTGAAAAGAATTACTTACCAACACATTTTCTTTCTCTACGTGAACAATTCACAGCAAATGTTGTGTCATGTCATATCTTTCATGATTATATCCTTGAATTCAGCAGTCTATATGTCCCAAATACAAGGCCTTTTCTCTACTTTCATTATTAATGTTTTTGTGTCGAGTTTCTCTGTACCCAGAGGAAACATAATGGAAAACACAGAATGGAGAATGCAACACCGTGTGCTTTCAATTGGCCAGTCCACTCCCAGTACTGACTGCCATCAGCTGGCCACTCTTTACACACCTGCCACACTGCCCACGTGAATTGCTCAGTTTAATCTCATGGCCCATTGCACTGTGACTCCTGTCTTACTACAGGTGAAGTGGCTGGCAAGTGGCAAAATTCTGCAGCTGCAGATGTTTCCCCTATGTTGGCTGCTGCATCTACCTCATGCCCCATAGCAGTGCATCCATTTACCACACAGATTATGTTTCACAAACATTCCGCTCATGTGAACCCAGCCTAAGCTGCTATGGACATTAACCACAGCCTCACACTATATTTGTTCACTTATGAAATTCACTATCAACAATCCCTCTGTGCTAATACTAGAGGTACTCACAAGTACAACCCTAGGAGGGAAAATGATCTGCAATACCGTTTAATGAATCCAACTCACATCCGAAAAAGGGGTGAAATGTGCACCTGTAACACTCTTTGACAATCTACTCTTGAAAATAAAATTCTGACAGATGGGAGAAGTGTTTTCAAATGCAGTTTGTAAATGAAACTTCATGGCAGTTTAAAGATGTTTCTCCTTATCAACTCCTTCTGTACCATAGGGAAATTCTTGAATAGAAATAATTAGTCATTTTTACATAAAAAAGCTATAAATGATAAGTATGTAGCCATATAAATATTTTTTCATGTGTGTGTGTGTCCTATATTTTATTTTATTGAGAAATTCTGCATCACAATATTTATTGTGAATATTATCTATGGAACAACTATCTAACTAACTAGGTACAGTGGGGCACCTCCCTTATTATCCAATAGTACTGTGGTCTGGAACAAGCTAAGCACATTGTCTGTTGTGATTATGGCTACTTGAAAGGAACCCTTCTCAAAACCCTTCTCACCTTTCCCAAAGTGGTATTGTGTTACCCACCTAATCTACACGGTATCTTGGACTACCCTCTGCCACAACTACACTCAGTGCGTTGCCACATGGGCCATTTCCCTGTGGAAGACACATGTATAAGATGCGTCCTATAGATTTAAATGAACACATTCTATTCTAGGTGTGTCGTACGTCTATCCTACCACATCAGAGGGAGAGTTATGTGTGAAAGAAGTCATGTCATTTTTAAACTCTGTTGCAACTTGTGCACAAACTTCATTAAAGTCTACACAGCAACCAACCACTGGAAATCCAGGATCTGTTACCTTGAGGCTTTCTTCTTTCTTGTTGAAGCTATTCTCCTGTTTGTGTATTTCTATAGCTTCTGTCAACAGCAAGTGTGATAGCTCTTCTGTACAGCCAGAACTGTAGTGTCGGTGAATTTTACTATGTGGTCAGCCTCAGACAGTGCGTGCTGTGCCATGGCCAATTTATCCATCTGCCACAAATTGCAATGTCGCTTATGTTCTGTAATCTTGGTGTTGAATGATTGACCAGTCATTACAACATAAACTTTTCTGCATGTGCATGGTATATGGTATATTCCTGACATTGCAAGTGGGTGCCTTTTCTCCTTTGCCAGTCTGAGACACTCTTTGATCTTCTTTGTCAGTTAGTAAATAGTCTTTGCACCATGTTTGTGCAATATACAGCTGATTCTGTCCATCACTCTAGGAATGTATGGCATAAAGGCTGTATACTTCTAATATAACTGGTTGAGAACCCATTGCTCCTTAGAACACTTTCCAGGCATTGCATTTTGCGTCTCAGGAGCTATGATTCACATATTTGTCTTACATTATGAGTGCATTAATCATATCTCTTTTCTGGCTCAGGTGGTGATTTTGCAGTTTGTGCAGATATCTGTCCATGCATGTTGGTTTTCGATACATGCTGTGTTCCTGGTTTTCACCATCCCTTGTGACAAGCACATCTAGAAATGGTAGTTGTTTATCCTTTTCTACTACCATGGTAAATAATTTTATGTTGGCATGGACGCTGTTCAGGTGTCTTAGGAAGTCACCAAGCTGTTCCTCACCACAGCTCCACACAACGAAGGTATCATTGACAAATCTGTACCACACCTTATGTTCACAAGGTGCCAAGTCCAGTGCCTGTGCTTCAAAACGTTCCATGAAGAAGTTGGCCACTACTGGGCTAGGAGGTCTGCCCATAGTGACACCTTCCAGCTGCTCATAGAAGTTGCCATTCCATGTGAAATAGCTTATGGAGAGACATGCTTGAAAGAGTATGGTTATGTCTTGTGGGGAACATGCACCAAACGACATCCTGGTCAGCTTTGGTGTTGTTTTCTTGTTTACCAAAGTGCCACTTAGTGACTCTCTGGAGCACATCGGTTCCTTTTTCCATTCAGTCAAGCTGTGCCATAAATTTCTTTTCTGCCCAATTTAAGTGAGTACCTATTTGTTAGGTACCTGAGCTCCCCATCCAGTCTTCGGTATAATTCCATGACAACACATTTCAAAAGAATCTCTAACATCTTGTCTGTATGAATTATTGTCTGCATTTCACTTCCTTATTATGTCACACTTCAGACAAATAGCTTTAGAAAAGGCTTCCTAAACCTTCAGTTTAAATTTGATCTTAACAAGTTATTAATTTTCATAAATATTTTTCCTGCCATTGCCAGTATGCATTAGATGTCCTCTTTATTTCTGTCATTTTCTTTTATTTTACTCCCAAATAGTAAAAAATCATCTACTGCTTACAGTATATTACTTCCTATTTGACTACTATTGCTTTACTTTATTAATGTTTATCTTATAATTTCTTGGGTTCTGTTCAGTTGACCTTTCAAGTCCTTTACTGTCTCTGATAGATTTACAATGTCATTAGAAGGTCTTGAAAGTTTTTATTTTTTCCAAATTTCTCCTTTGTTTCCTTCACTGCTCTATAGAGACTGAATAATGTAGAGGACTGACTACAATCTTATCTGAGACTTTTCTCAGTTACTGCTTTCCTTTCATGGCCTTTAACTCATGCATTCTGATTTCAGCAATGTAGATAAGCTTTCACTCCCTGTATTTACAAATGCTGTAAATGTGGACTTGTCTTTCTTCTTTCTATCTTTTAAGGTAAGACTCCAGATCAGTACTGTCTACATTTATCCCAAACTGATCCTCCCTCAGTTTGGCTTCTACCAGTTGTTCCAACTTTCTGTAGATAATTCATCTTAGTGTTTTGAAGCCATGGCTCACTAAACAAGTGGCTCTATAATATGCACAGTATTATTACATTGTTACTGAAGTGTGAGAGTATTTCATCTGTCATATATTGTGCATATCAGTTGGAACAGTTTTGTCATGGATGGTTCTCCCAAGTACTGTAATAATTCCGAAGGAATGTCATGTTCTCCAGGTACCTTATTTTGACTTAAGTCTCTTAGTGCTCTGTCAAGTTCTTCTCTCAGTACAACATCACCAGTGTTATTTTCCTTCACTTACTCTTCCCTTTCCATAACTTTGTCACCAAGTTTCTTTCTTTTGTATAGCCTGTATTTAAATTCCTTCCATCTTTCAGAAATCTCTTCGTTGCTTAGTACTGGCTTACCTTGTGTGTTCTTCATGTTCATAAAGCTACTTCTCTTTTCTCCAAAGTTTCTTTAACTTTGCTTTAAGTGGTTTCCATGTTTCATATTATCATGCATTCTTCTACAACTTTGTAGTTTGTCCTCTAGTCATTCCTGTTTTGCCAGTTTACATTTTCTGCCAATATCATTTTATAGGTGGATGCATTCCCTTTATTTACCTCATTTGTTACATTTTTATATTTTCTCCTTTATCAATGAAATACTTGTCAGTATTGACATTCAGGAGGCAAAATATTAGCAGCACCAATTGCCACAAATAAAAATAAACATTATCCTAGTTTTTTATGCTGTTACCATATTTACCCAATCATAAGATGAGGTTTTTTCTCTAATTCATCATTAAAAAGTATGGGGGTCATCTTATATTCATAGATTAAACTATTGCTAATGAAGTCAATGTTTCTATATTGTTTAATATTATTAATTTCTAGGAGTCATCTTACATTTGGAGGTGAAGCATTGGCTGTTGAGGTCACGCGGAGCTTTATTTTGAAGAATTTGAAAGGGTAGGGCTTCAGATTTCCCAATATGCTGAAGCATTTGATATGGTATTGACATTGCTTGAACAATCACGTGAAACTGACTTGCACAGTGCTGGTGCAAGGGATATGCGAGAAACTAACAACTAGCCACTACAACACTCTATTACTCTGATAAAAATTTGAAAGTTTTGTGAAACACAGGAGGAAATATTGTTAAATTCTCTCATCAAACAAACTTTTGTTGTATTTGAACAGTTTTTCAATAAATGTTCTCATGCATGTATGGATGCCATATACAAACATTAATGCTGCTTTTTAAGTAAACATAACAACCAAAAACTGGAATGTTACTCTTCAAAAAACATTAGTTGATTCAGAAAGCAGACCAATGTTTCATTTGGTTGTGGGAGATTAGTGGTCTACTAAGTTGATTTGAAATGAGAGATTCAGTCACTGTCCAAGAGCAGGGCAAATGGCAAAGCCAACATTGGAAACATCCTACATCTCTTGCACCAAAGAAGTCCAAAGCTGTTCACACAAGTTCTGCTAAGGTCATGATGATATTCTTCTTCAATTGCAGAGGCCTCGAGCATGGAGTCACAATAATTGCACAGTACTATGAAGACACTTTGCAGTAACTTTGATGCTCCATAAAGCCAAAATGCCCAGGAAAGCTCTTGTATCGAATCATCCTGTTGGACGATAGCACCTGGCTCCACACTGCCAATTGGACAAAGGCTATACTTCAGTGATTTGGTTGGAAACACTGCAATGTCCTCTGTACAGCCCCAATCTTTCACTACATGGTTTTCACATCTTTGGAAACCTGAAAAAAAAACATGCATGGATATCAGTTTCAATCGAACAGGGAAGTGAAAGAATAAGTGTGATAGTGTATTTGTCATTGGTTAACCTTGTTCTGTGAAACAGGAATTTACCCCAATAGGATAAATGTTTAAATGCATGTAGTGATTACTTTTGAATGGACCATTCCCTGGTTCCATTGTGATAGGTATTCAGTTTTCATATGACTGCCCCTCATACAAGGATAAAGGATAAATCAAATGAAAATGTTAAATAATTTTTTACTTGTGACTAGTTGAACAGAAGTGGAACACAAGTATATCACTTTTTGACATAGTTATCCTGACAGTGACTGCACTTCCTTTTTTGTTATGGAGAAAAATTCTTGTTGCTTATGCAACCACTCTGCACTATGTGGTGCACATCATCGTTGGATCAATTTTGTTTCCTCCATTCACCCCTTTGAGTTGTCCAAACATGTGGTAATCACTTGGGGTGATGTCTTCTGAGTAAGGTGCATGTGGAAGAGTATTAAAGTGAATGTCAGTAAGAGTTACGATCTTGTACAGGCAGAATAATGTTCAACATTGTCATGTTGCAAAATGACATCTACCATCAGAATGTCCATTTCAATTTGCTCTGATTGTAGCCTGAAGATTTTTTTTTGCAACAGGCCAGAGTATGACACACTGGAGATGGTGTTTCTGCTAGGCTTATAGTATTACAGGATTACACCCCATGCACCCCAAAAGAGAATCAGCACAAAGTCTTTGCACATGTCTGGGCACTCTGATTTGTTGATGAGGATTTGCACTATTCATTGTTTGTACTCTTGATTTCAGGTTGTAGGGGGATTCTAAGATTTCATCTCCTGTAATTATCTTCACAAAGAAGCCCTCACCCTCTGTTTCAGAGTGCTGCAAAAGTTCTTCACAGACAGCAACATGTCATTGTTTCAATTCTGGAGTGTGTTGCCACAGCACCCACCTTGCAAAACCTAGTCACATTTTGAATAACATGATGTTCTGAGCCATGTTCAGATCTGCAGGTGTTTCATCCACCATCACTCATTCATTATCCTTCACAATGACTTGAGCAACAGATTGTGGTGTCACTATGTGGTGCGGTTGGCTTGGGCGGGGAGCATATGCCGCAGAAGTCATGTCATTTCTGAAGTTACTACTTCACTCATAAATCTGCTGCAGTTTTAGACATGCCTCACCATATAGGACTTCTATTCACCAATGTATTTTGATAGGTTTCTTACCTTCATTGCTTGGAAATGTATGACAGAACATTGTTGTTTGTTGTTGCATATTGCAAGTGTAGCAGCAATTGTAAACTGGTATAGTGGCTGTGTTTAATTTTTCTGCAGTATGTTACTACCTTCTGGCCATTCTGTAAATGTCTGTAACTGTACTTCCAACTTACAGAACAGTGACACAGGGAATCAAATGTTTGTTTTTTTAAGGTTTCCATTTGACTCTTCCTCATATATGCCTGTTAACAGCACTAACATTTTAACTCCTTGAGGTAAATAAAAGTTACCAATTCTGTTTCATGATTTTATAGTTTTCTCAAGAAAATTTTCCTCTTAGTACAAATTTAGTATCTGTTGTATTATTAAGGTATTTCTGCTGGATCTTGTCTTTTACTCGATTTTTTTCTTTTGCTACCTTAATTATTTCATATTTTAAAGTTATGTATTCTTCTTATATTGCATTCTTATCACTCATCAATGTCTTATCCTAGCTTCTTAGTTTTCTGACCTTTCACAGTTTCTTCAACTGTAATCTGTGTTTCATAAATAATGAAACATGGTCAGACTCCACATTCCTTAGAAATGTTTTATAGTTTAAAACATAGTTTTCTGCCACATACACAACCTTCTTTCATAATTTTTAAATTAAATGTTAACAATAACTAAACTGTGCTCTGTCGGCTTGCTTTCATTCCTATTCCTCAGTCCATGTTCTCCTAGTGATTTTCCTTCTCTCCCTTTTTCCACTATCAATATCCAGTTTCCCATCACATATAAAATTTCGTTGCCCTTAATGTACTACATAATTTGTATACATATACTGCAGTGGGGTGTCATACTTTTGCATCTGTCTTGACAATGATAATCTGTTCATTTTGCTCTTCATAACAGTTCACCTGAATTCTTACCTTCTTATTTATTATGAGATTTATTCCTGAATTATCCCTGTTTTTATTGAATCCATTTCCTTCCAAATTCTGAAACCTGCCAACACAAGTGAGGGTTCTAACGTTCTTTGTTCCAACACATATGTACTTTCCTCATACTTATTGTTGTTGTTCTAAAGTTAATTATGGTGTTACTTTGCTTTTGAAATGCAAGTTAAGTCATCTGAAGCCTTTGGATTCTTTATTTCCTCTGCTTTTGTCTTAACTTCATTTAACTGAATTATAGAGTTGGCACATTTTTTTAAATTTTTAATTGCATTTGATACCATGATCTATATACACTGACTGGTTTAATAACAGTAATAAATATTTGCAATTTTTCTGTTAACAGGTTACTAAATGCTACCCATTTTATGTTATACTTCTCTACTGACTTTGCAGCTTAATTAAGTGGCTTCCATTTAAAGAAGCAAATATGTGTTCAAGTAAATGTAAGGGCTAAATTTTGTTCCTTTTTCTGTCATTTTTATCCTACTCCAAAACTGTAAAATTTCACCTGACACTGAGACAGTTGTCTGTGATGAGCCAGTTCTCATGTGAATGCATTTTAACTACTGGAGTAGAAGTTATGATATCAAGTTTGTCTAAAATCAAATGAGCTGTTTTATTACATGTGATGAAAACAGTCATATTCAACCTGATTGCTGTTCCTTCACCATTTCTTCTTTATATATATTAGTCTTTTGGTTCTTCCTCTTGTGAAAGTGCTTCAGTTTCCACAATATTACTCAGATGGAAGGCATTGTACACAAATTGTTTCTGTTTACTAAATTACTAAAACTGAGTAACTGTGAAAGTTTGGTTTCAATTCCTGAGGTACTAAATGGCTTTTGAAACAGACAGCCACAGGTGGCACACATTTTATGCCATTCTCATTCAATTATAGTACTGCATTTTCCTAAATCCAACCTTGTGTAAAATTTCTAAATTTGTTATTTTTCTATACCCTGCTTATAAGAGATGAGGTATTGGGAGAAGTAAAGCCGTGGGGTTGGATCATGAGTTTTGCTTGGGTAGCTCAGTTGGTAGAGCACTTATCCGTGAGAGTGGATGTTCCCAACTTTGAGTATTGGTCCAGTACACAGTTTTAGTCTGCCAGGAAGTTTCATATCAGTGATCACTATGCTGCAGAGTGTAAAATTCATTCTGTAAGCATCCTCCAGGCTGTGGGTAAGACATGTCTCCACAGTATCCTTTCTTCCAGAAGTGCTAGTCCTGTGCATACTACAGGAAAACTTCTGTGATGTTTGAAAAGGGATGCTAGTGAAAGTAAATCTGTGAGGATGGTTTTAAGTCATGCTTAGTTAGTTCAGTAGGTAGAGAACTTGTCTGTAAAAGTCAAAGGTGTAAGTTTGAGCCTCAGTCTGGTACATGTTTTTAATTGGACAAGAAGTATCATATCAGCATGCACTTTATTGCAGAATGCAGAATTCATTTTACAGATGATCAGCTTGGTGCAGTAAGTGACAGAATTTGGCTATTGATAGGTTTGAAATACTTTAACCATTCATGAAGTTATTTGTACACAATTACAGTATAAAATAAAAGTGAAAATTCAATAAAAAATACAACTGATTTTGTAACTGTTAAAAATGGACTTGGGGTATGAAGAGACTATTACAAAATTATTTAAATGTGATATGACATAATGAAAATGTAAAGATATTTAGGACATTGCAACTAGTTTGTAACCTGTGTAAACTCATTCAATAAAATGTGAATTGAAAAAATTTAGACCTCTCTTTCAAGAATTTTTGATTAAATGATCTCATACAGTGTACAGTACAAATGACAATTTTAATAGAATAAGAGGAATAGAAGAATGAAGGCAAAATGAGTGAATGAATTGAACCAATATGAACAAGTTACAGCTAATACTAATACTACTACTGCTACTACTGATTACAATAATCCATGTAACAGCAACACTAGAGAATATGCATTGCAATTAAAGTAGTGGCAGTGGTAGGGAATGTTTTGACACAGAGGCAAGAGTTAACTGAGTGTTGGATGTATCGTGCAAAAGATGCTGATACTTTTTAAGAAAGGTAGAGATAATATATAAATAGCATCATAATGTTGGAGAACATTTAAGATCATTATGTGATTTGGTCATTGTGATTACAATTATCATTTATGGGTTGTTTGAGTAAGCAGTAAGATTTCTTCTTGGTAATCGATGTTTCATAAAAAATGATTTATGTTTTACTGAGAACTGTAATTACTAAGGTCTTATCTATGATGATTAAATGGTAAGAAATCAATAATGAAATTTACATTTGTTCAAGCACATGTGCCTTTCATTTCATTAAGAAGTTTTATTTATTTTTTTATTTGGCCCAAGTGATTTGATATTACCCAGAGAGCTGCTGATGGCAGGCAATATTTTGTTAATATTTACATTGTGTCTGTTTAGTGCATGGTATTCCTGACAAATTGACTAACAGATAGTATGTTGACTTACACATTGTTTTGTTTCCAAATTGGCATTGTGGAATAATGCTGTGAACTTTTAAAAATCTTTTTCAGATCAGTGATTCCAAAAAGTTCATCACAGGGTCTGAGTCAATAGTAGTGAGTGCTTCTGACAGATCAGTGATTCCTACTGTAAGTGGATACTATTATTAAATTAGCATACTCATAGCTGAAAATACTATTTTAGTTACACATGTGTACATCACAGGAATTGCACAAAACATGAATCAAGGATCATAAAACTGATAGATACCTTTCTTGGCTATAACAATATCATATTGACATTAAGGTGATTATTATTTTATAACAGTTTTTATAACAGTTAGTATGAATATTCAACCTTTGTAACTCTGAGAGAGGAGAGAGAGAGAGAGAAAGAGAGAGAGAGAGAGAGAGAGAAGAGAGAGAGAGAGAGAGAGAGAGAGAGAGAGAGAGAGCACTTGCTAGCCTAAAACTCAGGTCAAGAAACAGCGTACCCCGGAGGCCCAATTGTTCTGCATGCCCACTTATGTTCTCTGTTTTAGAGGTCATCAATATTTCTCATGGTTTTTCTCTGAATCTTTTTTATATTTCTGGGATTACATTACTGAACAAAACATTTCTAAAAGGAATTTATTTACTGAAAATAGAAAATGAAGAAAATATAACAAAACATTTCTAAAAGCAATTTATTTACTGAAAATAGAAAATGAAGAAAATATTTTATGTGGTTAAAATGGACATTTCACTCTTGAAAGTCTCATCCAAAAATGACAAAAATAGTTTATCGTTTGCGCGTCCTTATAAAATAACAATCTCTGTATTTGAGGGGCATGAGTGAATAGTCTTCTCCTTTAGACTGTCACTGTCTGAATTTTTCAGACACAGAGCAGGGGGATGAACTGAAGTTATGAAAACAGAATTAACTCAGTAACGTTGGATGAGGATATCTGGTTGCTTTAGTTTCAGTCCCCATGACATTTTGTCTACTTCAGATTTGGAAGAAATGGCAATGTCACTCTCTTTGTGCATTATGAGCGTCTTTTAATTTCTATATATTATTTTGAATCTCATATTTCACTTACTTTTTTCCTGTGACACAGCACAGAAAAACCAAGCCATGAGCTGACATAAGTAACTTTTTGTGAAAAGTGTGTTCATCTATGTGCTGCTTTCTGTCAGTGTATTTGGTACGTTAGCCTGGAATGATAATATTCTCAGCCACTATGAGAATGTATGGCAGGTGAGTAATATTACACAACTGTGGCAACAAACACTAAATGAAAGTTACTCCCTTGATTAGCATAACAAGTGAGGAGCATGCAGGAAACATCTGGCACAAATGAGTTAACATGTAAGGAACCAGAAGAGAATTTCTGGCATGAACAGGTTAACAACACATTAGGGGCAGTGAAATTGTAGGTTGTGAAGTCCACACTGCAGCGGGTTGCTATTTTCATGGCAGTTGAAGAGAATGCTACATACTGCTAAATTAATAGTCTTTGTGTTCATAACATTAGACTTATCAGAGTAACAAAATAAAACACATAAGTAATGAGTTTCTTACTTAGCTCTTGTAGATCATTAAAAGAGTTAAAAAAAGGGACTTATATACATAGGCTCTTATAGGAATGCAGAGTAGTGTAACCATGCAGGACTATTATATTTTCAATCAAAAATCTATATGCTCAGACTTAACCTAGGATATTATTCAAAGTAAAAGCACACAAGAGATACTTGAGTTGTATTGGAACACACTATTTAAACACATTTAGATTTAAAGGTTTTAATGTTTTTTTTTGTTCCAAACACATCAAAATCACTTACAGGGGAAAAGATTCCTACAACTCTGTTAATAAAGAAGATTGAATGAAAGAATTATAAAAATTATTTTTCAGGTTACTCAACGTATACAGCCTCAAGCGACATTTGCTCTTCCATCTGAGGTATCAAATTCTGTCTATAATGTTCAGGTATGAACACATAATATGCTTATTTTCACATTACTTGAATTGGATATTTGTTCTGCATGTCTTATGTGTAATGGAAGCATGGTAGTTATCTACAATTGAGGTGTAGTTAGAGGCTAGAGCAGGATTTGAGGTTTTGTGCGGCATGGAATGAAATGCTTACTACTTGTACATAGCCCAAATAGATTATGTTGAGCTTATGTTTCTAAACTATTTTCTCAACAGCTTCAGTAAGATTCATATATATTGGAAGTGGATAAGAGAAATGCATATAAATTGATACTACATTTCTTTAGATGTATTCCAGCTTGTGTGTCATGTCTCTCAACCCTAAATTTGACCTAAAAGAGAATGGGCTTCAAACTTTTCCCTGCATTAAACTTTAGCAACTTCACATACAGCCATCTGTACACTGTGGTTTAACACCCTGTTAACAGGCTCATTACCAGGGGTGTATGTAAAGCCTTAATCTTCACCTCAAAAAGTAAAGCCATGTTTTTGTTTGCACACTGGTACATGTCTGCAGTCCTGGTACACATTGAAATATACTCATGCAAAAGTACTATAGAGGAGGGAAAACAAAATGGCAGTGCCCATTGGTAAAGCAGGGTATTGTGCAATCATGTATTTTCTGCATTTGAAGTCAAACAAGAACTAGGAATCACAAGAGAAGTGAGACCTCTGGTGCAAGAAGATTGGTGTATCACAATCAAGGAGATAGTGGATAAAGTGAAAATCAGTGATGGATTAATTTCAAACAGGGCACACTGGACATCTCCTGATGAGGTGAAGATGGAGTTTCATGAAAAGCTGTCCAAGGGGGTGTTATTTTTTTTACGTGGGACATACTCACACATATTGCTTCTAATCAAATTTTGTCTTATAGTCTCCTGCTGAGCAGGCACCCAGTGACTTCTGCCACCTTCCTTGGCTGAAGGAGACATTATGTGGCAGATGTTTACAGAATTTTTGAGGTAGAGCATTTCCCAAATAGCCACACTGCTGACTACTATCCAGTGATTCCTAAGGGCTCAGGATGACACGGTGTCTGGTTGGTACCATTGGGTCTTCATGGCTTGTTCAGATGGAGCAGATGGAGATTTTTATTTTTTTGAAAAAAAAAAAAGAATTGTTGCATTAAAGGATGAATGTGAAGAGAAGAACTAATAATAATACCAGATTTCATAGAGATTCCATGTGATAATTAAGACCTTATGACTACCCCTCATAGGTATGAAGGACATCCTTAGTTTGACCACAGGTGGGAGAGAATACTGGTGTCACTTTAAACTTGGCATTTGCAGTAAGCAATTTAGAGGGACTTCTAGACAAGAATGGTGGGTGTGCATTTGGTAAACTTCACACAAGTGATGTGACCTTGCATTTAGACCTAATTAATCATCATATACCCAGTACATTCGTTAGTGGGACCAAAAAGAGGGAAAAAAGCCGACTCTGTAAGGACAGGATTGTATTGTGGGTGCAGGAGTTTAGGAAAAAATTGCAGTTTTCTGTAAACAGAAGCCACAACTTTGGACCACAAATTATTGTGGAGTAGTAGGACACTTGCAGCCTTCGAGACTGCGACTGGGAGTGTCAGTGTACATTTGTATTGTCAGTTATCCAGATTAGATGGAATTCAGCAACAGTATGCCTTGGATGCCTTAGAATATGATAGTGATGATCTCCTTTGTGGATGGTGACACTTTGTATTTCATTGGTAACTGAGGTAAGGGACACTGGATGTCTGAATTGATACAGGGAAGCAGTGGGATACCCAGGATTCATCACCCTTCCCATTATCATAACCTTGTGCCATATTATGCTCTGAAGTGGTTGAGGCTTATCAGCATCCACTTGCTCTTGTAGTAATTTGTCCCATTCTTTGTCCATTGTGAGTTCTGACTTTTGCAAAGTTCAGTTGACTATGAAGCACAGTAAAACATGAAGTATGTAATGTCTTTATATTGTGGTTCACTGATATTCCTGTGGCCAGGCACAATCCCTTGTTCATTGCCTAAAACATTCAGCATTGTTTTTGCACTTGCTGACTGCCTGTAATATAATTCATCAGCAAAGTTGACATGGCCCAAGGCAAAGAAAATGCATCTCACTCACATATACATTTCAATGTCAATTTTACTGCTTCCTAACCACAGTAATGTGGTGGAAAAATTTGTTGTTCATTGCTTTTCAGTTCACTCTCTAATGATAAATGAATAAAGATATTCTTCAGTAGTGTCATGATTACTGTACTTTATTATGAAGTGAATAATCTCTGATTAGTACAATTAAACACTTCCTAATATTTTCAATTTAATATTATTATCAAGTTCTGCCAAGCAACAAGGATGTCTATTTTCAGGTTGATAGTGGAGCCATCATTTCTCTGATGAATCTGGCATCATATCCACAACTGGGCTTGCCTGAGTTGTCTCTTCACTCACAGCGTTTGGCGATGTATGGGCATAGTTCATCCCCTGTCATAGTCACAGCAGTCTACAAACACTGTACATAGTCCATTATGCTATCTGTTGTCAAACACCCACAAGCTACTAACACTTTTTGCCCATGAAGCCTTTACACGGTTCAGTTTTTCTGTCTCTGACAAAGTAAAAGTTGTATCCACTGCAGTCACTTTCCAGGAACTGGGTGATCTTTGCTTGCCATCTGCATTGCTATTTGAGCTGGATTTTGGGGTGTGCCATGAATTTTGAGGCACATACGACCCTTCAGCCAGATGCCACACCTCATTTTTACCATGCTGGTCTCATTCCAGTGGCTTTACATCTTGCAGTGAAGCAGGAACTGGATCATCTCCAGGCTGCTGGATTTATTAAAGCTATGAAATTAGCTCATGGGCCATCCTCCTTGTCATACTCAAGAAGCCCAACGATTCTCTTTGATTATGTGGGGATTTCAAGTTACCATCAATGCTCAATCGCTAGATGGAACTTATTCTATATTGCGGACAGAAGACCTTCTTAACAAACTTGCTGATGTGGAATACTACTATAAGATTGACCTTGCTGATGATTATCTTCAGTTGCCTTTGGATGAGGAATCTCAAAAAATTGTTGTCGTCGACACTCTCACTGTGGATTATACGAAGGTTGGAACTTAAATAGTGGCAACTATTTATTCACAAACAATATAAAAGAGTTACATGTTTGCACCTGTTACTGTCCTTCAGTGTAGTCACCAGCATTTTGTAGAACCCATTGCCAGTGATGTGGAAGGTGTAGTATACTGTTAGCAGAGCCTGTTCTGTTGATGGTGCGAATGAAGCTGTCTACTGCATGCTGAATCTCTGGAACAGTTCTGAAGTGAATGCCACGAAATGGTTCCTTCATCTTCGGAATCAAATCAAAGTCACAAGGACTTAAGTCCGGGGAGTATGGTGGATGGTACAGTACTTCCCAGTCCCATCGACTGAACAGAGCAGCCACAGCTTGCACTGTATGTGCCCGCCCATTGCCATGCAAAATGATGGCTGGGTTGCACAGAAAGTGACACCGCTTCTTTTGCAAAGCTGGTAGCAGACGATGTTCCAAAAACAAACAGTAATACAACTTAAGACCTTGTGACTTTAATGTGATTCTGAAGATGAAGGAACCACTTCATGGCATTCACTTCAGAACTGTTCCAGAGATTTGACAGGCAGTAGACCACTCCATTTGCATCATCAACAGAACAGACTCTGCTAACAGTATACTACACCTTCCACATTGCTGGCAATGGGTTCTACACAACACATGTGACTACTTTGAAGGACAGTAACAGGTGCAAACATGTAACTCTTTTGTATCGGTTGTGAATAAATAGTTGCCACTATTTAAGTTTCAACCCTCGTATAAGTACAAGTGACTCCCATTTGACATTACCATAGCTCCAGCAATTTTCTGATGCAGCACATTCAAGCTGGTGTGAATTATCTGGATGATCTCATTGTTATGGAACCCTCCCATCAGAAGCATATGCAAAATCCCTGCACCCTCTTTACCAGCCTGCAGGATGCAGGTCTGCATTGTCATAGGAGAAGTGTCAGTTTTTTTCAAACAGAAGTACACTATTTGGGGAATTGGCTCACTAAAGAGGGAATCACGCCTACTGATCAGAATGTTGCCAGAATTTGTTCTCTTCTCTGCCCAAAGAATTTAACTGAATTCCAGGTATTTTTGGGGAAAGTCAACTATTACTCCAAGTAGCCCACTTTTCCCAACCCCTCAGTCATTTGCATAAGAAAGCAGTGCCCTATGACTGGACCCCTGCCTGTGACCAGGCCTTTTAAGCAATTAAAAACCTGCTGAAACCTGCTCCTTGTCTCACACCTTCCTCTCCCAGATGTCTGTTGCTTGTGGAGGCCAATGCATTTACCTGTGGCATTGGGGCGATTCTGGTGCACAGGAATGAGGGTGGCTCTCAACAGCCAGTTGCTTATTCTTCTAAGACATTGACCCCTGCTCAACACAACTATTCACAGATCGAACAGGAGGCATAGGTGCTAGTGTTTGCCATTAAAAAATTTCATGTCTACCATTTTGGTGCAAAGCTCTCTCATTACAGATCACAAGCCATTGGTTACCTTATTTGGGACAGTCAAACATCCCAGTGTGAATGGTTCATCACTTATAGTGCATTGCTCCTTAGCACTTACAATTATACCCTTTTGTTTAAGCCCATGGTGCAACATTCTAATGCTGAAACCTTTTCACGTCTACCTGCCAGACTGGACCCTTATTTTGAAAACAGGAGGTCCTCTGCTTCCACACTGATACTGCACGGTGACATACATTGAATAGTTTCCTCATTATGGCCACATGTTTCGCTGCCATCACACACTGCAACCCCACACTGTGACAGGTCCTCTGATATGTGACCTGTGACTGGCTGACCTACCTCACCCATCAGCTGGCGACGGAGCTCAAACCCTGGAAACTACTTTCTCACAGATTCTCAGTTGTCAATGTTCTTCTCTTGGATACTGGGACTGAAATTTGTCAGGTGGTGATTCCCGCTGGATTGCAGCGAGTCCTGTGCTTGCTCTACCAGAGATACTGGGGGATGTCCTGCATTAGGGGTTTGATTCACTGACACATGTATTGGCTGGATACCATTAGTGACATCAAGAGAATGGTCTGTGTTTACATGGTATGTGTCCAGAACCAAACAGCACATCCATTGTCATTTCTGCCCTGCCCTATACGCACTGTCCCTGGGACCGCATCCACCTCAATTTTGTGGGCCTTTTTTTGGGGTCGATGTGGTTGCTCATTTTGGATGCCTACTCCAAATTAACCATATGTGTTATGCATGGCACCACCATGACCAATGCCACTCTCTCTGCCTTGGCTCAGGTTTTATCCATCGAAAGATTACCTCACACTTAGTTTTCAGATAATGGCCCCATTCGTGGTGTCTGTTGTCAAAGAGTTCTGTGTGGCAAATGGCATAAAGCATATTGTCAGCCCTCCATTCCATTCTTCCTCAAATGGTCAAGCAGAACATCTTACAACGAATGAAGATGGTTATTGAATCTTCTGTCACCACCTGTGCCCTCACTCTGTTTTTGAGCACCTGTCACACCATGCCAATTGATGGCCATAGCCCTGTGTAGCTGGTCTATAGGCAGCAACCACAGACACTGCTTCATCTTTTGACATCACCATCTCCTGCATCGTGCTGTCAGCTGCCTGGGCTTTAGGCATGGCTATGTGGGTCCACTCCTATGGAAGTCCTGTGGCTTGGACACCAGCAACAGCAGTAGAGAACCATGGGTGTTGGGTTACATCTGTCCAAACATGGAAGGGGCTTGTGTGCCACCACCACAACCAACTCTGGCCATGAGCTGATACGGAATACTCATCATTGCCACCTCCCCCTCTCTCTCTACCTTCTGTTGATAATGAGGCCCCAGAGCCAGCGACTCCCCTGGGCTCCAGGACTACCTTCTGCTTAAGCAGGAATCAAAGGAACCCATGGGTGCCCTCACTTCTAGTGACATCATGATGGGCACACCGATCACCATGTCTTTGCTATCCTGCTGTTGATGAGTTTGGGTCATCACCCATACCTTCTTTCCACCTGTATGGCACCATCTGGGGTGCTCCCATCTGTTTATGCCTATTTTGAGGGGGGTGGGGGTGGGGGTGGTGGGGAGGGATCTGGTATTGGGTACCACAGAGGTTGAATGTCCACTGGAGGAGACGGACCTCAATAGCTGATAGAAAACACTGTGGCTGCGCTGCACTTTCATGGTGAGCCTGTCACTCTCTTTCCACTTTAGTGTGCAAGCCAGTACCGTTCCACACTGCCAGTATTTAGGCAGCTGTACATTGCACAGCCAGTCAGTTAAGTGCTCACACTTGATACTTATGGATTGATATTTGTTGTATAAGAACTGTTGGATAATTACGTTGTGTGTCACCCAGTTATTCTCTCTGGTGGCGTCTTGGATTTGTCTCTCTGCTGTTTTTGGTTTTGGTACCATCATTTAGGCAACTGCTTTGTGTAACACCTCATTGTCATAATATTGTTTGTCTGTGTCCTGGTCTATTGTCTTGTCCATAGTCCATCCATCAAATTTTGTTCTCCGTACTGGAGGGTTGGGTTACTCTCCCACCTGGCAGCTCCCTCTTATTCTGAATTCACCATGTGTGCTCCGATATCCGTCTGCTGCGAATATAGCACACTCCTCTGGGAATCATGCCATCTTGTTCAGACAATAATATTTGAGGAGAAATTGTAGGATGGTATAATTCTGGAGAAAGAAATTCTGTAACATTACCAGGTTATGCACATTATGTCCTTTTTTGAAAAATATTGTCCCACAGATCCAAAATGTAGTACTCCTCCAAAAATTAACCCTTGACTAGTGAATAAGGAATAGGTGTTACATATGCATTTTAAAACCACATAAATAAATATGTTTTTGTCTGTGGAATGCAGCAGATAAATGAAAATGTTTCATTAGTCTATGAATGAGAGTTAAATACTAGTATGGTGATACGTAAACATTTTTGTGAGTTAATTTGTTTTCGTTAATTCAAATAAGGTGAAGATTTATTATGGGAACCTGAAAGTACCACTTTTTTCTCGCCTGCTTTATAAATTATTGCATGGGTGTTTGAGGTTCAGATGCATGTGAGCATGCTGATTAAACACAGTATTTCAAAGCCAACTGGCAGCTTATCATCCAAAGTGAGTAACATTTTTGCTTCAAGACATTTTTTCCCAAAGTGTAGATGCAGCTTATGATCCAGTGTGAGTAACATTTGTTAATTATTTTGTAAAATGATTTTTGTATTTCCTTCTGTATATCTGCAATAACAAGCAAGATTAAAAACTATTACCATATGTATGAATTTACAAATGGCTAAAACAATAACTTTTTTCTTCAGTATCACTAGGCAGCTGATTTATCATCTAGTTTTAATCTATGAATTTGTGTAATAAGCCGGTTGCAGCAGTACCATTAATTGCAGGTTTACTCAGTGTAGATCAAATAAACCAAAATATGAAAGTTATTCATAATCAAAAAATATATTCTAGTATCATATTCTGCTAAACTTGGTATGAACAAACTTCATGATCAACCATTATATTAATGGAGAAAATCATCTGACACCTAGCTAAATTTCCACAATGAATTTTTACTCTGCAGTTGAGTGTGTGCTCATTTAAAATTTCCTGGAAGATTAAAATTGTATGCTGGACTGGGAATGAAACCTGGGACCTTTGCCTCTTGTGGGCAAGTGCTCTCCCAATTGAGCTATCCAAGCACAGCTCACAACCTTCAATCACAGCTTTACTTCTGCCAGTACCTCATCTCCTACTTTCTAAACTTCATCAAAGTTCTCTTGCATGTCATGCATGACTATAACACTATGGGATAAACAGATATTGCTAGTTAAATGCTTCAGTGTTGATGCATCTCAAGGATGAGTTCTCTGTGTTAACACTGGAAGTACTGTGACAGAGATGGAAGTGATTCTTTATACTTTCCCAACCTAATCTTCCACTCTTTATTTCTTATCCACAGACAGATAGTTTACCATTGTAGCCATTTTAAAGTTCATAAATCTTTATTGTGTAAAAACATTCATTTTGTACTCATCTTATCACTGTTTAATTCTTACTATTTAATCCGCCCCCATTAGCTGAGTGGTCAGTGCAGCGGAATGTCAAGCCAAGGGGCCTGGGTTTGATTACCGGCTGGGGCAGGGACTGGGTGTTGCATTGTTCTCATTATCACTTCATCCCCATCTCCAATGTGCAAGTTGCCCAATGTGGCGTTGAATGCAATAAGTACTTGCCCTTAGCGGCTGAACATCCCCGAATGGGGACTCCTGGCCCACAATGCTGTATGGTCATTTCCATTTTTTTTTACTATTTAAACATCATTCCATTTTTGATTGACCCATAAGCTTTGTACTCTTTACATAATCACTTCACTTGTGTGATAACTTCTATGAAGTATACTCTGAATGTAAATTTCACATTGGACAAATGCCACAAAGACATATCCCCATATTGTATATCAGTTGTGACCTGTATATCTTTGTAATACTAATTTGTATAACCTTTGTAAATGCTGCTTCTGTTAAAAAAATAGTTTAAACACAACATGTCAAATATGGCATTTGTAGTGCATGAATAAGCCAGAACACATAGAAATAGAGGCTATAGTAAATGCAGTAGTGTAGCCAACTTGTACTTAACTGTGCGTAAATAGTATTGTATGCTAATGCCTTGTACAAATCAAGCAGTTACTTTTTTGCCTATTTCAACAGTCTATCAGCATAGGAACAATCTGATGACAAATACATAATGTACAATATTTATTGAGATTGTGAATTATTTGCACCCTGGACATTACCAGTAACAAGTGTGTACATGGCTTATGTGGTAAGACATGTATTACAACCTGTTGCTTATCTTTTATGTTAATTTTCAAGTTCTATTTGTAATGTATGTACAAATTACCAGTTTTATAGATTTTAAGACATTTCTGACTCAGTTAAAAAAATGTCTGTACTAGCAAACTTTGAGAAACATGGCATTACTTGAAGTTCCTTTACAAAAAAAAAAAATAAAAAAAAAAAAATAAAAAAAAAAAAATATCTGCGTCATTGTTACAGCTTCCCTTAGACTCCATCAGGATTATGTGGAGCTTTGAATTGAAAGAGGTGGTATGGCAGGGAGTTTCTCCATTGCCAAAACCATTCTCAGCAACTCTAGATACAATTTTCAAATCCTTAAAATGGTAAAAAGAAGAATGAATTTGTGTTAATGTGGAAATCTCAGTTAATTCTTATGTTGATGTCACTGAAGTTTTTGAATGCGGTGCAGGTGAACGACATCACTGAATGGGAGAACCGAATAGAGCAAGCATTATAACAGACTTGAAAATTTATTATTCTGAGTCTAAAATAATGTGTGGTCATCAAATCAAGAAAAAATAGTACAAATTTTGGCCAAAATCATAGAACCAGTTGATGAATTTTTGTTTCTAGGGCAGTTGAAGCAACTACTGGACAGACAAGAAAAATAAATAAATAGAAGAGTATAAATGTCCTGCAGTGCTTTTGGTACATTAAGAATACCACAGTTTTTAAAACTAAGCTTCCTATGTGTCTAAGACTGAAAATATATTATCAAACAATAGAAACTCCAGGTAGGAATATCAACAGTGTGAGGAAAGATAGGTTGCTACTTACCATAGTGATGACACATTAAGTTTCAGACAGGCACAAGTAAAAAACAAAATTATGAAAATGAAAGTTGCCCCTCACAATGTAGCGGGGATGCTGAGTCGAGATTGGCGCAACAAAAATACTCTCACAAATAAAGCTTTTCGCTCGTAAAGGCTTTGTCAAAAATAGATGACAAGCAGATACACACACACACACACACACACACACACACACACACACACACACACACACACATATGCACGCATACACACACACATATGCACGCATACACACACACACACCACACACACACACACACACACACACACACACATGTGCAAACACAGCTCACACACAGGACTGCAGTCTCAGGCAACTATAGCCACACTGCAACTGTAGCCTAAGACTGCAGTCTGTGTGTGATTGCATTTGCTCGAGTGTGTGTGTATGTGTGTGTGTGTGTGTGTGTGTGTGTGTGTGTGTGTGTGTGTGTGTGTGTGTGTGTGTTGTGACAATCTTTTTGTTGTGCCTATATGTGACTCAGCATCTCCACTATATGGTGAGTGGAAACTTTCCTTTTCGTAGTATTGTTATGTTCCATCCTGGATTTTCCATTTTTTGACAAGTAAAAGATACTTACACAAAGCTTTCAACCACAGCCTTCATCAGAAAGAGAGAAACACACATCATTCATTCACATAAGCAACTGCATATCATGCACACATGACTGCCAACTCTGGCAGCTAGGGCCTGTCTGCAACTTAATGTCTCATCTTTACGGTGAGTAACAGTCTATCTTTTCCTACAAGGTCTATTACCAGTGAGTATCAGCGTCATATAATTTTATTTTATAAGCTGTTCAAGGTGAACGATGGAGAAATGGAATGGACATTGGAAATTACTGGTAGAAACTAGGAGTAGCCCAAGCAACAAACTGGAGTGGAAGATGTAATTATGGTGCTAATGAAAATGGAATGGAAGCAAGTGGATCATTTAGTCATGTGAAAGGGAGGAACATGGACTTAAGGAACTAAGGAGCTGTTTACTGGACTCAAAAAGACAAAAAAACACTGAGAGAGTGATCTAATGGAAAGTGAATAGCCTGTATTAAAAAAATGCAGATGCAACATGGGTACATACCACTGAAGATTGTGATTCATGAAAAAGTCTAGAGAAGGCACGAATTTCAGCAGTGGATGTTAAATGGCTGATGACAACAACAATGATTTGAAATTTACTGTTACTTATCACAAATCATTACATTTCTCAAAATGATTGAAGTGAACCTGGGTGTTAAAGTTAAACGTCTAACATTTATTTGAAAAACATGTGGACTGCATTTTAAATATATCCTGAATTATGATCAAAAAATGATCCACAGATATTCTGTATCGAATTAATGAATAAGAAAATTCAAGGGAAGAAGCATACTCAAATTGAATGAACTGAAATTATTTGAAAAAGTTAAAGGATGCACAAAATTAAATTGTATCAGAAGCTGTACAAGTTAAGATACATTTTATGTTCAAGGAAAAGATGAACTACTGCACCTTGTACATTGGAGGTCAGTATTCCAACAATTAAAAAAGAGAAGTTAATGAACCACAGTCTCATTAACCAAACAGACTGCAAATTATCTGAACATTTGGATCCTGCAATTTCAGACAGCTGCCAGTGTGGTGTGCCTCAGGATTTATTACACTTTATTATTTTGCGCACTAATGGGGTCTCAACACCATAATAGTGTAACTGCAGGGGTCATGACTAAGTGCCAGCTTTCCATTTAAGTGTGTCAGTGAACAAGAGACTCCAATTTAGAAACATATCACTGAACCTTTTATTGACTAACTTGCTTGCACATATTAGAGTTGTTTAAAAAGAATGGAACCACGGGCAGTGAAATGAAAACAACTGTGGAAGAAGAGTGCTGAGGTCCCAACCTTGCCACTAGAAGTAATGAGTGCATACCCACATGATGACATGAATGAGCACGTGCACATGCAACTGTCCACTGCACACAGTTGTGGTGAAAACAGAGCAAAGGGAGCTTCAGAAGAAGAGAAAAGGGATGTAGTGCATTTCCTCTCAGCAGAAGGAGCGTGGAAAATGGAAATTCGTCAAAGAATGGAACACGCATACAAAGAGCACTGCATGTCAATTGCAAGAGTCAGGGCTTGGCACAAGTGAGTCAAGGAAGGACAGACATCATTGGCTGATGATCTACAATCTAGAATGTCACACTGCGTTACTGATAGTATTCTCCAGCAGGTGAATGCCCTCATTGTTGAAGCATGGCAAGTTACAATGGCAACGATTGCCCCCAGAGGTTGGATTCAGCATCATAACTGCAACAGATTTTCATTGCTCTCCATCTTGCACCATTCTTTGATGAATTTCTGTTCCCTAAACCCCTCCCAATATAAAGGAATGCATTCTACCTCTTTACTCTTCTTTTGAAACTTCCATTTCTCTGTTTTCAGCATTGTACGTGTTCCTTTCAGTCAGTGCCTCTAGTACAGAACTCAATGTTTTAATGTACATTTTTGAAAGAAAATAGGCTGTTTTTTGATGAGAAATATGAATTATTTGTTTCATAATGTCCAGGTTTTATGTCATATGGTCTATCATACAATAGATCTGTCAGGAGTTTTAATGAGTGACCATTATTTATCTTTTATTTTAAAAAAAAAGGAGTAAAATTGTCACAATATGAAGTACTGCTTATAGTTTTGACACTCTACAGATAAACACATACTTTCATAGCTAAAATAGTAAATTTTTCCTCCATGGACTCTTTAACGGGATAGTACCACTTCTCCACTATAAGTATTGTCAATGAACCAATACACTCCTACCTTTCAGCTTATTATAAATTTTTGACTGTGTAAAATGGATTGTTTAGTTACAAAGTTTTTTTGCAATTTATGGTATGATTAATACTTTAAAAAGTCTTGCAATTGTGTAGTAAATGGAAGTTTTCTAGTGTGAGACAGTTGTTGTAGAGGAATTAATAATTTAAAAATTTAGATGTAAGAAATGCTCATTAGTCGCAGACTTTGTGACTTTCTTTGTTGGGCAATATACATGCCTTTACTGTCTTTCTCTCTTTTTATTCATTTTTAGCCTTTTGATATTAGTTGATTGTTCCCAAGTAATTCTACTATAGCAAATAACCAATTCATGTGGTTTTAGAATTTTGTTTTATATTGTCAATTTTGTTTTATATTGTCCTCATAAAAACATCTTGAATACTAATAATTTTACTCTTTCTCATTCTTAGCAGGCCTGTGTAATTCATTTAGTTACCTTGGTTCCCCATTCTACTTTTCCTAATATGTTTAAAGCCCATCATTCTCTCTTCTTATTTTTATTTTTTAGTGAAGGGGTACATTTACATGTGAAACTCCTTTTCTCATAGCAAAAATAGTAGTTCAAAAAACATTTTGCACCATCCTTATGACCTCTTTTTCAATAGTTTTTGAGCGCAATAAATCCCTATGTACAGTGACCTATGTAATGGAGGTAAAGCTAAACCTGTATTCTCAGTGCAGTTGTGTATGTCTCCAGTTGTGAATGGAGCAATGCAGTTTGTGTACAGTGTTCCTCAAAGGATCTTTTCAAACTTGGGTTATGCTCACATTGTCACTTGCTGGCAAGAACATTCGTTAGGAAAAGTCGATCACCAAATTTCCATACAACATGGCAACCACTAATGCGATACATGTCACATTTAAGATGCGTCTTATAGTGGTGGCTTGTGGTTAACAATAACAGCTGGTGACTGCTACACACGAATTATGGCTTGTGAGCACCCCACAATGAATTGCAGTAGAACTGCATGCTACCTTTTTGGAGTTATCTGGCAGGACTGTTGACTCAGGCAGTGCTCAACCAGTTCCACCCAGCCAATGAAGTCTATAGATGTGCTTTACGAATAACGGTACAAACCCAAAAGCACCGTGTTATGTGAAGAAGATGGCCAAGAGAATGCCTGGATTAATGGTGTTGGTTTTCATCATCAAGCAGTGTAGAACTTGGCTAATGCCTAGTAATTATTGTAGAAGTTCGATGCGCAAGTCGCTGAAGTGGCGCCGAATCGGAAGACTTGCACCCAGCGAATGGTTTACCTGATGGGAGGCCTTAGTCACATGACATAAAAAAATTGTAGATGTGTACGGAGACGAGCAACTACCATTATGCATCTCAAGTATGCAGCCCATATGTTCATCAGAGAGGTGCATCACTCCTGTTGTAGGAGAGAAGAGGGTCACTCATGTTTTGAGCTGATATCATGTATATGCGTTGGACACCTCTCATTGCTGTTAAGGGCAATTTGAGGGCTGTGCAATATGGAGGACAGGATCTTCCTGTCTGCTGTCCATCCATGTAGTTAATGCTTTGGTGCTGGGCTTGTCTTTGAAAATGAAGATGCACAAGCATGTGGTGAAGAAACTAATGCCACATGCTGCCAGACATCCCAGATATGCAGGGAAAGTACCCTCTTAGGCCCATTGTTAGTGCAGTCGGTTCCTCTTCCTATAAATCTGCAAAACATCTAGCAGCATTATTAACACCCAAACTAGAGCATTGCAAACGGCATGCTGTTAATTTGCAAATGTTTGTTGATAAACCCAAGAAAGTGAAAGTAGGCTAAAACAACATAGAGGTTAGTTTGAGTGTAGTGTTTCTTTTTACAAGGGTGCCAGTACAAGACCACAGGGTGGCCCTAAAGTTTCCATTTTTGATCATCAGGTCATCCCTCTACACCTTAATGACAATGTACTGCCTGTACTATGATGAATGTTATAAGATGACATGTGATACAACGATGAGATCCCCACTGTCTCTGGCTGTTGCAAACATCTTCATGGAGAAAACTCTGACTCTATGACAGTGCATGCAGTTTTCTTCCTACAGTGTGTTGGCAATACTTTCCTGGTAGGGCCACACTGTGAAAATTCCCTGCAGCAGTGTGCTAATCACACACTGTTTACTGTTAAGATTGGGAACCAACAGAAAATGAATACACACTAACTGGTATTTGAAGGCAAATAGTTTTCACCATCTGGTACACAAAAAAATGATCATGAACACATGGGTACACAGAGCAAAGATTATTTTTGACAATGACCATCTACTGTCTGAAATACGGAATGGGAGACATTGGAGGTGCTTCAAGGTGCTTTTCATAAAAGATGCCTCATGAATTGGCAGAAAAGTCCAAGGCATCTATGTTCTTTCCATACCATGGGCCAGTGACAAGCAAGATACAATGTGTGCTGTAGAGACATGGACTGAGACCAGTATTACCAGTATTCTGGCCCACCTCCAAGACAAGATATTTTATGGTCCAAAAAGACAACGTACGCCTGTGAATGCCTAGTGTGTATGGTGTTCTTGAAAATGCAGCTGTATCTACATAGGGCAATCTATTTGCACTGTTGATGTATGCTGTGTTGAGAAAATACATCACATTAAACAAAGGGTGCTTGAAAAATCAGCTGTGGTTGAATATTCTTGTGAATTTAAAAAGGCAAGGGTCCTGCCTCATGCGTCATCATGTTGTGGTTTCATTATAGGAGGTGAGTGAGATTAGAATAAACCACAACAGTTTTAACTGAGACCAGGGGTAACCACTTAGTAGGGCATGGTTGCAGGTTTTGAATATTTAGTAGACTCAGAGACAGATGCTTGACGCTTATTGGAATGTGAGGGTGTCAAATTCGAATGTGGTGTCAGCGCCTTCTGCCACCTGCTGTTACCCAGCGCTGCAGCAGACAGGAGCTGCTATGACATGCCTATTAACCCTCCTGACCCTCTGTGTAAGTCCCAGATGCTGCTATCATACCGGTATAAATGGAGCACTGGGACTGCCCTGGTGTTCAGTGGGTTTTTTACTTCTGATGATGGTGACAGCTGTTGAAAGCTGAGCATTTTATTCAAACTGACACAGCTTGAAAACTGAGAAGATTTTGTTCAGTGCATGAGAACACTGCAACCAACCCATGAACACCTTCCTCCAGGTAACAGGAATCAGTCAAATGGAATGGCCTGAAGTATCTGCTAATATGGACCCAACTGAGTATTATTGGGACTAGCTGAAACCTGCAGTGCATCATTGCAGGAACCAACCCTCCTCACACTCTGGATGACCTCAGTATGGCATCTGTCAATGAGTGGCTTAGGCTTGGGCAGCAACATCTTGACTACTGTATGGACAACATATCAAGGAGAACTCGTGTGTTACAATACACGGGGTAGAGAAATGTGGTGTGGAAGTCACACAGTAGCAGGTTTTGATTACTCTTTCATTCCCTGCTCCCCTTGAATACAAGGTCACAGCCATTTGCAAATATGTAGGTGTCGCAAAAATTTTTTGGACCCTTTTTATATTAAGCTAATAATCAATAGTTGAAATCATAGTGCAGTGAAGATAACATAGATAAAACGTCAAAGGGAAAAAATAAGTTACTTAAACAAAAACATTTGGAGGAATGTTTGCAGTCATAGAAATTAGAAATTTTGGTCTTTTAAAAGATTTCATTTTGACAGAAATAAAAAAAGTAAGAACCAGGCAACAGAAAGATAGATAAGAGTAGGTGCTTTAATATTACTTTCTCTACTTTTACTTCGACTTTTTGAAAAGAAGTAGTAAACACTGCATGATAAATTACCAAGCTATGATTTATACAGGGCTCCAAATACAGCAACTATTGGTCCAGCTCCACGAGTGAGAAGCCCAAGTTCCACTACATTACCAGCAACTCTCTTTTTTCTGTGAGTTATTTTACTAACATTATTGTATATGCATATTAAGTGCCAGTGTTTGACATTAATATATTACAGTGATTCTGAATAATTGTTGGTCTGTATCTGGCCAGCTTAAAAAATGTATGTAACAAGAAATTTTTTTCTGCTGCACTTATTGCCAGAGTGTGATGATCCTTAAGGGACTACTAGAGAAGACAACTCATGTAAATAATGAAATTGAAAGTAAATACACATTTGGGACTCTTGAATTGGTTAAATAATTACACAGAGAGAAGTTCTGTTCAAGAACTTGTTTGAACTGGTCTATCACACACATTACTGAATGTGTAATTACACCCACTCATGAACATTTATTCTCCTACCATATTTTATTGTCACAGTTACTGCATTTATAAATTCCTTCAGTATGATGATCACAGTAAAATTTTAATTTACAATATCAACTCCACTTGAGAATTGACTTTGTGTCAAGATCCTTCTCCTTCTGTTGTTTGTGATAACTGTCACAAATATTGAAATCTGGTAGGTTGTAATGCAGTCTTTTAGTAAACTAAAGATTGTCAGTGCAATAAATGGACCATTAAAATACACCTTTCCGTTCTGCTTTTAAAGTTCTTAGCAGATACACTGGCCAGAGATGATCAAAATTGATAAGAATGAAACAGCAGTTGTTTAGTTCTTTTATTATGTGTCTTTTCTTGCAGTTTAGTTTATTTTGTTTACAGTTTTGTCACTGAAAGGATTATATTGTTGGCCACTCATTCCTGGCCATTGATGTGTTTTTGTCTGTTGATCACACCAATGAATGCTCTATTTCTTTTCTTAGCTCCTCCATTTTGCTTTTTATTTCTTTTTTCTGTGACCTTTTGTCATCCAGATCAAATAGCAGACAGAGTTTGTGCCAGATATCTTATTTGTTTAATCTGAAAAAAAAAATGAAAGTTGTAGGTACTGTACAGTTTACCGAGGGTTGAGTGATATGAGACAGAGAAAATGCTCAGCCAGTAAGTGAAACACAAAGTGTTTTAGATGAAATATGCACTTATTTTCTGATATACTGCTATTTTTAGCCAATTTTGGATCAGTTCTTTCTACTGTGCAACATCCACAACTCTAATACTTCTCAGTAAGTTCTGCAAAATACCTACCTACTGCTGCCATCAGACAACAGATATTTCCCAGCTACCAATTTCTTCAGATGTGAACTTAGATAATGGGTCTGAGGACGCCATGGTTGATGAAACAATCCTCGCAGAAACCCAGTTTCTCATTTCCAAAGTACTTTTGTGAGCAGATCTGTTGTCCTGAGGAAAGATGATTATTTTTCCTTTCTGATCAGGGCCTCTACTCATATTTTTCATTAAGTTAGTCCAGAAGACTCTTGTAGTGTTCACCAGCTACTGTTTTACCTTTTGTAAGGTAATCAATAAAAAACACCCCTTTTTCATTACATATAAAAATGGTCATAACTATTTTGCCAGATAAAATAAATTTTGTCTTCTTTGGTGCAAGGATACAGGCTTACAGCACTTCTTTGATGTCTTAATTGGTGAATCCATCCATAGTGTCAAAGTGAAACATAAAATCTGCAGAAATCTTTTTAAAACAGTTCATACATTGCCAAGTACATTATTTTCACATTTGCTTTTGGTCACACAAAGCTTTCTCATAGTTAAATCTTCACATAAAATGTACCTTTTCTTTCTGCTGATATGGCCTCAGCCATTTCACATACATTTAGTTCTAGGCGTTTCAGTATAATATTGTGAATTTTATTAATGTTATTATCTGTGATTGCAGTTTTGAGATTTCATTCATGTAAACAATGTCAGCAGCACCATCCATTTCATAAGTGGTGAAAATGATGTAGCAGCTTCCTCATAAATATTATCCAACTTTGGATGAATTTACATTTGCGATTTGCCATTGAAAAATGAATTGTTCAATGTCATGGTCATCCAGTTTAGTATTGATTGAAACATACAGAACATGTTAAATGTTGAAAGCTATATCCACAAAAATTATTTATGAATAAAGTTATCATCTCACTTATGTCATTGTGCAACAGAACCAACATAATGAAAGCAAAATTGCAATTTAGTTAATGACGTTTCTGTGAGAAGCAAAGAAATTTTTTTCTTCCCTTGTGGGAATCATTGTTTGAGATTACCAATATATACAACCCAGTATTTAGAGAACAGTGTAGGGTGACATGAGATGACTTTATGCCAGATGATGTACTACACATACACAGCCTTGCAAATGTAGACATTTTGTAGAAAGGAAGGAAAGAGGTTAAATTGTGTTTGCGAAAGTAGTTTTAGGTATCGTATGGAGAGAATATTTGCTGAGAACTTAAAGTTAAAAGAAAGTAGCAGCTTTAGTATGGATTATTTTCATAGTTTCAAATTTTCTTGGAGCATGTAGTGTATCATGCTCTGATTATTTTTTAAATTTATTCATTTTATCTGAAGACAGTTATTAGTTACTCATGTATCCACAAATTTCTTCTTTTTTGAAGACTGTATCATGTTTTTAAATGATGTATGATTGTATTAGCACTAGCAATAGTGGCTGAAATGTTGGTCTATCATTTTATAGCTGTCTTTGACCCAAAAGAAATTTATAAAAATCGACTGCTGTTGCAAAAGTATATAAACATATATTACACATACACTTCATATTTTCTTAAAGACAAGGCACCAGTTTGTCATGAAAAAAAAATAATGTTTGGTGAAGCCAAATATGCAGAAATTATTTGGTGCTGTATGTCACAGCATTGTGTGTAAAATCATATACACATTTTTTTCCCTTTTACAAGTATTCTTACAGTTAAAAAATCACAAAAGAACAATATAAGAGAGGAACAAGCAGTTTTTCAGGCAATATCCCTTTTGTCTTGTATAAAAGAAGTTCATTCACACCTCTTTTAAGTGTAAATAAAGTAAAACCAGTACTTTATTAATGACACACTTTTAAAGCTATTTTACTCGAATTCAGAATAAAATGCAATGCACAACTCGTAATTTCTTAATTAGTTCTGTATATGTTAATGTTCTTCTCCTTATTGTTATTTATAGAATGAAATGTAACTGAATGAAAAGAGAAACGAGAAAGAAATAGCTATATTCTTTATTGGGACTAAGTTCTTGAAATATTTAAGTACATCGTACAGTCACATTAATGTGACCGCTACCTATGTTTGAAATCAGTGTGCAATAACTACTCACAGAAAGCAGGTGGCAGCAGCAGCAGTAGTAGTGGATGATATGCAAAGCATGTCTGTGGGATGCAGAAAACAGTGCAGTTGTTGTTGTAATTTGGGAGTGGGGCGATTTATCTGATGATCAAAAGGGTACTGTGATTGGCTTTTGGGCCAGGGATGGAATTTTTTTCCAAAATGGCTGAGTTTGTAAACTGTTCATGTCATTTTGGAAGGTACAGTTATCAACACAAGTATGCATCTATCCTTGGGGACCATTACCACCTCTACATGCAGTTTGGTTTTTCTCAGTGCAATGGCATCTACCAGCAGGACAGTGCGAAGTGTCACACTGTTTGCATTGAATGTGCATGGTTTGATGAGCACTAGGATGAATTTACCAAACTTCCCTGGCCACCAAACTCCCCAGAGTTAAACCGAATCTAGAATTTGTGGGGCCAACTTGATTGTGCTGTTCATGCAGTGGATTCTCAGTCAAGAAACATAGCACAACTGGCCACGGGAGTGGAGTTCGCATCCCTCCACATGCCTGTTGGTACTTTTCAGAACCTCACTGACTCTTTTTCTGTACATCTCATAGTGGTCTATGCTGCAAAAGATGGTTATTCAAGCTTTTGTGAGGTGGTCACATTAAGAAACTAGAGGGTAAATTTTTGTAAGATGTGCAAGATCTTACTCAGGGTGTTTCCTATTTCATGTTTATGGAATATTTTTTCTGAACTGAACATACATATGACTAAATTATTGAGGCTTTTGTGGCGCTCTAAATGTATTGCCTGTTGGCTTATATTTCAGGATCTTCAGCCAACATCTGTTAGCAAATTTTCTTATGTTTTGCCAGCATGCGTGGTTGATGTTGTGAAAGGTTCACCGTCCATTGCCAGTGGCAGACTGGAGTTGATACAATGGGCTAAGATATGTACCTATTGCGATAAAGTCTGAAGGTTTTCCCCTGGTCATTATCACTATGGTACTCCCCTTACTACCTGCAACTGCCGTTTGCAGCAGTATGGAGATTCAGGATCTGTTTGTCTTCAGGCTTTCTTCCTTCTTGCTGAAACTGTTTCCATGTTTGTGAATTTCTGTGGCTGCCCTGAAAAAGTGGGCATTGTAGCTCCTCTTCACAGTGAGAATTTCTGTGTCAGCAAATTTTATTATGTGATCAGTCTCATACAATGTTTGCAACGAACATGAGTCAGGGAGAATTACAATCTTGCTGACACTGTCTTCCTCCCACTCTGTCATCACAAACCTAGAACACTGTCTAGCCTATGATGTGTCTTTGCAGTCTACAGTGCCAGTGAACTAGAATTTAAAGTGATTTGTGTTATCAGTAACCGTAAAATATTTTTGTTAGTAGCTAGTTTTATGATTGAAAAAAATGAAAGGTATTAATATTATATGGGCTATAAATTGAAAGTAATAGCTTGTGCAGTAGAACATGGTAACAGAGCAACTGAACGGCATTTTGGCTCTCCACCACCAGAAAAAACCATTTGTGATTGGAGGCCTAGTAAAGAAGACTTCAAAAAATAAGGAAGCCTAAATGTGTAAACAGAGGACTGAATACAAGATGACCAAAACTAGAAGATGATAATTTTCAGGGTTTTAAATGTCAGTTCAGTTTTATAAACTAAGATTTTTTTAGTCTGGCTTTCTAATCTAATAATAAAATTGGTAAAAATTTTATTTCTTAACAAAATTACTTAAAAATAAAAATGCGCATCAGACACAAGGGGCAACATCTGGAATTTGTTCTGAGGAACAGTGGGTACTCCACCAATTGCATAAGAAGCTCCACATAACCTAACACTTTTCGAAGTGACACACCAGTAGGAGAAATGTTGGGTACAGCTTTTCTGCCATACATTCTCAGGCTTATGGGCAGAATTGTCCATATATTGCGTGAACAGAGCACGTAAAATATTACCAAAATGGACCAAGAAAATCACAGAGGAAAAGGATAAAAGGGCTCTTGCAATGTTGGGAATATGCCACATACCATGTACATTTAGGAAATGACTGGATGATCCATCACTACCAGAATTATCAAACCAAAATGGTATTGCTGGTTGGGGTAAGTGGAGAAATTGGCGATTGCAGAGCACACACTGTGTGAAACCAACCACATATTAAAATTTGTTGTCACACAGGTTCTCACTGTGAAGAAGAGCTATCATACCCATCTGTTCAGAGAAGCCACAGAAATTCACAAACGTGGCAAAAGCTTCAAAAAGATAGGAGAAAGCCTTGAGGTAAATTGATCCTGGATTCCCGTGCTACAGTGAATGACCATCGCAGGTAGGAAGGAGAGATCCATGGCATTACAGTCAGATGCAACAGGCACATATAAGCTAATCTTTGTACATAAGCTCAACTTTTGTCTGCCACCAGCAATGTGGGGTGGATCTTTGACAGTACCATCTACTCGAGCAGACAAAGAATTAGGAAAATTGTTAATCGCGAGTTGAAGATCATGGCACAGTAACCAACAGTCATACGTACGATTGTCCACTTCATTTTGCAAATGCTGTATATGGCCAGTGAATTCAGTTTTGTAGGAAGCTTGCTCATTTCAGCAACTTCCATAACAGCGGTATAGAAAGTTTGTGTATTACAGAATGTTTGTATAAAATTTATTTTATAGACAATCTGCAGTGTCTCATTGTCCTATCAGCATTTCATTATTTCTAACTGTGTTACATTTATACTGATATCCAAATCTACTATATTTATATATTTAGTGGTGAAAAAAATTAGAAATTTTCTTCTTTTGCACACTGTGGCAAGTGTAAGAAGCAGGCTGATTCCTACAAAGATCAGATTGGATATTTGTGCCGATAACTCTTTGTCGTAACTGATTGCTTTAGCTTTAAAAATCTCAGATTGCACTTGGGATCCTTCTGAATTGCCCTGTTGGTGGCTCATCATCCGGAATAATATGGTATATTGTGCATTTCAAAAATTCTTCATGGCTCAAAAACGAAGTAGTAAGCAGAAGTGCTGTAAGGGTAGGACACATGTATCAGATTCCACTGAAATACTGAAATAATTAAAAAGTGATTAAAGTTTTTTTATGTTTCTGCACTTTGACCAACTGCTGTCTTTCCTCTTATTTCATCTGCTTTCTAATTTATTTTTGTTATGTGATGTAACTAATTTGTTGAGTAACAGTCTTGAATTACTGTAGGAAATTTCAACACCAACATCTATCCCCCTGTTCATTGTTACACCTGAACCAGCAACTTCCAGCACGACAAAGATAGTATATAAATGGAAACCAGTTACTGATAAGGTGAGTTTCAGTTTCATTTTTGTTAATTTCAGAGTAATGCATGTTTGTGCATGAGTATGGTACAAAATGAAGAGAATGATGTTAACTGCATGATGTTTTATTTCTTTCGATAATTTTTGCATGAGTTCCACAGGAACTATGGGTTTAAAATTATGCTATAAACACAAAGTTAACTGTCTACTTTAATGTGTAACAAATACAATTATGAGAGCATATGACTGTGTTGTATTTGTCAGAAATGAGTATTAAATATGAGTGACTCACATTTGAAGGATTAAAATTATGCGAGACCACATAGCAATTTTGTAGATACACGCCCACATGAGAGTTTCATGTAAATGCAGTTTCTTTGATGGAATAAATTCCTTAATTACCAACTAAAAGTGAGCCAATAGTACTACCGGAAATTTTTTCCTTCGTGGTATTATTTCAAGAAAAATTTAGTATGAAGAAGTTCTAATATAGTCAATTATGCAGATTTTCATAGCTGTGGGTAATTTTCTAGTAATTTTGGCTAACAAATTGACTTTTCATTGTATAATTTTTTCCTGGAACCAGTGACCTGCATTATCAAAGAATAGTGATCTGCAACAGGTGTATAACCATTGCCAGAATTATACTGTCACCAGAGATAGGAGTTGTGTTAGCATGTAGTAACATTATGAGCCAGAGCTTCTGACAAAAATGTATAACATGAAGTGCAGTTCACAATTCTAATTCAGCTGCTGTCCCTGTTAACATTGTGTTTTGTTCTTTTGATTCCAAATGTTTACAGAACCCCAAGTGTTACTTCAACACATACAAAAGTGGATCTTGTTCACCTTTGGCTGTTATCAGACCCATGCTGATTGTCATCTGATTCCCTTAGGCAAGATTTGTCAAGTAGAATATCATTCATAGCTGGTATCAATTTAACCTTAAATGCCACTATTCATTTATCCTCAGCCATATATACATTTACTGTTGCTGGTATGGTGACCTGTATGAATTCAATGTAAACTGTGTTACTTACATATTCTCCAGTTCTCATAACTAAAATATCAAAGGAACCAAATTAATGATATTTGTATCTAAACATTAACACAGAAATTGTGGATAGTCAACCTACATGTTAATACTGTACTTGTCTGTGGTAACATCATCATGTTGCCCACTACACTTTGCCAATGCTTTGCATTTGTGCCATTGAAATGTCTGCTGATGAGAAGTACAAATGTTGGCATAAAAACTCAGAAAATTGTCCTGTATGTAACTGATCACTTTAGGGAAAGTCAGATGTAGAATGTGAGTGCCTTGTAACAAGTAAGTGAGATCCTTTTCATTTTGTTGTGATCTTGTCTACATTTTCAGTAAAACATTTCTGAGTAGTGTCAGCATTACATACCTGCAAATGTTTAAATGGAGAATATCCCTTTGTTTATAAGAACATTCACATTTAGGGATGAGAAACATTCAAATACAATTGTTAGATATTGTTTATATTTCCTTCTTTTCAGCTTAGAGGTTAAGATGTAAACAGCAACGTCTGGTATTGCTGGGCAGTAGAAAACATAATAATTAGAAAGAGTTTTAATTATTGATAGCAATCTTGTTCTTTGAAAGTTTTATCTCCTAAATATCATTTTCATTTTGTTGTTATTCCATCATGGACTTTCCATTTGTGGAATATCATTGATATATATAATAAGAAATACAGTGAATCAAGAATGTAATATTGCATTACCCAAAGCTTTTCAGCATTTCACTTAGATTCATATTTGTTTACTGTTCATTAATGCTGGGAAAACATTTTGCTCAAATATTTTAATTTGAATGAAACATTTGATAAACTTTCATTTAATTCTACAGAGCTACAATTATGGAAGAATATACCATTTTACGTACATTGAGATGCTTTTTTTCACTGAATGGTGTAAGTGCCACATTCATAAAGAATAAATTAATTTCATATTACTGAAACTTTCCTGAAGCCAAACTGCAAGTGTGACAACAAATATCCATTTAGTGTCTGCTTTCTGAATACAGTGAACGAGCATCTTTCATAATACAATTTGTGTGGTTGTCATATTGTAGAACCTGGTATAAGGAGAGCCAGAAGGGTTTGTTTGAAAACAATATCAAGTAAACAAGTATGTTTATGACAGCTGATTTCACTGCAAATATTTAAGTGAACATCCAGCTGACATTGCCTTTGATCAAATTTAATCAAACAACAAACAACATAGCAGTATGGCACAGTGTACTCATATTCCGTTGCAGTCTGTTATGTGTTAAGTGTCAGATGTGAGCGGAAGGAGAAGTTTAAAGACAATTTTTTCAAATGAAGTAACTCATTAAATTGGTAAACGATTCTGTAAAAGAGGTGAGATAATGGTGGAATTTATCATCAGCATGAAGATTTATGTACAAGAATTTGTAGGAAGATAAGAAATAATCAATGTGGCATTAAAAAGAAAGTATCTCAAATTTTAATATACATCTGGTGATGGTCAAAACTCACATGACAGCAGTTCATATTTGTTTGAATTTATTAAACATTGGGAAGTCCAGGATCGAACAACAACAATGTGAAAGGATAGATCACTACTCACCATGTAGAAGAGGTGTTGAGTTGCAGAAAGGCACAATGGAGAAGACTGCTAAAATATTAAAACTTTTGGATAAAGTATTTTTTCTACAGTAGAAAACACACACAAGAAAAAACTCACTCAAACACAGCTCACAAACACACGACCACTCTCGCGTGCTAGGACCTGACTGTGACTGCATCTGAGAAAGCAGCACTCCACTGTCCACTGGCATCCCAGTTCTAGCTCCCTGACACAGTGGCCATGTGTGTGTGTGTGTGTGTGTGTGTGTGTGTGTGTGTGTGTGTGTGTGTGTGAGCTGTGCTTGTGTGAATGTGTGAGTGTTTTCTACTGCAGAAGAAGGACTTTGCCAGGAAGTTTTAATATTTTGGCAGTCTCTTTCACTGTGTCTGTCTGCGAATAAGTGCCTCCTTTACATGGTGAGTAGTAATCTATACTTTCCACACTGTTTAATATAAAACTGTGTGATTAGAATAACCTTCAGATATTACTGTAACTATTAACACAATAGCTAGTCATCATCTAGAAAAAACACTACTTGTGATAAAACAGTGTCTGTTAAACTGATCCCTTAGCATGGGATGTACTGATTTAAATATGTGATAAGGATGTACTGATAGATACCACTTTGCTTTTGGTTCAGTAGGGATTAAACTGTGAAAAAAGAATTATAAAAAAGAGCTAAAAGAATGAGTTAAAACAAATTATACTCTTTAAACATTAAATCATTTATCTTTACTAAATGTATAACTGCATCTTTAATTTTTCTAAAAAAAATCCTCTTCATTATATTGACAGCAAAATCTTGTTGAAAAGACCACCGACAATGGCATATCCTCAACAAAAACTGAAAAACTGAATATTGATACACAGTTGCCCATACAAACAAATGCTCAGACAGTCCCTTCATCAACTGTGAGCAGTACTGAAGCAACATTACCATTGTCATCATCAACCATGACTATGTCCCAGATCACAGATAACATATTGCGTGGAGTACCTAAACTTGAGACTGCTGCTACAATTCTACCTGGCATCAGTAACCCACAAGAGATGACAACCCCAGTGATCAGTGCAAGTGAATCAACAAGCAAACTATCCACAGTTGAAAGGATTGATAGCACACTTTTATCATCAGTGCCAATGATGAAAGAAAGAGTAGCTACTAGTGCTAGAGTAACCACAGAAAGATTCTTGTCACAACCAGCAACATCACCATCACCCCCGCTGAGTATTAGAGGCTTGATTTCGAGGGTTCTGGTAAGTATCTGTATGTTGGTAATCTGGAACAACTAACTGTTACAATAAAATCATAAATAAAAACAAATTACTAAAATAAATACATGCAAAATAAAAGGTGTCTTGTGAAGTTATAAGTTAATGTACTGAAAGTTTGCTTGTTTTGCATAACAGTAAATAGAATGTAATTCTTCCAGAATTAATTTTTCACTCTTAAGCATAACGTGTGCTGATATGAAACTTCCTTTCAGATTAAAATTATGCGCCAGACAGATAAAAACTTGAGACTTTTTTCTTTCATGGCAGAGGCAAAGGTTCCAAGTCGGAGTCTCATTCTGGCACACATTTTTAATCTGCAAAGTAGTTTCATATACCTCTTGCGTTGAAGGACGATTCTACAGTACTCAGATCAGTAGGTATTTGGTGCTGACTGTGAATGTTGATATTGTACAGAAATGTATTAATCTAGATGCTGGCTGCAAATTGTTTTCGCATTTGTGATTTGTACATTAGTGTCATCGTTTTACATGTGTTTGTCAATATGGAATTTACTTTGTTAGTTAAATGAGTGATGAGGAAGTCATAGCAGCTTTCTACTGCCTACAAATGTTATGTTCAGTAGCAATTCCAGATTAGCCAATGCCATACCTTCCCTGGTACATATTTTACAACAAAGAAATTGATTCCCCCCCCCCCCCCCCCCCCCCTCCTGCACCCCCTCTCCACCGCCAATAAGAGAGATTATTCAGAAGTCATACAGGACTTGTGTGGGAAGAACTGATTGTTTTAGGAATTTTGTGGGGAGTAGACAAGTAAGTGTGGTGTCTCCATTATTGTTTTTCGTGGTGGAGGATGAAATAGTAAAACAGACAAAAGTTGCTTATGGAAGAAGGGAGATGAAGTTACTGCTACCTACTGCTTATGTTGTGTCGTGGGAAATTAACAGAAAGGATGTACAAGAGCAACTGGACATACTAAATGAAAAAGTTGGGAAATGAGGCACGAAATGCCCTGTGGACAAAAGTAAGATTATGGTGGTAACCAGAGAAGATGCAGGAGGGAAATGATCAATTAACATTAAAAGGAAGGAAATTGAAGCGGACAGCTTGAGTAATTTAGGAAATGAGATAATGCACAATGCAAAGGTGGAGGCTGAAATTAGCCAGAGGTGTAACAGAGCAATGCATTTTGCAAAGGTATGAGGAGCTTAATCTGGGAAAGGGAGCTGCCAATGAAATATACGTAAGTACAAGACGTACTGTACAGCCATATTGATACATGCATCCAAACGAGTGAAATGAAATTACAAAGATGTACTTTAGGAAAGATAAGGAGAGACAGAGTGGGAAATGAAGATGAAATGAAGGAAATTGGATTAGGAAAGTTGAATGACAAACTTCAGATGAGTAGGTTAAAATGGTTTGGACATGTAAAGAGAATGAAAGGAATGTCAAAACAAATGATGGAGGCCTAGTATGAGAACAAGAAGGAAATCAGAGCAAAGTGGATTGATTTGATCAAGACCAGTATAAGAAGAAGGAATCTGGACTGAAACAAAACAGTTACAGAAGAAGACTGGTGGAAAGACAGTGGAAAGTGGAGAAGTACCACCTTGATGGTGGATAACGGGATACAAAGATGACAATAAACTTTCAAATATTGATAATGGGGATACTCTCTGTCATGCGATGTGTTCAGTGCCTATCATCTCCACACATTCAATAATATAGTGATGTGTCAGTTATATATTTGTTCACTTTTCATTGAGCACTCACATGAAATTATAAAATATTATGAAAGGGATAGTTCCTATTTGCAATACTACAAAAAGTTTGATTTCACAAGAAACCTGAAACTATGTTTATTTCCTTTGACGATCTACTAGTAAGAAGATATATATAAAAAAAATAAAAAAAATAAAAATTAAGACCCACTACTCACATACAGATGAATGACTGCTGAGACATAGACACTAGCGTTCACATTGCTGCTCTTTTTCTAGATTTAGTGCAAAGACTCCCTCTCTGAGTGCTGAAATGGCTGTAGAGGCAAGCATTTGGTAGTCTGTGTAATTATGTGAGAGGAAGAACATTTATTCTAAATCTGGGAAAAGAGTAAGAATACAAAAGAGAAAGCAAATTTTGAATTTTTCAGTATGCCTATACATCATCCACCATTCATCTGCAGACGAGTGTTTATGCTAATCTCTTACTTTTTAACTCTATCCTGGACTTCTACTATCATGGTAAATTAACATTTATTTATCATTTTTACAGGGAAATATTACACCAAACTTGTCAACAGCTTCAACTATTGGAAAGTCTACTGCATCTCCAGTAATGACAGTGACATCCAAAAGACAGCTGACAACTATGACATCACTACCAGTAAGTTCCTACATAACTGAAAGACTGGTGACAGTAACTCCTGTTACCCCACTGACAAATAGTTCATCTTCAAAGCCTGTTGACATATCTTCTGCATCTGCAGAAACTAAAACAGTTGCTCCGACCACTAAACCAGCAACCTCACAACCGACCACTGCTAAGGCTGCACCTACCACAGTAACAACCATTAAGACAACAACGAAAGCTACAACTGTGAAACCAGCTATTGTGACCATTGCCACATCTCCCATGACAACAACTTTGAAACCTACCAACCAAAAGTCATCAACCTCTAAACCCTCTACACCAAAGCCTACAACTCCCAAACCTACCACAGCAAAGCCAACAACTCCCAAACCTACCACAGCAAAGCCAACAACTCCCAAACCAGCCACACCAAAGCCAACAACTCCCAAACCAACCACACCAAAGCCAACAACTCCCAAACCAACCACACCAAAGCCAACAACTCCCAAACCAACCACACCAAAGTCAACAACTCCCAAACCTACCACACCAAAACCAACAACTCCCAAACCTACCACACCAAAACCAACAACTCCCAAACCTACCACACCAAAGCCAACAACTCCCAAACCTATCACACCAAAGCCAACAACTCCCAAACCCACTACAGCAAAGCCAACAACTCCCAAACCCACTACAGCAAAGCCAACAACTTCCAAACCCACCACTCCAAAGCCCACAACTTCCAAAACTATGTCACCAAAGCCAACAACTTCCAAACCTGCTGCACCAAAGTTAACAACTTCCAAAACTACAGCACCAAAGCCTACAACTCCTAAACCAACCACACCAAAGCCAACGACTCCCAAACCCACCACTGCAAAGCCAATGACTTCTAAACCCACTACACCAAAGCCTACAAATTCCAGATCCACCACACCAAAGGCAACAACTTCTCAGCCGGCAGCACCAATTCCTAGTACTTCTAAACCAACACTGGAAAAGACCATATACACTGTTGCTCAAACTACATCCGACTCAACTTCTGCAACTTATACTCCATCTCCTGTTACTTCTCCTAGAAATTCACTTGCATACTCATCACTGAACACTGTAGAATCAGGCATCAAACATATAGAAAGTGAATCTGTGCATGAAAGAAATAACTGGCAGACACTAGACAGACAAGGTCGTTTAGAAGAACTCTCTCTTCTTAATATTCTGGTAAGTGATACATTATTCAGTTATTAATTTTTAATTTAATGAAATAATTATACTAAAAGTTAAAACTTCTCTAATCAGACATATTGTTTAATTCATCACTAAAGGCTGAAAATCACTGTGTCATATATTTTATTTGTTCCTAAGCTAATAATGTACTTGCTAAAATAGAAAAAAAGCAACTATTCCAAGTTAATTGATACCATATTCTGTACATGAATTTCTCCTCTTTATTTATATAACAGTACCAGTAGAAAATTTTCAACACTTGTTCAGCCTGCTTTACTCTGTAGTTTTGTTGTAGAACTGTCATTTGCTTATGAATGCAGGTGTGTAGGTGGTTTCCTTCCCATTGTGCCCATTGAAAAATAGTTGTTATTTACATAAAACCTATTTCATTTGTATGAGGAATTTTTTTTGGTTTGCTGAGCATACAGTAAAATTGCCAAATTTATTATCTTATAAAACAATAAAGAAATATTGCACAAGAAACCACAGGTAACATGACTGTAAGATTAGTAAACAATAGGCTAGTTTGGCTGATGACAAAAATGTGTGAAGGAAAGCATTCTGGATTGAATTGATGGTCATCTGTGTACAGTTCATTTCTTTTATTTGAGATTTAGAGCTTCCATCAGCAGAAAAGCAACCATTCAACTAAAATTAAAAACTGCTTAGTGAAATAATAGGTGTTTTAAGCCAGTAATGCACTTACCAGATTATACAGTTACAACATAGGCACTAGGCTATCAAGATGGCAGAGCAAAACTCAGTGTGTGTCATGTCTGCTTGTGTATTAATGCCATACCATTATAAAACTAGTACTGATATGCAGTTCATATTATTACTAGACAGGTTGTCTAAAAAGGAAAACAGTTTGTATGAATATTATTTACCAAATTCACATATCAAATAATTCCTAGTTGTTCATACACTGTTATATTGTTTAATTTTATTGTACCCTTTTTTCATTCTGGGATAAGCCACATCATTATCTCACTGCTTAAGAAGTGATAATTCATATTTTAGTCTTGTTATGATGCTAAAATGTTACTTTAGTCTAATGACAAAGTTCACAACTTCTGGCTATGCTTATGTTTCTAGAAATGTTTTATTTACCTAAGTTTACAGTTCCTGTTATGTATACCAGTTAATGTGCAGGCAAATGCTTCCTAAAACTGGTGGTGTATGTGTTTCCTCAAGGCAATGTACTTGACACACAACTATTTATGACAGCTGGGTAAATGTGATTCCCTGTATTGTCCGGCCACTACTATTCATTACTGAAAGTGGCTGACAATGTGATATTTAAAAATAAATGTCAAATAACCCATGCAGTAACTTTTCAGAAAAGCTTGACACTAAAAAGAGCCGTCCTAGCTAGCAAAGAGTCTGGAATTACCAAGTTCTGCACACTTAAATTGTATTTAGCACCAACAGAAATGATGCTTATTTTTTCTCATGTGGAAGCAACTCATGACACTGGCTACAGTCAGCTGCATACATATTATTTTTACATGTTTCATATACAATAACTAAACCTTCTATCATAAAACTCTCTTGCTCTTCTTCACACACATTGCTATCACTTTCTGTTTTATTTCAGAAAGCAAGCAGTTTTAGCCATAGAACATGTATGGTTCTTATACATTTATTTGAATCTGTTGTCAACAGTTGTACCAGGTTTTTAGAAGAAGTAATAACAGAAGTTTCAGAATGAAGAAATGCTTAGAAGTGGGTGTAGGCAGAAACTCACTTTCAGGTGGATAGTGAGTTCTGTTTTGGTAACGATAGTAAAATTGAAGGGGTAGAGTGTGAGCAAAATGGAAAGGAGAACAGAGGTACAATGTTAGAAGTGAACAAGATATGAGAGGAGGAGAGTAAGGGAGTAAACGGGTGAGGGGATATCTGAGAATGTACATTAGTGACAGTTGAGTCCAGAGAAATTAGAGGAATGGATGCTGTCCTGCTGAATCACTCCTACCCCAGCCCCTTACACTCCATCTCCAACTACTTGCCCTGAGACAATACATTAACAGTCGGTGATGCCACAATCACGGAGGCAGCAGAGTGGAAGCTCAAAATGTTGTAGAGTTATACAGATCTATATCTCTATGTGCCTCGCACCGTGCATCTGCAGGTGTGTGGTTGCAAACCATTTTCTGTTATCAGACTCCAGAAAATGACTGACATCTGATTTTTCTTTTTAGGCACAAAATGTTGGTGGCAGGCAAGAACAAAGGAAAGTGAATCTGGCTGATAAGGTAAGCAATCTGTGATTTGTTGTAGTTAATTTACTTTTACTGTTGCCTGTTGTTGTGAAATATTATCATCAGTTGATATGCTTCACATGATAAATTTTTCTGTTCTTGACTTGATTTGCTCCATATATTTTCCATAAACTATAAACTGGTATTTATGCCTATATTTATGATGAGGGAAGAGTTTCTGTGCATCATCTGCTGAAGACAAGGCTAAAAATACACAAATAATAATAATAATAATAGAAAAAGCCTCAATATCAAACTTTAGGAATCTACATCTACATTCACACTTCGCAAGTCACCATATGGTGCTAGGTGGAGGGTACCTTTGTACCATTACTAGTCATTTGCTTTCCTGTTCCACTCACAAATAGAGTGAGGGAAAAACAATTGTCTATATGCCTCCATATGAGCCCTAATGCCTCGTCTCTTGCCTTCATGGTCCGTACATGTTGTCTGCAGAATAATCGTTTGGCAGTCAACTTCAAATGCCGGTTCTCTGATTTTTCTCAATAGTGTTTCTTGATAAGAATGTTGCCTGTCCTCCAAGAATTCCCATTTGAGTTCCTGAAGCATTTCCATAACATTTACATGTTGTTCGAACCTGCCGGTAACAAACATAGCAGCCATCTTTGAATAGCTTTAATGTCTTCTTTCAATCTGACCTGGTGCAGATCGCAAACACTCAAGCAGTACTCAAAAATTGGTCGCTTCAGCATCCTATACAGAGTTTTCTTTACAGGTAGACCACTCTTTCCTAAAATTCTCCAACTAAACTGAAGTCGATCATTCACCTTCCCTACCACAGCTCTCACATGCTCATTTCATATTGTATCACTTTGCTACATTACGCCCATATATTTAAACAATTTGACTGTGTCAAGCAGGACACTAGTAATATTGTATCCAAACATTGTAGGTTTGTTTTTCCTACTCATACACATTAACTAACATTCTTCTATATTTAGAGCTAGTTGCCATTCATCACACCAACTGGAAACACTGTCTAAGTCATCTTGTATCTTCCTTGTCACTCGACTTTGAAACCTTACTATGCACCACAATATCATCAGCAAACAACCAGAAATTGCTGCCCAACCTGTCTGCCAAATCATTTATGTATATAGAAAACAGCAGTGCTCCTGTCACACTCCCCTGGGGAACTGACAATACCTTGTCTCTGATGAACATTCGCCTTTGAGGACAACGTACTGAGTTCTATTACTTAAGAAGTCTTCGAGTTAGTCACATATCTGTGTACTTATTCCACCTTTGTTGTTAAAAGACTGCAATGGGGCACTATGTCAAATGCTTTCTGGAAATCGAGACATATGGAATATGCTTGTTCCCCTTCATCCATAGTTTGTGGTATATCATGTAAGGAAACATCAAGCTTAGCTTTGCACGAGCAATGCCCTCTAAAACCATGCTGATTCATATAATTCTAATAATTGTGGTGAATAAAAGGAATAAATGTAATTGTGTTTATTTGGTACAATAAATCTTACACATACAGTACAGCACATCAGATATTGGACAGGTCAATGCAAATATATCTTCATGTTTACATGATATTTTTTGTTTATTAATAAATACATTTTTTCTAACTCTGACGTATAATCAAACAACTTTAGATAGAAACCTACAATTGAAAATATATTTTCAGCTCTGACTTATAATTACACCACTTTAACTAGAAAATTAAACTGAAATTAAGAATAAATGGTTACAAATGATTACAGTCTTTACATGCTACAAGTAGATAGTCATATTTACACAATATTTTTTTATTTGATAAAGAATGTGGCTTTACACTTAGCATTAACTTTCTTAGGCTCTCAAAGATTTTTGGGGACTCTACCAGACTATAGAAGCAATGTATTAATAGATATTCTTTCAATACTGCTTAAAAATTTTTTTAGCTCATTTATTACTTTAATTTCTTTTGGAAACCTGTTGTAAATAATTTTACCATAGCATAGTGCTCCTTTTCGGCACAAATTGGTTTTTTCAGTCATCTGTTACATTCATGCAGACTTTCATTTTTGAGGAGGACACTAGAATTTATTATTGCATATTTCTTAATAAACATTGAACTTTCAAATGTGTAAATACATAGAAGAGGGAGAATTCTCATCTTTTTAAATAGTGCTCTGCAGAGTTTGTTCCTTTTTATTCCAGTCATGATTCTCACTATTTCTTTTTGTGTTCTGAAGAGTTTTAGGTGGGATGATAAGTTACCACAGAAAATGATACCATACTTCAGAATCAAATATATATTAGCATAGTAAACAGTTATGAGGCAGTTCTTTTGACAATGGTTTTCAAGCACCCTCATTAAATAACACATGGTACTTAGTCTGTTAAATCTTCTATCAGTGTGGGTATCTCTAAGGTTAACTTGGAACCAGGAAAAATATTTTAAACATTGTATCAAAGACAGCAAAATGCAGAGTAATGATGTGGAAAATAATAGTAGCCTAGTAGATGAAGCTGATGGAAATATCTCATGTATCCAGCTGATGGTAGTGTTGAAATTCTGCAGTGTTATGACAGATCTTCAAAGGAACTGTAGAGACATTGTAGGTGTCCCCTTTCTCCTGGGTGTGGACATAATAGTCTCATATTCTTTGGTGGCATCTGAAATCTATTGGGGGGTAGGAATCAGTGTCCTAGCTTGTGCATTCTGCACTACCAGGTATACACTTGGCTTAGGTCCTAGAGCTGCTAACACAGGATTCCATGCCAAGCTGAATTGACAGCCCTATTCCCATGGCAGAAAAAGAGACTACTTAATGAAATATGTAGCTTTAAAAATTCCTCACCTCAATTACACATATACTAGAAAAAATATTCCAAAATACTAACAAAAATCATAAGAACAGCAAAAATAATGCTTAATGATGAATACATTTATAGTTTGGCTAATAAATTGGAGGCTATGTGGAGTGTTATAAAAAAAAAAAAAAATCTGGGGGACACAGCAGCATGTAAAAATACAACACTTATCACAAGGAAATAAAAAGATAACAAACCCCTTAAAAGTAGCCAACACATTTAACAACTTTTTCACTGGTGTTGCTGGTGATATGATAAAATCAAGGACACTCAAGCCAATGAATGTAAAATAAGGGCATGTAGAGTATCAATGTACATCAACTCTGTCTCAAATGGCTCTGAGCACTATGGGACTTAACTGCTAAGGTCATCAGTCCCCTAGAACTTAGAACTACTTAAACCTAACTAACCTAAGGACATCACTCATCCATGCCCGAGGCAGGATTGGAACCTGTGACCGTAGTGGTCTAAGCAGTAAAAGAACTAAAAATTACAACTCTGATACTAAAAAAGAGTGCACCAAACCTAATAGAAATACTCGCACACTTATTTGACTGCTCACTTCAAGCAGGCATTTTCCCTGATCTATTGAAAAATCTGCAGAATATGAAAAATGTCAGAGATAATGTAAATAGCTACAGATCTGTTACAGTTTGCCCTTACATTTCAAAAATTCTAGAAAAACGTTATCAAACCATGGAAACTCCAGGTTGTTATACAAACAATATAAGGAAAAGATAGATTTGCTACTTACTGTAAAGATGTCCTGTTAAATCAAACCATGGAAACTCGAGGTTGTAATACAAACAATATAAGGAAAAGATAGATTTGCTACTTACTGTAAAGATGTCATGTTAAATTGCAGACATGCGTAAGTAAAAGACACTTAGACATTAGCTTTCAGTCATGGCCTTTCTCAATAAAGGAACACACACACACACACACACACACACACACACACACACACACATTCATTCACACAAGCAAGCACATATCACACATACATGATCACCAACTCCGGTAGCTTGGACCAGAATGCTATTCCAGTCCGAACTGCCAGAGATGGCTGTCATGTGTGCGTGGGTTGTACTTACTTGTGTGAATCGATGTGTGTGTGTGTTTCCTTTACTGATGAAGACTGTGGTTGAAATCTAATGTGTAAGTGTCTTTTAGTTGTGCCTGTCTGCAACTTAACATGTCATCTTTATGGTAGTTAGACAAAGATATGTATGACAAACTTATGGAATTCATAAATAAAAACTGTACCCTGTGTAATGACCAACACAGATTCAGAAATAAAAGGTTAACAACTGCATTTGTGTGTGTTTCAATTGTATACTAAGCCTGGTGAACAAGAAACAGGAATTAACATGAGTATTTATTGACTATGGGACTTCTTAACTTTTAAGGTCATCAGTCCCCTAGAACTTAGAACTACTTAAACCTAATTAACCTAAAGACATCACACACATCCATGCCTGAGGCAGGATTCGAACCTGCGACCATAGCGGTCGCGCGGTTCCAGACTGGAGCACCTAGAACTGCTCGGCCACCCTGACCGGAAAAGCTTGAAAAATATGGTATTTGATGTCTGTATAACAATATGATCAGTTTCTTCCTGAAGTATCGTAAGCAAGCAGTGTGCATCAGACATACAAATGTCAACCTAAGAACTATTCTGAATATTTGTCAGGCTATAAACTAATTAAATTTGGCACATACCAAGGATCAATAATGGAATCCCTTCTGTTTCTTCTGTACATAAATGATCTAAGCTTAAATGTGGATTTTCATCAAACGATTGCATATGCAGAGGACACCATAATTCTCAAAAAAAAAAGGAAAGACAGGAAGATTGCAGCAATCCGTAAACACTGTCACAAAACAGCTTAGCAAATGGGCAAAAAAAACCACACACATTACACTAAAATTCCACAATGCTTAAAACAAGGAAATGCACATCCCATTTGTCTCTATCAACTATGAACTAGTTGGTATCAGTACAGAAAAGAAATTCTTAGGGCTGTGACTGCACAGTAGTGTGAAATGGAATAAACATATTGGATACCAATATGTAAAGCTAAGCAAGACATTCTACCTTCTTTTCCCATTAAAAACTTGCTGCAGCAATAATGAACACACATCACACCTTCTTTCACTCTCTCCTTAAATATGTAGCTACTTTTGGGGAGAACTCTAAAACAACTAATAGCACTTTCATAGGGCCATTACAACCATGTTTAGATGCAAACCTAGAGACTCATGCAAACCTCTGTATCAGATTACTGCTATTTCTCCTTTACTGTATATCTCACTACATGATGGAAACTGTTAAATTCTTTAAAATGGATGCAGTGTATAAGGACTGCAGATTACAAATAAATTTGATCACCTATCCAGACAAAACAAAAACTTACATATGTCCCAAATCATCACATCTCTGTGCCAAAATGTTACTTTCCACATGGCAGTTAAACTTCATAACGAACTTCCCAAAATATTAGAACAGTTACCTAGGTCAAAACATTTGGAAAACCTTTACAGTCATGTTTACAGTATAACTGCTAGTACTCCATTGAAGAATATTTAAATTTATAAAGTGTACTTTATAAATATTTAATGCATGATGTGTATTTTTGTAATTTTAAATAAGTATGTATAGAAATCACTTTCACCTATGAACTTACAAACTTATATGACCAATGTCTTATGCATAAGCTGCTTTGTAGGCAACACGACCAATCAAATATATTCTACAATTGAGATTACTGTTCATTATGAATAATTTCTTTATGATCATCTCTTAGTAGTCACTGTTACACAAAGCACTATAAGATACAGTGAGACACTGCATGTATCTCATTTCAGTAGTTTCATGTGGAGAGTCGAATACTTATTCCATCTTTCGTGAATGTAAAAGAAAGTGTTAATGTTGCATTTTGCAGTCACCCTTGTGAGCTTGACAATGTCCTTTCCACATGTGGTCTGGGGCATAGAGTAAGGTGGTTAACATTGTGTACCGTTGTCAGGTGATGACAGACCACTGCATGCAAATGTAGGTCTGTAATGTACTTTCTTGCTTATTAAGATGCCTAAGAAAGGGAGATACTCACCATGAACAAAGATGACTACTAGAAAACCTGTGCCAAAAATGTAGGTTATCTTATGAATCTTAGGTGATGTGAATAATTCACAATGACATTAATGGAACTAGTGAGGTGGTAATGTATGTGATAGGTATGCATCTATCAGTGTGGATGTACAAATTATGATGCAGCAGCAAGACTGGTCAACAGAAACCTTCAGGATGTGCAACTTCCAGCACTGCTGGTACAAACACTTGACATAGAAAGTAATACTCATACCTTTTGAAATTATATGTTTCTTCTTCAGGGAGGAGAGAGGCACTGGTTGGGGAAGGCTGTAAACTGAGAAAGGACAGTGCAGGTCACTCAAACTTTGATTGACTGTGACTTCCCTGCTGTAGGGAGGGAGGGCTGTTCTGTTCACTAATGGCATATCTTGGGTTGGCAAGTGCTTACAGAAAATGTATTCTCTTTCCATTTTTACAGAGTGGTTATTCACTAACAAGACTGTCAAAATTAAGGACAGAAAATCTGATAACTTCAGAAAATAAGTGTCTTTAATCTTTAAATATAGGTTTTAGCTTAAGATTAATGTTCACAGAGAACCATGTGAATGGCACCACCACAACTCCACTATCAATGCCAGGCAGTGTGGCACTGCATAATGCTGTAATGCATCACATAGGCAGAAACTGTAACTTAAAGTAACTGGAATACATAACATTTTGAATCAATTACAATTGTTTTTGATAAAAGGACTCTGCACCTCCCATTCAGCACAATAGTGCAAACTCCATACCATCAGTTCTAGAGTACTAGGTCAACAGTTATGTCTTCTAAGAACTGGATTTGGTGTTAATGACACATGATATTAGTTTCAAGCCTTTGTTATTTAAAAATTGGTGGTAGCTAAAGATTTTATAATATAAACCATGTGTAATCGGTGATAATTAATTGTCAATGTACACTCCAGAAACAGATTACAATATTCAAGTTTGCAAACTACTATAATTAACCTCAAAACGTTTTAGGAAACTAATAATAATTTAGCACAGGTTATTGTGTTGCCTTAATATAAATCTCATTTTGTATATTTGATTCAATTCTTATAGTGAATTAGCAACTTTTAGCCTAACATATTAAAAGATAAGCAGGGTGCTTATTTTAAAGTTACTTTTTCACTGTCTTGCAGTACATTGCACCAGCCAAAATGCAGCCCGCCTGCAAATGCTGTTCTCAAACTTGGGATGAATTTGTTGACATTAGTAGGCAGCTGGAAAACACCCTGACTATTGTCAAGTGACTGTCAGCTGCAAATTGATATGTTGGAAGATCTCTCAAGAGTCACATACATGTAATACTGGTACCAGAGCTACTTCAAGTACCATCCTCTCCGTGGAGTGTATCTCTTCTGCATAAAGTACAGGATCTGTCATTACTCATCCACTTGACTGCTAGTGGTGTCTCAATGGTAGATCTGGGTATTCTGTACAGTTTGGATGGGGACCAAGGAGGACTCAAGGTGTTGCACTGATCCCTCTAACCAACAAGTTTGAGGTGCTCTTTCTCACTAAATCTGAGTCAGTGGGACTCATACTTGGGTCATTCCAATGACTGACAGAGTTGTTTGAAGAAGCTCGCAATTTGTAGCATTGTCCACAGAACTGATCATGGCCCTTTGGTCCTGAGTCAAGTGCAGGGAGTGAACCAGAGACCTTGAAGGTTCCGTGACAAGCTAGGCAGTGGCTTTCTACAGCTGTATCTACATCCATAATCCGCAAGCCACCTGACGGTGTGTGGTGGAGGGTACTTTGAGTACCTCTATCGGTTTTCCATTCTATTCCAGTCTCATATTGTTCGTGCAAAGAAAGATTGTCAGTATGCCTCTGTGTGGGCTTTAATCTCTCTGATTTTATCCTCATGGTCTGTTCGCGAGATATATGTAGGAGGGAGCAATATACTTTGTTTTCAGATTGCATTTCTTTAGGATTCTTCCAATGAATCTGTCTGGCATCTGCCTTACTGACAATCAGCTTCATATGATCATTCCATTTTAAATCACTCCTAATGCCTACTCCAAGATAATTTATGGAATTAACTGCTTCCAGTTGCTGACCTGTTATATTGTAGCTAAATGATAAATAATCTTTCTTTCTGTGTATTCGCAGCACATTACACTTGTCTACATTGAGATTCAATTGCCATTCCCTGCACCATGAGTCAATTCGTTGCAGATCCTCCTGCATTTCAGTACAATTTTCCATTGTTACAACCTCTTAATATACCACAGCATCATCCGAAAAAAGCCTCAGTGAACTTTCAATGTTATCCACAAGGTCATTTATGTATATTGTGAATAGCAATGGTCCTATGACACTTCCCTGCAGCACACCTGAAATCACTCTTACTTCGGAAGACTTCTCTCCACTGAGAATGACATGCTGTGTTCTGTTACCTAGGAACTGTTCAATCCAGTCACACAATTGGTCTGATAGTCCATATGCTCTTACTTTGTTCATCAAACGACTGTGGGGAACTGTATGGAACGCCTTGCGGAAGTCAAGAAACACGGCATCTACCTGGGAACCTATGTCTTTCTGGACGTGGGCGTAGGATTGTGAACTGTAGGGACACTCTAAATGGGTTGGTGTGCACTACACATCAGAGGCTGTTACTCAGGTAGGTGACTATGTGTGGTGTGCGTACAATGATTTTTTTTTAGCTTAGGCAACTCTCCAACCAATCCAAATAATGATAACTGTAGGAAACCCAGATGTATCAGTGTAAGATCGAAAGAAATGCCTCCCCCAGGTGAGCATATTAAAATTGTAATGGTAACCTGCCAAAGCATTTGCAACAAGGTGCTGTGTTTTGAGATGCTCATGAAAAGCAGTGAAGCTCACATAATACTTAGTATTGAAATTGATAGCAGTCGGATTTTTGGGGAAATTTAAGGGTATACTGAAAGGGTAGGCAAATGGGGGTGGTGTATTTGTTGCAAAACAAGAAACTCAAACCCACTAAGATAGATTGAAGCTGCATGTGAGATTGTTTGGGCAAGACTCAGTTTCAGCGGCAGGCACAAAATGATAATTGGATCCTTGTATTGTCCACCTGACTTGTCTCCTAACATAACCAAAAATTTAGAGAAAACTTCAGCCATACTGTAAACATTGTTGGAGACTTAAATCATCCAACAATTAATTGGGAAAATTACAATTTTGTTAGTGGTGAATGTGATAGACATCCTGTGGAAAAGTATTAAATGACTTCTTTGAAAGCTATGTAGAACTGATAGTTGGGAACTCCACTCATGATGGAAATATATTGGATCTAATGGAAACAAACAGACTTGATGTCATTGAGGGTGTCCATATTGAAACTGGTATCAGTGACCATGATGCTGTTGTGGCAACAATGATTACCAAAGTACAAAGGACAACTAAACTGAACAGAAAGATATAAATGTTCAATAAACTAGATAAACAGTCAGTAATATCATGTCTCAATGAGAAACTTGAAACTTTCAGCACAGGGCAGGAGCAAGTAGAGGAACTATGGCTCATGTTTAAAAGACTTGTTGAACACGCACTGGATAGATATGTACCCAGTAGAACAGTCCATAATGGGAGGAAGCCTCCATGGTATGCAGGTAAGACTTCTGAATAAACAGAGATTAATGCATAATAGATGTAAAACAAAGCACAGGGCTGTAGGCAGAGAGATGCTTAATGAAATATGTTTGACTGTTGAGAGAGTAATGGGTGATAACTTCAGTGACTGCCGTAGTCGAACACTGCCAGATGATCTTTCATAGGACCCAGAGAAATTCTGATCATATGTAAAGGCTGTTAGTGGCACCAAAGGTAGTGTCCAGTGCGTAATAAATGAGACAGGATCTGGAATTTAGGGTAGCAAAGTAAAAGCTGAAATGCTTAACTCTTGTTTTCAAATGTTCCACTACAAAACAAAACCCTGGCAAATTGCTCTGCTTTAATCTTCATACCACCAAAAAAAAAAAAAAAAATGAATGATATAATTATTAGTGTCAGTGGTGTTGAGAAACAGCTAAAATTGTTAAAATTGAACAAAGCTCCAGGGTGTGATGGAATTCCTGTCAGATTCTATACTGATTTGTGGCTGAGTTAGCCCTCTTCTAACTATATAATCTGTCAGCAGACAATATTAATAGTAGCCTCAGAATTTTTGCAGATGATGCTGTTATCAATAACACAGTACTGTCTGAAAGAAGCTGCATAGATATTCAGTCACATCTTGACAAGATTTCGAAGTGGTGCAAAGATCAAAGATTGGCAACTTGCTTAACATGTTCAGAAATGTAAAACTGAACACTTCCCCCCCTCCCTCCTCTCCCCCCCCCCCCCAAAAAAAACATAGTATATAGTGACGATAATATTAATAGTGGCTGTTGGAATCAATCAACTCATACACATACCTGGATGTAACATTCTGTAGTGATATGAAATGGAATGATCACATAGGCTCATTTGTTGCTAATGCAGGTGATAGACTTCAGTTTACTTGTAGAATACTAGGGAAGTGCAGGCAGTCTACAAAAGAGGTTGCTTACAAATCGCTCTTGAGACCAGATCTACATTATTGCTTATGTGTGGAGGATATATACTGGATAGGACTGACAGATGATATTGAATGTATACAGAAAAGGGCAGCATGAATGGTTACAGGTTTATCTAATCTATGATAGAGTGTAACAGAGATACTGAAGGAACTGAACTGGAAGATTCTTGAAGATAGACGTAAACTGTCCAGAGAAAGTCTATTGACAAAGTTTCAAGTACAGACTTTAAATGGTGGCTCTAGGAATGTACTACAATCCCCTTCATATCGCTCACATAGGGATTGTGAGTATAAGATTAGAATAATTACTGCACTCACAGAGGGAATCAAACAATCATTTTACCTTACTCCAAACATGAAAGGAACAGGAAGAAATTCTAATAACTGGTACAGTGGGACATATCCTCTGCCGTACACCTCACAGTGGTTTGCAGAGTATGGATGTAGCTGATCTCAGTGGTAACATTTATCCTCTTGCCTTATGTGCCTGGTATTCTTCTTGAAAATGAAGTCTTGGAGTGTGGGTTGTGTGGATCTGCTCTTTGGGAACAGTGTGTAAAACCTAGGAGAAGCAACTTTTGTTTTGACTTTTGTTTCCCAAATCTATATTTTCACTACTGTGGATCAATGTCAGTTAATATTTTTTCTCTTCACCAGTTGACTTGTTTATTAAAAGTTTGAATTTATCAGCAAATATTGTGTGCAAAATATTTAGGTAATTAAAAGGTATTGCTTTTCTGTGTGTTTAGGTCATTGAAGCAGCTTTGCAGCGGTCTTCTACAACTTCTTTGCCTCTTTTCAACAATAATCTTCCAGTAAGTAGTATGTCCTCTCTCTGACATATATCATGTATCATCCCTTTTGTATGTTGTCAGAGCGGAGAAAATGGCAGCTGCAATGATCAGAAGGAAACAAAAGGGGAAAATGTGATTCTTGAGTTTCTCCCGGCGTATTTGATAATCAAGGGGAAAATGTTTTATTTAATTGTGGAATCATTAAGAGGAGGCAAAGTCACTTATGGGAGTACCACACAGCTACCAGTGTGTAAACAACACTTATAACGTCTATAGATGACTTTCAGTTGACATATCATGTAGGTATTTTGCTGAATATCATTTGACCACTGAGATGAGAATGCTGGTGTGGATGAATGTAGCTTAGCTTTAGACTGTTGTAAAGAATATAACTCTTCTCATATAATTATTTGCTTTTAGATATATAGGATCAGCTACAGTGCTAATAATATAAATTTAAGTGACAAAATCCAGACTGCAAAATCACACTGCTAATTGTATACTTGATGGATTTTCACATTATGATACTCAGCTAGTGATGTTTAATGTCATGGTGCTACTGGCTTTGGATCATTTGCTCTTTTTCCACTGGAAGTCTGCTCTTTCTATATCTTCTTGTATCATTCTCTTGATTTTCTGAGGAGACATATGAGAGAAGGAGAGGAAAAAATTGGAGGTATGGGGCAAGGAGAGAAGACTTACAGATCTCAGTGACTGTGACAAAATTAATATTAGTAGAAGTAACTATCACAAAACTAAGGGGATGGTCCATAAAATATAGAGAAACAATTGTGGAAGGGATTTCAATGTCAAGACAGTGGAGAAAATGTTGGAAAATGAGAGAACAGTTAAGAATGGGGGAAAGGGAGTGCATCTCAGAACAAATGAAGTTCTCACAGGTACCAAACTGTAGGAGAGGAACTTTTCAGCATGGAACAATTACAGGCTTCTGCATTTGATATGGACAGAGATTTTTATGGAGTCCTTAGAGGGTTGAAGATCAACTTATGTAGCTCAATCAAACAATGGAAAATCCAGGCTGGAATAACAACAATATGAACTCAATAGATTGCTACTCACCAGTTTGAATGACACATAGGTACATTGAAAACGAGGTGGCAGTTCTTCTGGAAAACCCGGAATTCTCAGTGAATTTTATGAGTTTCATAAAATATCAGGGAATTCTGTGTTTTTAACCTAGCATTGAAATTTAATTTCATTGAGTTTTACAAATCACGAATTTTAAAATAATTAATATTTAAAAGTGTGTTAATTACATGAATATTATTCCATATAAATTATCAGTGTTTAACAGCTGTTGTTAAACTAGTGCTAATGGCTAATACAGCTCAGCTAAAGAAAAGTCATTATTGTGGCATGCCCCCCTTCCCTATGCTCACCATTAATTTATCAGGAGCTTTTGGACTCCATCTTCTTCCACACACCTGGAATACTCAGGGAATTTTCTTTTAAAGTTTGAGCAAACACCCTGGAAAAAAGACTGCTAGATATTATGAGCCATTGAACGAAGTCTTTTCCACACGTAGAAAAAAGTCATACACATTCACACATCCATAACTCACATACACAGTCACTAGCATCTCCGGATGCTCAAGCCTGACTGCAGCAGCAGACTGCATCTGAGATGGCTGCCTGCCTTAGATGCAGTTGGGCCTTAGTACCTGGGGATGGCAGTGGTCATGTGCATGTGAGTTATTCATGTGGGAATGTGTGTGTGCATGTCTTGCCTACAGTTGATGTGGGAAGGTAGCTTGTTTAGGTGAGAAAGTACAGGTGAAGTGAAAATTAGTGCAACTGTGAAATTTTCCTCAGCAGCATCCTTGTATAAAATTTTCTTAGCGTATAGGGGTTGTCACTGTAATGAAGGAACTTGTTTATGTGACAGGGTTAGGGTTGGACATAATGTGTTGAGCAATTACTAGTGGTCATAATGCTATTCTATGTGGGAATCACAGTGGTAAGGTTTGCATATGCAGATGTTGAATACTCACACACTTCAGAATGTAACTCAAAACTAAAAGACGGGTATTCTTCATATCATGGAACACTAATGATTACAGGTTAAAATGACATTACAGAGTGTATTGTATAGTTACGAGGAGCATAAAAATGTAAGCACTATGAAAAATGATAAGCTCCATTAGCAACAAGATAAGAACTATTTGAGAAGCAGTTAAAAAACTGAATTTTACATACACCTAAGTGTGAAACATTTATGTGTGTCCCACAACTCCAAATAAAGACCAAGTGAGGTGGTGCAGTGATTAGCACACTAGACTTGCACTCAGGGAGATGACGATTGAAATCCACATCAGGCCATCCAGATTTAGGTTTTCTGTGTTTTCCCAAAATTGCTCCAGGCAAATGCTGGATTGATTCCTTTGAAATAACGGGACTCCTTTCTTTTCCCACCCTTGAAACAATCCAAGCTTGTGCTCTGTCTCTGATGACCTTAGAGTCAAAGGAACGTTAAATCCTAATCTTCCTTCTTTCTTTCTTTTCCAAACAAAGGTTTAGTATTAATTGTATCAAACACTTGAATGTAAGTTTTTACATAGGTGCAATGAAATTACAAGTAAATAATCAACAACAGTATTTCTTCCAGGGTATTTAGTATGCTCTGTCAAGTTGTCAAAACATACAGTATACATGCATGTGCCTGACTCCTTTCTTAGCTAGTGTTACGCCATCAGAGGCTTTGTACACATTGTTCTGTGTTCTGGTATTATCATGTTTTGTAATATTTTATTAGTAAAGAGGAGTACTGATAATGGTGAAGAATATTAATGAGTTTACATATTGTGAAACAGCTGTATAATAGTATGGCAGTACTAGACAGTAGGTAGGATGAAAGAATTCAGATTCAAATTCTTTATTTGTCATTGACCACATTTCCAGTGATAGAAAGTTAAGTTACAATCAAAGTACAGGGTATATAAAAAGAAAGTTCATATTTCAAGAGCTATCTGTGCATGTGCAGCAAATCAGAAGAGAATGGGGGTTATGTTCATCACTTGCTTGGCCAGTAGGAATCCAGTCAACATGGAGCACTTCTTAGGAATGGACCAAGCAATCTGTGTGCAAGAATTTTACGGAGATGGTGAGTCAGTGATTGTATCATGAAGGAAATTTTGCTATGATCATGAATTGCATAAGGTAAATGAATTTGATAATCTAAAAATAACAAAACTATATCATTATAGATCCCACTGAAGATGCCATTGAGCAAGAAAAAGGCAAAACACATCTGGGAAATTTAAATTAAGTTCCAGCAAGAAAAGGCAGTTTTATTTACAAAACAAGTAAATCTCCATTTAGTTCATAGTGAAGTATCCTGTCATGGCACTGAGCAGTGAGATATCAGCATTTTTCCCAGAGAGAGCAAACACCATCTCTGGCCAGCAACCAAATTATCTTCTAAATCATTCAGTGCCCTTGAGGCATATGGAGCTGCCTTATTACCAGCTTCTTATTCCTAAAGAAAAACAGCTCCTACTCCCAATTCCACTGATAAGTTTGAAGGATAAATTCAGGGTTGGAGACTTGCAGGGCAAAGGATCTGGGATTATTCAACTTTATACTTTCCGAAATTTCCTCCTTTATGTTTGCATCTGTCACATCTCACAATGTAAGAAACATCATTTTCTACATTAAATAATGCTCAGCAGACAAATACATGAGCCCAAATGAAGAGAATTTGGATTATTATGTATTTATCGTATGGCTGGAAACTTCCGAGGAGATGTTCGGCTCACCTTCGATGCAGCTCTTTGCATTTAAGGAGTGGGGCTGCATCTTTAAAGGACTTGATAACTGTCAGGATAGAAATGTATTCAGAAGGGATTGGCTGTGGCAAATAGAAAGGGACCAACCCCAGCAGTTGCATAAACTGTAAATGGGAAGCCACTGAAAACCATTTCGAAGCTTATCAGCAGATGTAATTGCTAGCTGAGTGGCTCAATACTCAGACTGGTGGAGATTTTGGAAGAACTGATTGTTGTACGTTGTTTTAAATAATATAAAATGAATCACAACAAAGGATTCAATTCTGACATGGCAATTTTTCCTTTAATTTTACATTCATTAGATAGTGTATGAATGGATACATTTTTTAAGATTTAATTTTGCATGGAATTGCCGTCTTTAGTTATTATAATATGAAAGAGCCTAAATAGATTTTGGACAAAATAGGGAGGAAAGGATGCAAGGTGTAGTTGGGAACAAATGAACTATGGAATGTGTTGTCATCACTTACCCCTTTTGCTTTCCACAAACCCCTCTCCATGACTCCTTATCACAGCTGGTTTCCATAACTGAATACTGCTTGGGTAAGGAGGCCAGGCGATATTTTGCCATATGGGCTACTTATGAGAGATTATTGAACAATTTTTTTAAAGAAATGAAACCATCATTATTTGGGCGATATTTTTCTTGATCAATGCTGTTTTTGGATGGAATAGACAGATCCAAGTGTATTTTTGTGCACTGATTTTAATTTTATTTTATTTGTAAAGATATTTACTGCTCTGCTGTCTTGTAAACAAGCTGGAGGCATAATTACAGAAACCGGTACCTGTATGTTAGAAGTATTAACTCTGGCTAATGAGATGCTTGTCTCAATGTGACATTAGGTGGTGAATGGCTGTCTCATAAAATTCCCGGGGCTTCGATGGTAACCAGTTCCGCATGTACTGCTGCACGTTGTTGTCTGAGATGGATCATTTGCTACTATGTTGACGTACTTCATTGATGAAGATGGCCCCCTTCTGATTCACTTCCTGCAGCACAGGACAACACCGAATGCCCAGTGTTACTCGCAACCTTGACCACCCGTCGCCAAGTAATCAAATCGAAAAAACCAGGCAGTTTTACCCGTGGGGTCATTCTGCCCCAGGGCAATGCAGAGCCTCATACAGCCAACACAGTCATGGCACTCCTGCAGAAATTCAAATGGAAGGTTCTCGGCCACTTTTTGTAAAGTCCAGACATCTCTCCCTATGATTACGTCATTTTTGGTTCCCTTAAAAAGGCTCTGAGGGGCAAACGATTCACCTCTGATGACGAAGTCCAGCTGTACGTGCAGAACTGGTTAACATCACAGCCCTGGGAATTTTATGAGACAGCCATTCACCGTCTTGTGGCACAGTGGGACAAGTTCTCAACAGCCAGGGTCAATACTTCTAACCTACAGATACTGGTTTCTGTAATTACGCCTCCAGCTCGTTTCTTTTTGAACACCCCTTATACATAATGTGCACATATTTTTAACTTGCCATAATGCTAACAGACAAATCAAAATAGGTCTTCCTCTTCTTCTTTGTTACAAACTTATCCATAATTAGAAACTACCACACAGCACATGGACAAAAACAATAAAGGGTGGCACTTGTATTAAATTTAACTGCACTTAAAAACTGAAATGATTAACAAAATGGCAACTGACCTCAAGTGAGGCTGTCAATTGGTCTTGGCTAAAATAGAGACATGCAATAGCTTATAGTGCAATGGATGTATATATAATTTAAATCTATCATTGTCTTTGCTGACTATCAATAGTACATATCCCTTTTTCATCATATGCTTGAAAAATCAAAATAGCTGTCAATTTTGTTACCTGGGAACTAGGGTGTGTGTAGTTTTATTTAGGTAATTGGGAGGGGTGTGAGGGGGTTGCAGCCTAGCTTGTAGAACACAGACTGGTTTCACACGTAGACCTGTCTGTGATGGGATAGGTGACATTTGCTACCAGACTGGAGTTGGTCCAGTCAGGCCACAAACATCACTTTTCACATCAAAGACAGTAGGCCCAGCCAGGTCACAAACATCATCTATCCCATCAAAGGCAGGGCTCCCTGTGAAGCCAGTCATGTAATCTACAAGCTAAGTTGCAACCACTGTGCTGCACTCTATGCGGGTATGACAATCAACAAGTTGTCTGTCCGCATGAATGGCCACTGACAAACTGTGGCCAAGAAACGAGTGGACCACCCTATTGCTGAGCATGCTGCCAAACATGACATGCATCATTTCAATGACTGCTCCACAGCCTGTGCCATATGGATCCTTCCTACCAACACCAGCTTTTCTGAAGCACAAGTGGGAACTTTCCCTGCAATACATCCTACATTCCAGTAACGCTCCTGGCCTCAACATCCGCAGCTCGTGATCTAGTGGCTAGTGTTGCTGCCTCTGGATCACAGGGTCCTGGGTTTGATTCCTGGCTTGGTTGGGGGTTTTCTCTGCCCAGGAACTGGCTGTTTGTGTTGTCCTCATTAGTTCGTCATCTTCTTCATCATTTGTGACTGTGACTAGATTCGACTGTGAAAAAAATGGACTGTGTAAGAATTGGGACTTTGTACAGGCGCTGATGACCACGCCGTTGAATGCCCCACAAACCAAACATCATCAACATCGTCATCCTGGCCTCAGACTTTGTTAGTCATTGTCGTCACCCATCCAGTCCTTTTGCTGTTCCCATTCCAGCACTACACTGCCCTCATTCCACTATTGCACCCAGTCTTTTTACTTCTCTCCATTTCTGCTACCCCATTCCCCTCCTATCTCTCTCCTGTTCACTGTGTAACCTCCCGACCGGACATAGCTGCCCTACCATCTCTCCACCTTGTTGCTGTGTGCCCCTCAGCAGCACTTCACGTCCACCACTCCTACCCTACTATCCCTCCCCGTCCCCACCTCAGCCTCCTCCTTACCCCCACCCAGTTGCCACTCCCATTATGCACTGATGCTGCTGGTTGCAGTGTGGCTTCAGCTACATGACTACAGTCATGTGTGTGTGTGTGTGTGTGTGTGTGTGTGTGTGTGTGTGTGTGTGTGTGTGTGTCTGTTGAAGAAGACCTTTCCGAAAGCTTTATTTCTGACAGTCTTTTTGTGCCTAACTGTGACTATATGGTGAGTAGCAACTTTCCTTGTCATAATATTGCAAATAATGTAATGGATGATAAGTACTGTGTTACTTTATTTTTCTCTACAGTCATTTTGCTTATCACCTCAAGTCAATGAATATTGTAGTGTTGCAAGTCTAATGGTGAATCCTTTGTAACAGTTTACTGGCACCAGCACTCCAAATGCCCTGGTATAGAGCATGGTGAAGATATTTCATACCATTAAGTAATTTGCTCTCCTATTTGTTTGCATGTTGACCAAGGGTAAATGAGTGTTCTTATATCAGGGCATATGTTCTAATGTTTTCTATCATATTCTGTTGATGCCTATGTATGATATATGCAGTAGAGGTAGCAGAATTGCTGCACAGTCTTCTTTGAATACTGGTCATCTAAATTAGTTAACAGAGTATTTAAAAAATAGTGCCTTTTTTTAAAAAATTCCATGGACGTCCTTATTAAACTTTTATGTGGGTTTTCCAACCTCCATGATCACAATGGTGTATCCACAAACAGCTTCAAAGTCTGCATTCATACCTAACATTGGAGTATAGACTCTCATTCTGGAGGACGGTGGTTCAACATGTCCGACCATTCAGATTTAGGTTTTCTGTGATTTCCCTAAATCACTCCAGGTAAATGCTGGGATGATTCCTTTGAAAGAGGTTGTGCTCCATCTCTGATGACCTCAGTGTTGACAAGATGTTAAACTCACTCTTACTTTTTAATGCTTCAACAGTAGTTTAGAAATAGAAACAGTGTTGTGTTTTATGTTCCAGTCTTTAAATATTTAGTGCGAGTTTCCAAACAAGCTCTCAACATACCTGTGTTTACTATTTGCCTCCCCTGCAGTTGATGTTTATCTGTTCATCCATTTAATTTCAGTTTCTGTTGTTACCCGTAAATATTTTAACAATGATATGGCCTCCGCAGAATTACCACTAATGTTTTAACTGGATACTGTTTTGTTGTTTCTCATCATTGCTGGTATTATCTTGCATGTACCCACATTTGGAGAAATCCCACTCATTACATAAAGTAGAGATTCAGCTGAAGTCATTGTGTTTTTCCTTACAATTGTCCAGTTTATTCTAGATAAAGGCATGATTAACATATAATTTAGTACTGATGATTCTTTGTGATAAATCATTTACGTATGTTGAAAACATTAATGTTTTAAAAACAAAGATTCCAAGACTTACCAAGCGGGAAAGCGCCGGCAGACAGGCACATGAACAAAACACACAAACACACACACAGAATTACGAGCTTTCGCAACTGGCAGTTGCTTCGTCAGGAAAGAGAGAAGGAGAGGGAAAAATGAAAGGATGTGGGTTTTAAGGCAGAGGGTAAGGAGTCATTCCAATCCCGGGAGCGGAAAGACTTCCCTTAGGGGAAAAAAAGGACAGGTGTACACTCGCACACACACACACACATATCCATCCGCACATTCACATTCACATTCACATTCACATTCACATTCAAACATTAATGTTTGTATTTTGTTGACTTTCGGCACGCATCATGTGTCATCCTTCTTATTCTAACTACTTGCATATCTGTGAAGAATGTGTAATGATACCTTGGTTATTAGTTGATGATGTGGCACAGTGTTCAACACATTTTGGAAATACATATGAAGATGGAATCTGCCTGATCACACATATCTACTATTTGAAACGTACCATATGTGAACAAAACAAGCTGAATTTCACATACATCATTTTCCTGAAGCTGTGCTGATTCTTAGAGAGAGTTTCATTTCTTGTGGGAACATTATAATGTTCAAGCTTCAAATGTGTTCTAGGATCCTGCAACAAACATTTAGTGCCTCTGTTGAAACGAGTGTAGCTTCTGCTAAGTTAAAGACTCATTTGAGGATTTTGTGTTAGTTGTTCAATTGTTCCAATGTAGAGAAAGAATAAGTGAAGATTTTAAGTTCTGTGCCTCATTTTTAAAGAAAATAGTGTAAAACCATTACCGCTTAACGGCCATTTTTAGGCCTAAATTTTGTGTGCAAAAATTAAGTGATTCTAAGTGTAATTAAGTAAGTAAATTAATATTATATTTATATTAGAGCACTATAGAGCATAGTAAATAGGACATTATCTTTATTTAGTGAAAGCTTAAAAAGTAGGCCTATATTGTAAACAATCATGAGTGTGAAGTGTTTTAGCTGCCGTAGGAAAGTTAGTTCTGGGGTGCTATGCAGCTGCTGTGACAGATCATTTCACTGGGGGGAATGTAGTGCCATGGAAACTGGGGAACAAAATGAGACTCTTACTAGGTACTGTAAAGTGTGTTCACGGGATATGAAAGTAGCAGAACAGGAGGGGAAGATTAGAGCCCTTCAGGCTGAGTTATTATAAAGCTAGGGAGGAACTAATTAGGTTAATTGGGGGGAAGGGTGAAGAGAAGTGGGAAGTGGCCAAAGAAAGAGGACAGTATCTGACAGTTTCATTGTTGGCACAAAAAATAGATTTGCCCTACTGCCACAGTTAAGTAATGAAGAGCCTCATGCAGATGTACATGTAGTTGAGGCACAGCAGAATTCAGTAAGGAAGCCTGTTGCTTCAGAAAAAGTAGGAAGAAAATTCTGTTGGGTAGCGCTCTTGGAAGAGGTGTGGGCCAACTTCTGCAGGGAAAATTAGGTGACAGCTACCAGGTCACAAACTTTTTCAAGTCTAGTACGTCTCTCAGCCAAGTGATAGAGGGCATAGGATCTTTGTGTAAAGGTTTCACCAAGGAGGATCATGTTGTAATAGTGGGTGGAGCAGGGAACAGTATTGGTAGGGACTAGGGCTACAATATTGAGTGACCTGGTAAAAATAGCATCAGCAGTAAACCATTCTAATGTTGATTTTGTGCCTGTTTTCAAGTGGTATGATCGACCCCAGTTGGCCGGCTGGTGTGGCCGTGCGGTTCTAGGCACTTCAATCTGGAACCGTGTGACCACTACGGTCGCAGGTTGGAATCCTGCCTCGGGCATGGATGTGTGTATTGCCTTAGGTTAGTTAGGTATAAGTAGATCTAAGTTCTAGGGGACTGATGACCACAGATGTTAAGTCCCATAGTGCTCAGAGCCATTTGAACCATTTTTGACCCCAGTTGAACAGCTGTGTGAAGAGGGACAATGTGGAGGAGCATCGACTGCTTCAGGCTGGTATGGGGTAGGGATTCGTTTGGTTCCTGTTGACACTATTGGTAGGTGGGGCTTTACTTCTCATGGCCTGCATCTCAGTAGAATAGGGAAGGATGTACTGGCTAGGTTGATAGCAAATTCTTTAAGGAGGGACACTGCAACTCATGGAAGTAGTTCTTTTTTAGGTTAAGCTCATTATCTACACACTCAGTATTAAAACAAGATGTATCTGAAAATGTTAAGCATGTTACTTGTGAAGACAAAAGAAGTAACAGTAAATTTACTATATCAAAATATTAGAGGTTTTAAAAACAAAATTAATGAAATTCAGATCTGTTTAAATGAGCTACAGTCTGCAAATCCTGCTGATATTATTTGTATTTCTGAACATCATTTAGGTAGTGAAATTGAAATGCTTAATATGGAAGGGTATACCTTAGCTTCAAAGTATTGTAGAAAAGAGATGAAAAAAGGAGGAATTCCACTTATATTAGAAAGGGCCGCAATTATAAAAACATTGACATTCTTAAATACTGTAGTGATCAGTATGTTGAAGCATGTGCCACACAAGTAGAAACACACAAAAGAAAAATAGTTATAGTCACTATATACAGGGCTCCAACTGGCAGTTTCCAGCTATTCACTAAACAGCTTGACGCAGAATTAAATTTCTTAACTTCTAAAAACAGTGAACTCATACTAAGTGGAAATTTAACTTAAATTTTCTGGAGGATTGTCACTCAAGATCCATACTAGAGTCTCTTACTACTTCTTATAATCTCATCCCCTTAGTACAGTTTCCAACCAGGGCTATGAGTGCCAGCAGCACTGCTATTGATAACATTTTCATAGAAACCACCACACTAGCAAATCATAGTACAAATCCAATATTTTATCACCTTTCAGATCATGATGTCCAGTTGCTTATGTTTAATATAGTGAGGTCTGATTCAACTAATAACAGGAAGTGGGAAACTATACAAATAATAAATGAGAAACAAATTGAAGGTATAAAAAACTGTTTGAGGAATACAGACTGGAAATATGTATACAATTCACCCAGGATATATGAAAAATATAACTGTTTCTCTAAAACAGTCATAGGTCACATTGAAAACTGCTGCCCTCAGAAAGTAATCAAAGCAAATAGATTAAATGTTTCAAAACCTTGGATTACAAATGGAATAAAAGTATAATGGGGAAAAAAACTGTACTTAATGTCAAGGAAAAGGATGACTACAGATGTAAATCCCATTACAAATTATATTGTAAAATTCTAAACAAAGTAATCAGAACCTCAAAATGTATTTATTTTCAAGAAAAAATAAATGCCTCTCATAACAAGATAAAAACTACATGGAACATAGTAAAAAGTGAAACAGGAAAAACTAATCAGGCAAATGAGGAAATTATGTGAAATGTAGATAATGAGTTGATTAGAGATCTCCAAAATTGTAGCCACTTTCAACAACTTTTTCATTTCAGTAGCAGACCACTTAGGTTTGCATAGTTCCTCAGAAGACAGCTTCAAATATTTAAAAAATGCATTTTCGCAGAAATTTGACAAATTCAACTATATCTTGCCTCACTGAAAGAGATTTCTAATGTTATTAGCTCTCTTAAAAACAAATGTTCCAGTGGTTATGATGAAATCAAAACTACCATAATTAAATGTAGCTCCTCAGAACTGTGTGACATACTGATTACTTATGTAATGAATCCCTCCACAATGGTACTTTTCCAGATAGGCTTAAGTATGCTATCGTCAAACCATTACACAAAAAAGGAGACAGATCATCAGTGGAAAACTTCTGTCTCATTTCATTTTTGGCAATATTTTCAAAAGTCTTTATTGCCAATGTTTTCAAAAGTGTTTGAAAGGGTTATGTGCAATAGACTTTATAAACACTTAGTACAGAAAAATATTCTCATTTACAATCAGTTTGGATTTCGGAAAGGATTGTCAACTGATCAAGCTATATTCACTTTTACAGATGATATGTTAGAATCAATAAATCAAAAGTTACTACCACTTGGAATATTGTGTGATCTGGTCAAAGCATTTGATTGTGTTAACCATGATATCATCATACAAAAATTAAAATATTATGAGATAACAGGAGTAACAGACTTATGGTTCTCATCCAATCTTTTTAATAGAAAACAGTGTGTGTCTGTATCAGGCTGATGACATAACAATAGTCATTCAAAATATGAAACCATCAGACGAGGGATACCCCAGTGCTCTATTTCAGGTCCCTTGTTGTTCCTATTATATATTAATCACATTCCATATGCAGTGCTACAAAATTCAACTTTGTCTTATTTGCAGATGATACAAGTATTGGTATAAAAAACAGTACCCTTGATCTCAGTGAGCAATCAGCTAATGAAATATTTGTAAGTATCAATGGGTGGTTCACAGAAAATGGATCGTCACTGAATTTTGACAAACCCAGTACATACAGTTTAGTACCTCACAAAGAATACCTAACCTTATAAGTATAATGTATTCAAGCAATGAAATTAAAGCTGTAGACAGTGTCAAATTTTTAGGGCTACAAATCGACCACAACCTAAATTGGAAAACTCACTCTCTAGACTTAAGGAAACACCTTAGTTCAGCTACATTTGCTGTATGCATGGTAGCAGAAATGGGTGGTTTAAAAATGAAGAAGTTAGTTTATTCGGCCTACTTTCATTCACCAATGAGTTACGGAATCATGTTTTGGGGAAACTCCTCTCACAAAGAGAACATTTTCAAAATTCAGAAATGAGTCATTAGAATTATATGTGGTGTCAGACCTAGATCATCATGCAGTGACCGCTTTAAGAAACTTGATATTTTACTATTTATCAGTACATATACTCATTGATGCCCTTTGTCATTTCCAACATGTCTCTTTTTACACAAAATAGCACAAAACATGATTATAATACCAGAACCAAAAACAATCTGTATAAGGACTGTAAAAGCTTAACATTAGTACAAAAAGGAGTCAAATACATGGGTACTCATATGTTCAATAACTTACCAGGGCATATCAAAGGTATTGTAAGTGATAAAGATCGGTTTCAGAGTGAATTAAAGAACTTTCTGTTGGCCAACATCTTCTACGCCATCAGTGAATATCTTCACTAGGATTATAGCTCATAATTGAAAACATTGGCTCTTTCCACATCACAGAGACTCCTCTCCAAGGGATCCATGGAAAACGAAAAATGTAATGTATGTAATATTAGAGACAAAACTTATGCAAAACAAAGAACTGTTAACAAAAGACACAAAGATACCCATTTGGTATTATATACTCACTTCATTTCTTATTTTTTACATTGCTGCTGGTAGCTTTCTTAGGTTATTCTCGAAGGTATATTAGTACAGGTGACAGCTTGGTATAATGTACAAATTTGTTTAATCAGTAAAATGAGATTGCTGCCAACATCTTGTTGGTGAGTTTTCAAAGCATTCCTCAGCTATCTCACCAGTATGGGTATTTTTGCCATGTTCAATTTAAATCTATCATACATAAATTTAGTATTCTGAGATGGATTTGTTTGCTTATTAATCAGTATACAAAATAACTTGCATTGTGAATGTTAGCTCAGACTTAACAGTAAAGTGTTATAAGTATTTTGTAATGTAATATGTGATTTTGTTTGCCTGTTTCAGAAAACAAAAGTATTACAGACATTGGAAAATGGTGTAGAGAGTAATCGTTTCTCTTTGGTAAGTATTTTCTGAGCCACTGGCTTGCATGAATAATCATAAGATCTCATAAAAAATGAGAAAATTGTCAGCTTAATGGCGATAAGAAATCAAACCAAATGCAATTAGTCTGTAACAAATCACCAGAGACCACAGATCCTTTGTAACAAAATATTCTGAAAATGTACCTCAATAATCTCCAGTTTTGTCGATAGAGTTTGAGTTCATCTTGTAAGGAGAAAAGGGCATATGTAAACATGTTTCTGCCCACCCTGTAGAAAATGATCAGCCTCCTAAGCTCCTCCATTTCCATGGTGTAAAATTCAGCAACATTCCTTATTTCCTAGTGTGCAGCTCCACATATTCAACAGTGATACATCCTATAAATAACAAATCAGGGCTAAGGAAGTACAGATTTTACGACATTTCTGTTGACATGTTGGTATTTACAGAGGAAAGACTGACTTTACTGTACTTTTACTGCTATGCAGTCCCGCTCAACAGACTGTGAACTGCTACATATCTCCTTCTCCATTGTCTTTTATCCATTGCTGCCATCTGCCATCCATCACACCCATCATTGATTGTTCCAGGTCTACATGGAGGCCATTTTTACACCTCTTCCTTGGTCTTCTCAGGGGGGTCTTCTACCAGTGGGCATGAAATTCAGAAGCTTCCATAGCCACCTTTGCCTTCCATCTGAGCCCCAAGTTTGGCCCACAGTAGTCACTTGCATCTTATGATTCCTACTATACTGGTCTCTTGGTGCAGTTCTTCTAGCTTATTGTTGTGTCTGTTGTTCCAGTTACTGGAATCTGTGTCCAACACTGGACCAGAGATCTTGTGCAGCACCTTTTTCTCAAATACAGAAGTTTATTAAAGCCATACTATCAGATACTCCACATCTCACAGACATATAGTACTTCAGGTTGGATATGGGTTTTATATAGCCAAATATTGAACTGTCTCAAGAGACACCTGGGCTGAAGCAGTGGTGTTAGGCTATAGAGGGATCAGTGCGCTCCCTGTATCCTGGCATTGATCTCTACTTCATATGATGAATTCTCTATGAAAAGTGCTCCCAGGTATTTAAATTCATGGACTCTCTTGTAGGCCTGGTCTGCCATCCACAGTGAATGTAGTTGTTCAGTGTCTTGACCTTGTCGAATAATCATAATTTACTGACAGCCATCTCCATTGCCATAGTCATTTGTTTCGGTTCCTTTTCAGATCTTCTGATTAAATAGACATCATTTGCATAGGCTACATATGCCAGGTTCTTCCTTTTGACTTGGATCCCTTCAAAGTTCTGTTTAATAGTCTGATGTATGATCTTCTCAAGGACAAAATTGAACAGGGAAGGAGCTAAACCACCTCCTTGCTTGAGACCCATCACAATTTCAAGGTTGATGAGCTCCTGTGGCATCCCAAACTCTTTTAGATAACTGATCAAGCTCTCGTAGCATATGCAATCACAGGCCTTCATGAAATTTATAAACAAAATGTGTGGTTCACACAATGTAGGCTTTCATGGCCGGTGTTGTCTTCAGTTAAAACTTCTTTGCTTAGAGTCCATGGTCGATGTGTAAAATTTCCACCTAACGCTTCGTCTCCATCTGCAGGAAACACCATCTGAGGTCGTCTGGCTACTGCCACTGAGGCTCCAGGTGCTCTCGCATTTATAGAGTGCATAGAGGGCACCACCATTCATCACATGATGCTAACAGTATGCCTATCTTTGGAAGGCATCATCATTCTCGATTAAGAGTAATCGATTGTCATCCATATTTTGTCTAACTTTAAAACTTCCTCTTTTCTATTAAAATTGTTACGGTGTCTGTTGCTTCTCTATTCATGCAAGCATGCTAATGGGATGTTCGTGCTAGAATGCTTGTCTCATGAAATTTAATTTCATGGTTCCCATCTCGAAAAATATGCTCAGCTATGGCCGAATTTTTGATGTTTCCTAAGCAACAGTTTCTTTTATGTTCGGCTAAGCGGATGTTTACACTTCATTTCTTTGTTCCAATATATACTTGTCCACAACTGCATGGAGTTTTATATACCTCAGGTGTTGCTAGGGGGTGTTGGGCATCTTTTGCAGTTCTTAAATATTCCTTAATCTTCTAGACCTGTGGTCTAGGGATAGCGTCTTTGATTCATAATCAAAACGTCTTCGGTCCCAGGTTCGATCACCGCCACTGCCTAAATTTTGATAAATAATCAGCATTGGCGGCCGAAGACTTCCAGCATAAGAAGTCAGCCTCATTCTGCCAACGGCCTTGTCAAAGGAGCGGTTAGAGGTTCAGGGCACTCTCTTGTCCTAGGGGTGGGAAATTGCCCCTAAAGGCGGAAGAATCAGCAATGATCAACGCCATGAGGATGCAGAAGGCAATGGAAACCACTGCATTAAAGACACGTAACGTGTATCCACAGGACATGTGGCATGTAGTTGAAGAAGTGTCATGATGATCTCTCCATTGGCCAAAGATTCCGGAATAGTCCCCCATTCGGATCTCTGGGAGGGGACTGCCAAGGGGGAGGTTACCATGAGAAGAAGATTGAATAATCAACGAAAGGATAATGTTCTACGAGTCGGGGCGTGGAATGTCAGAAGCTTGAACGTGGTAGGGAAGCTAGAAAATCTGAAAAGGGAAATGCAAAGGCTCAATCTAGATATAGTAGGGGTCAGTGAAGTGAAGTGGAAGGAAGACAAGGATTTCTGGTCAGCTGAGTATCGGGTGTAGGATTCGTTATGAATAGGAAGGTAGGGCAGAGGGTGTGTTACTGTGAACAGTTCAGTGACCAGGTTGTTCTAATCAGAATCGACAGCAGACCAACACCGACAATGATAGTTCAGGTATACATGCCGACGTTGCAAGCTGAAGATGAACAGATAGAGAAAGTGTATGAGGATATTGAAAGGGTAATGCAGTATGTAAAGGGGGACGAAAATCTAATAGTCATGGGCGACTGGAATGCAGTTGTAGGGGAAGGAGTAGAAGAAAAGGTTACAGGAGAGTATGGGCTTGGGACAAGGAATGAAAGAGCAGAAAGACTAATTGAGTTCTGTAACAAGTTTCAGCTAGTAATAGCGAATACCCTGTTCAAGAATCACAAGAGGAGGAGGTATACTAGGAAAAGGCCGGGAGATATGGGAAGATTTCAATTAGATTACATCATTGTCAGACAGAGATTCCGAAATCAGATACTGGATTGTAAGGCGTACCGAGGAGCAGATATAAACTCAGATCACAATATAGTAGTGATGAAGAGTAGGCTGAAGTTCAAGACATTAGTCAGGAAGAATCAATACGCAAAGAAGTGTGATACGGAAGTTCTAAGGAATGACGAGATACGTTTGAAGTTCTCTAACACTATAGATACAGCAATAAGGAATAGCGCAGTAGGCAGCACAGTTGAAGAGGAATGGACATCTCTAAAAAGGGCCATCACAGAAGTTGGGAAGGAAAACATAGGTACAAAGAAGGTAGCTGCGAAGAAACCATGGGTAACAGAAGAAATACATAAGTTGATTGATGAAAGGAGGAAATACAAACATGTTCCGGGAAAATCAGGAATACAGAAATACAAGTCGCTAAGGAATGAAATAAATAGGAAGTGCATGGAAGCTAAGACAAAATGGCTGCAGGAAAAATGTGAAGACATTGGAAAAGATATGATTGTCGGAAGGACAGACTCAGCATTCAGGAAAGTCAAAACAACCTTTGGTGACATTAAAAGCAACGGTGGTAACATTAAGAGTGCAACCGGAATTCCACTGTTAAATGCAGAGGAGAGAGCAGATAGGTGGAAAGAATACATTGAAAGCCTCTATGAGGGTGAAGATTTGTCTGATGTGATAGAAGAAGGAACAGGGGTCGATTTAGAAGAGATAGGGGATCCAGTATTAGAATCGGAATTTAAAAGAGCTTTGGAGGACTTACGGTCAAATAAGGCAGAAGGGATAGATAACATTCGATCAGAATTTCTAAAATCATTAGGGGAAGTGGCAACAAAACGACTATTCACGTTGGTGTGTTGAATATATGAGTCTGGCGACATACCATCTGACTTTCGGAAAAGCATCATCCACACAATTCCGAAGATGGCAAGAGCTGACAAGTGTGAGAACTATCGCACAATCAGCTTAACAGCTCATGCATCGAAGCTGCTTACAAGAATAATATACAGAAGAATGGAAAAGAAAATTGAGAATGCGCTAGGTGACAATCAGTTTGGCTTTAGGAAAAGTAAAGGCACGAGAGAGGCAATTCTGACATTACGGCTAATAATGGAAGCAAGGCTGAAGAAAAATCAAGACACGTTCATAGGATTTGTCGATCTGGAAAAAGCGTTCAACAATATAAAATGGTGCAAGCTGTTCGAGATTCTGAAAAAAGTAGGGGTAAGCTATAGGGAGAGACGGGTCAATACAATATGTACAACAACCAAGAGGGAATAATACGAGTGGACGATCAAGAACGGAGTGCTCGTATTAAGAAGGGTGTAAGACAAGGCTGTAGCCTTTCGCCCCCTACTCTTCAATCTGTACATCGAGGAAGCAATGATGGAAATAAAAGAAAAGTTCAGGAGTGGAATTAAAATACAAGGTGAAAGGATATCAATGATACGATTCGCTGATGACATTGCTATCCTGAGTGAAAGTGAAGAAGAATTAAATGATCTGCTAAACGGAATGAACAGTCTAATGAGTACACAGTATGGTTTGAGAGTAAATCGGAGAAAGATGAAGTTAATGAGAAGTAGTAGAAATGAGAACAGCGAGAAACTTAACATCAGGATTGATGGTCACGAAGTCAATGAAGTTAAGGAATTCTGCTACCTAGGCAGTAAAATAACCAATAACGGACGGAGCAAGGAGGACATCAAAAGCAGACTCGCAATGGCAAAAAAGGGCATTTCTGGCCAAGATAAGTGTACTTATATCAAATACCGGCCTTAATTTGAGGAAGAAATTTCTGAGGATGTACGTCTGGAGTACAGCATTCTATGGTAGTGAAACATGGACTGTGGGAAAACCGGAACAGAAGAGAATCGAAGCATTTGAGATGTGGTGCTATAGACGAATGTTGAAAGTTAGGTGGACTGATAAGGTAAGGAATGAGGAGGTTCAACGCAGAATTGGAGAGGAAAGGAATATGTGGAAAACACTGATAAGGAGAAGGGACAGGATGATAGGACATCTGCTAAGACATGAGGGAATGACTTCCATGGAACTAGAGGGAGCTGTAGAGGGCAAAAACTGTAGAGGAAGACAGAGATTGGATATGTCAAGCAAATAATTGAGGACATAGGTTGCAAGTGCTACTCTGAGATGAAGAGGTTAGCACAGGGGAGGAATTCATGGCAGGCCTCATCAAACCAGTCAGTAGACTGATGACCCAAAAAAAAAAAAAAAAAAAATCTTCTTGAAGGTTCTGAAGATTGTTTTGATCCCATACTTCGCCAGAACTTTCCCGATATGGTCTGTGACTTTATTAATGAATGGTAGGCAAACTTTTCCAGTAAGTGACTGTTTTGCTCTGGACTTCTGGCTTCTTTTCATCTTTGATGGAGGGCTCGATCAATTTCCTTGCCGGTATATCCGTTTTTCATGAAGGCTGACTGTAAGTGATTTAGTTCATCTTGTAGTAAGCTGGCTTGCAGATTTTGTTGGGTCTGTCCACCAAGGTTTACATGATATCTCTTTTTTGCCTAGGATGAAGGTTTGAGTCCTTGTGGAGGTATTGATCCATGTGAGTGTTCTTTCTATATACCTTGTGGACCAGCGTCCCATCGACCCATTTAATTATCAACAGATCCAAGAAACTGAGTTGATTGTTGCTCTCTTTCTCCATTGTAAACTGTATCTTCGAGTTAATACTTTTCAGATGCACCAAGAAGACATCGTGCTCTTCTTCACCATGAGTCCTCACTACAAATGTATCATCAACATAGCGGTACCATTTAGCTGGCTTTTTTGGGAAGAACCTTCAGAAGCATCCTACAAACAAAATTTTGAGAAATAACAATCAACTGGTGAAACAATCTTGGACTCCCAAAGGTACCATAAACCACAGGTCCCATTGAGACCAATTGTGAGTGCCATACGATCTCCAACACAAGAGGTGGCCAGATATCTCGCCTGCTTGCTGCAACCATACATTGGAAGAACGGAAAATTACATTAAAAACTCGGTCCATTTTATTGAAAAACTGAGGGAGATTATGTCAGCTCAAGTGATATTCTTGTGAGCTTCAATGTCGTGTCGTTGTTTACCATGGTGCCTGTAAATGAAGCTATTTCTTATAAAGCAGATATTTTTCTGACTGACATAGTAGCTTTATTTAAACACTGCCTGACGACAACTTCTTTCCTGTACAACAATGAGTTTTATGAACAGATCGATGGGGTGGCGATGGGAAGCCCTCTAAACCCAGCTGTTGCCAATTTATTTATGGAGATCTTTGAACAGCAAGCGCTGCAGACTGCCAGTAAAATGCCATCTAAATGGTACCGCTATGTTGATGACACATTTGTAGTGTGGACTCATGGTGAAGAAGAGCTGGATGTCTTCTTGGTGCATTTGAACAGTATTAACCCGAAGATACAGTTAACAATGGAGAAAGAGAGCAATGTTCAACCCAGTTTCCTGGATCTGTCACTAATTAAATGGGTGGATGGGATGCTGGGCCACAAGGCATATAGAAAGAACACTCACATGGATCAATACCTCCACAAGGAATCAAACCATCATCTTAGGCAAAAAAAACCTCATTGTCCTACACCTCATTGTACTGTGTGAGTTTGGTGATATCTTCACTACTAGCAATGCTTTCCAATAACAGGTAATTATCTGTAAGAAAAATAGATGCATTTATCCTTAGTCATCCATTTCTCAGAGTAAGATTAATGTGAAGACATATACAATAAACCCTGCAATCAAAACAACTGCTACAATGAAATATTGCTAATGTTAGTTTAAAATTTCATGTAAAACTTTTAAAAATTATGATGCTTCCAGGATTTGAACCTGTGTTCTTCTTATACATTTTTACATGCTCTATCCATTACACCACTGTTCACATGCTTCTGCAGGTATCTCTGCAGAGTATCTTGTATACTGGAAATCAGCACTAAGATTTGCCAAGAATAACTTTATTTGCTTTGGGTTGTGGTTCATGACTGATAGTTGACAATCCACTTATAGGATAGAGACCCATTTGCAAAAGTTCCACAATTCCTTGGTTTTGAGTGGGTTTAATATTGTTGCAGGAAGCAGGTAAAAGAATGTCCGTCCTTGCACATATCACCACTCTAAATGAGTGGAGCATAAATGTATCAATTTTTGTTAGGTTTCCTCTATCAGTGTTCATAAAATTCCTTTCTGTTATTACTTAAAAGTTATAAATGTGTTTTCTGTTACCAAATAGCTAAACTATTTGCAGAGAAAGTGCATAAAAACCAATTAACTTCGGGCTAACTCTTCTGTATGTATAGCGTTATCTTACTCCTAGACTGCGACATCACCGGAGCTTCAGCCAATAACAGAGGATTTTCGATTACGTAACCAAATCTTGATATGTAATGGCTTTTTAAGCTTTGATTACATAAAAATAATAGATTTTGTGAGAATATTGACCATAAATGCAATTTGAATGTTATAATCATTTCGAATAACAACAATCCAATCCTTCAGTGTGAAGTTTGGAAGGTAGGAGATGAAGTACTGGCAGAATTGATACTCAGAGGGCGGGTCATGAGTTGTGCTTGGGTAGCTCAGTTGGTAGAGCATTTGCCCGTGAAAGGCAAAAGTCCCGAGTTTGAGTTTCGGTCCGGCACACAGTTATAATCTGCTAGGAAGTTTCATATCAGCACACACTCTGCTGCAGTGTGACTATCTCATTCTGGAAACATCCTCCAGGCTGTCGCTAAGCCATATCTCTGCAGTATCCTTTCTTCCAGGAGTGCAAGTTCTTCTAGGTTCGCAGAAGAGCTTGTGTGAAGTTTGGAAGGTAGGAGACAAGGTGCTGGCAGAATTGAAGCTGTGAAGGCAGATCATGAGTTGTGCTTGGATAACTCAGTTGATAGAGCACTTGCCCATGAAAGGCAAAGGTCCCGAGTTCAAGTCTCAGTTTGGCACACAGTTTTAATGTGCCATGAAGTTTCAATCCAAACGGCATTTTTAACATAGGAAAATAGTGTATTCTGAACATGTCATTGACTTGATTACATTGCTCGGTGGATATAACGCCGTTGGATCTTGTCGGACCTTACCAATAAAGTAAAGGATGCCTAATGAAAAACCATCTTAATTTCAAGTACACTTAAAGCAGGAAAAGCCAAATAAAATTAGTTGTAGAACTCCCAGACATTACACCTCAAAGCACCTTTTGGGAACTAATATGACCATGATGGTAATATGCTGACGCTAAGGGAAAATATCACAGGTTCAGTATATAGGTTAAGGCTTATGTGCAGAGGTGGCAGTAGTCAGTTTTGAATCTTAAAAAGAGAGTGGAGATATTTCTCAAATTATAACATGATAATTCATGATTGCCATGACAAGAATACTCTAAGCCATTTGTATAAGAATGCTACGGTCCTCATGATGTGGACTGTAACAATTTGTTTCATATTTTTTCTCAATATTCAGTTCTGTATTTCCTTTTGAATAATGTTGTTCAAGACACTTATTTAATTTGTTTTAGTTTTAATGTACTCTCATAGTGCTATTAAAATACTTTGTCATGGGGAAATGTTTTTAAAAAGCAAACAATATTCAGTCCGCATAAGTAAAGCACTGCTTTGAGGCATAATGACTGGGAGTTCTATACTAATTTCATTCGGCTTTTCATGCTTTAAGTTACTTTAAATTACGAAGGTTTTTCATCAGACATGCTTTGCTTTTTTTAGTAAACCACTCAAAGTGATGATTTTTTCCATGTTGTTGCTGTTGTGGTTTTTGATCTGAAGATTGATTTGATGCAACTCTCTATATTTTACATAAATGATACCATTTTACATCTTGATTCCTATAAATTTAAATACAGTTTTGCTTAAAAATGCTGTTTTACAAATGGAATTTATTCCTTCTCTTTTACATGTTTAGATGACAGCTGATTTTTCTTCTCATTGTTAGCAGAGGTGCAGTTGCAAAAATTCTGAGATCTCTTTCACTGCTCACTTTTTTTGGCTTTTCTAAGCCCACATTGCCCATAAATTTTTATAAAACCAAAATGCAGTTAACAGAAAAGAAGATTGTTGGAGCTAGTGTAGATCTTAAAATGCCTCGTTCAATGTCTCATGTTCAGATGATGATTAAACAGGTGCATGGAATATTTTAAATAACTGACATGGCAGCCACTCGAAGTGCAGTGACTGAACACATACTTTTCATAATAATATGCACATAGACTGGCTTGCAGTTTTTAAAGTTCATCAAGGTTAACATTCCACAGAGGCTCCACTGAATCTAATAAATCAAATGAATGGCAATATTGTTTAAACATAACTAAGGAGGATAACTAAGGAGACTAGTGATTCTAGAAACTTACTGAATGAATGCTAAATGAGAAGTCACTTCAATACAAGTTCAGTTAGAAACAAATTTTCTGTGACCACTCTGATAAAGCAAGTAAGTCAGCATGTACATGCTGGATGCCTAGGTACAGGTTTGTTGGACTTGGCACTCAAGTATAACTGAAAGTCATCAGCATACATGTTATATTTTCAGTGAAGAGAATAGTCGACACATCATTAACATATAATTAGAAGAGTAATGAAAGCTTTGCTGAAATCCTAAAAGCGCATAACAGTCACCTCTATTCTGTCCACAGCTTATTTCAGATTGTCTGTCAGTTTTATAAGAACAGTCAACTGTCATTTTTCTGGAAACCTGACTGGTATTCATCTGAAAGTTTATTCAAGGTTCATAATTAGCTGATAATGAAATATCTTATGTAAAGCCTGAAATAATGCTGGTAGAATGCATATTGGCATGTTGTCACAAAGTTTTTTGTCAGGGGTAATGATTTTATCAGCGTGTTCTTTTAGGCTGATGAGGAGTTTCTGGAGGTCAGAGAATTGTTAAAAATTCCATTATTTTGGGTGGTAGTGGATCAATGAGCAAATTTATCATTTGCAGTGTAATGTTATTGTATAGTGTAGTTGCCAAACGAACTTGTACAGTTGGCTTCTGACCATATTATCATATTACAGGCTGCAGAATATTTTTTCTTTTGTAACATCAATTGTTTAATGGAATCAACATTTTTGTGCCTTCACATGTTGGTCAAGTAAAGATGTTGGCATGATGAAATACTTTACAGATTCTTAATAGGAAATAGAGGTTCAGCTGTAGCTATGGGTTTGCCTGTTCCTAAACCTCATAGATTTTTCCACAAGATAGTGGGTTTGTGTAAATACTAAAGTAACATGTGTGCAAACCTGAGTTTTGCATTATCATGGATAACTGATGTTGCTGTGGCTGCATTGTTGCTTGCAGGTGAGATGAGTATCAGGGGTAAGGTTCGATTTATATGTGCTGTATGTTCCATCTCTGATTCTCATAAGGTGTTTAAGGTGATCTGTCCACCATGCTACAGGTTTTCTCTTTACTCTTACTGTTTTTAGAGGAGCATGCTTATAATATAAATTATTGAATTCTTCAGTAAAATTTGATACTTCATAATTTATATCAAAGTTATCCTGCAATTACCTAGCAAGAAATATCATAGGCAGCAGCTGTAAGCTCAACATATTTATTCACCTAAAACCTCTAAATGTCTCCACTTGCTGCTTGCAATGAGAAGGTTGTGAATATTATTATATCATGAGCACATATGTCAAGTGCAAAATTCTGATCAGTGTCAAACATTGTATTTGGATATTTGGTTGCAAATTTATTGATAAACATACAAGTGTCTACTGTATGTGGATTTTGTCCAAGTGGAAGCAGTGCACAGTTTGAACAGGAAAGTGTACAACTAAATTTTGAAATGAACAACTGATTTATAGAAAACTTATGTTCATATCTTGAGTTACAGTATGGTGTTCATACAAAGATTCAAGGCCTGAGAGTGCAAATTCAAAGCTGGAAAACTGCCTAATTTTGGGTGACTTGTATACCACAGAGATAAGATACTCTGTTTAGAGGTTTAATTTAATTAAACATACATTTGTGCTGTTTGTCTTCATTTTTGGGCATGAGCATGACATTGTGAAACAAGTTTCTATGTATATTTGCTGCCATACTGCCCCTCGTCTATTAAATCTGTCATGCCTCAGAAAAACTTGGATATCAACACTTAGAGAGCTGGAGTGTATTCTTGGCTTCAGCCATGTCTCTGACAGGAGTATGGTATGAAAGCTGATGTCCTGAAATATGCAGTAGACACTAACAAATGGACTAGTAATAAAAACTGCACATCTGTGTGCCGAGTTGTAGTAGAGAGCCATTGAGAGTCACTTCCGGGATAAGCCAGCAGGTAGTAAGAACACCTGTCGTTGAAAAGGGCATACCTCTGTGCCTTTCATAATGTCGGAGGATCAGAGGAGGATGGGAGGGAGGTCCACACAAATCTGAAATAGTCAGGTAGAAGGCCAAAGAAAGAGGGGAAGCTCAAGGTCATGGAACTTGCTGTAACAGGGTGTGTGATAGTTGAAGGTGTTCGAGAACAGGCTGAATAATTCATTAATGAAATGGATAAAGCACAGTGGCTAAGCAACAGTGTATAAATGTATAAGAAAGTAGCTATAATAGTAGTGATTACACCAAATGGTAATAAAAAGTAATAACTTAAAATGGAACAGTAAGAACAACAGAGCAAGAGTGTGTCTAAACCAACTGCATTACTTATGAATAAAATGATAATTTGCCAGTAAATTATCAACCAGAATCAGAATCCTTCATGAATAATGAAGAAACAGTGAAATTCAGATTATACAAGTAATGAAAGTGCAAAAATTGAACCCTAAATTAATAATTAGTGGTTAAAGTAATCCTAAACAAACATATCATAATAACAGAAATCTGTTTAAGGAAAGATAATGCAAAACAAAATGTTTATTAACGAAAGAGACATTTTGGGCTCATGCAGTTTGTGCTTTAAAGTTCTGTGTTGTTGTTCATGGATTCTTTTTTTTCTTTTCAGTTGTCTTTATTGTTATTCTGACATCACTGGTCCATACATTCTGCAACAAACTGGAAGACCCCCATGTTCCACATTTTCATCCTTGCAGATGTAAGGCCTCTCTCATACAGTCAGTCTTGATTTTGCTAATTTCTTTCTTTACCTTACAGACTTAAGAGCGTTTTGAATAGGACAGGAATTTTATTATGACAGGTCTGATTTTTGTGGAATTTACTATCTTGCTTTCTGCCGTGTGGCTCCTATCAATATCAGTTTCTCGAATCTGTGGACCTAATTTTTTACAGGAAATTTTGATGATCACTTCATCTGTGTTTTCATCAGGTTCTTCTGGTACTCGAAAGGTTTCGAGATTATTAGGTCACTGATACTGTTGAATCTCATCTGATCTTTCAATGATCTGCTTTTCAAGGATACATACTTTCTTGTCAGCATTGGCAAGGGACTTATGTGGAGCACTAACCTGGTTCACATTGAGTTCTGTTGTGTTCTGGATTTATACGAGCACTCCAGTGGAGATGGCATCAGTGATGGCTCTTATAACGAGGTTGAGTATATCAGAACACTACAGTGTGGCCATCATGTGAGTGCAGTTGAGCTTGTTCATATCTCCTGGGATGCTGGCCAGCATGGCCATTACTGCCAGAACCAGCTGACCTCCAGTGCTGATATCATCAATGATGGAATCACTGCACGTTCCGCAATGTTTTAGCTATTACTTTAATGATACACACCCGAGAGTGCAAAAGAATGGAGTGTAGCATACATTAGAAACACTCAATACATTATTTATGGATAACATAATGTAAATGGACAGATAAAAAATCTATTCACAAGTGGTGGCAGAGGAACAAACACACAAAAGGATTTAACTTTTACATGCTTTCAGAGTGAGTGGCTCCTTTTTCTGGCAGAAGAGTTGAAGGGGAAGGAAGAGGAGTGAAATAAAAGGACTGGACAGGTTTAGGGAAAGGGGTACAGCTCAGAAAAGTCCCCCAGAACCCCAGCTCAGGGAGACTTACCAGGCAGGTGAGAAGGAAAGTCTTTCTTTTGCATCCTGTCTAGTAAGTCTCCCTGACCTGGGGTTTGGGTTACTTTTCTGAACTGTAACTTCTTCTGCCAGAAGTAGGAGCCACTGGCTCCAAAGCTTGTAAAAGTAAAATCCTTTTGTATGTGTGTTCCCTTGCTGCTGCTTGGTGAGTGGATTTTTTATCTATCCATTTACATTATATTATGTATACATAATGTGACACTGCTGCAGAACACCTTCAAACTTTGCGTAAACTAGCAAGCTTTATGGAGCACAATTCACTTGCCAGTCACCATCTTAATATGCGAGTTGGTTGGATACGGAAGTCTATAAGCAAAAAGTGAATCAAGGAGGAATTACTTGTTCACATATAAATTGTTTGTTCACAAATAAAAGAAGAATGTGGACACTGTCTCAGATTATAAACACACCATCTGTCTACACAAGCCACAAAATGCATTGCTATTGTTGGTAACATTCTTTAAAATTTTATTTTATTTTAATTCATATTCAAGTAACAATCTGTTATTTTGCCATCACCTGCAGTTTTCTCACTCCTCACAGTTTTAAAAATTCTGAAGTCATTAAGAATCTATCATATATCCATATGAAATCGTTTATTGTGACTTATCCTGACAATGCCTCTTTCCCCTGAGACACATTGTTTATTTCTGTGCAATGATTAATATAAAATTTTCATGAAATTTTGATGCTGACTGCTGTCAAATGAACAGAAATTGTTTTCTAGTTATTTTTTAAAATATTGTATAAATTAATATTTAATTTTCCATGACCTTCTCCATTATTGTAGAAGGACAATTTTAGAATACATGCAAATGACAATGAGTTGATACTCTTAATTAATGATGTTCCAATATTATTTTGTAGGACCTGCTGGGACAGCAAAGTGTAAATATTAATGCAGATGATGTGACTGATGAACCAACTGTTAGTTCAAGCATAGTGGAACTGGAGATTCCAAAGAATACTCCTGTAGTTTCTTCCAAGTCTCCTACAGTGGTAAGCATAGACTTGTTTATAATAATGTGCACTGAATTAAAGAGTGTAACGACAATACAAAATTATTTAAAAAAAGACTGGAGTAATTTGTGATTGGCTGCTTCTATTCTAAGACATATAATACTTAAAATGAAACTGACCCACTCACCCGCCCACTCTCCCACCCAACCACCCACACCCACCCACACTCCCACACTTAAACTTTATATTTTCAGCATGTCTCATAAAAGCAAAAAGCAGAATATTTTATGTGTAGGAATAATGGAGTAAAAGTAACAGTTCGTTGTATATTTGTGGCAATGAGTGACTGAAAGGCAGATACACAACACAGAAAATGTTGCTAAGCTTTCAGATTGTGTCAGTCTTGAAGGGTAACTAGTATAGAAGGGATCATTAAAGGATGGCACGAGTTCCAGTAGGTTAAGGATTTGGAAACAAACCAGTCATGCTCCATTCAAAGGAATTATCCTGGCATTTGTGATCATAACTGTAAGGAAATAACAGAAATCTAGAACCAGGATGGCTAAATGAGTTTTAAACCATGCTCTTCCCTTCTGTTTGCCAAAAGCCTAAACCATTGTGCCACTACACACTGCGTTGATAGTCTTTACAACTGTAAAATTAACCAGTGGAGCTAATAGGCGAGATTCTGCTGAATAAGATTATTCACAACGAGAGATACTTATGCATGAGCAAATGCAAGACTTACACATTGTGTACTTTCCATGGCTCTGGCATACTATTTTTGTTTGATCTGTGATGTTTATCTGCATAATGTCATGAGCTGTACACAGGATGCTACATCAGTTGCAATCTTCCATAAATTTATCTGAAAGGAGTTCACTTTTTATTAACTCAATTAAGTATAAACTTCAATAAGTTGTAAATGTTCTGCTTACAATGGTTACCCTTAGGAGGACTACATTTCTTACTTAATCTAATTCTTGTCTGTATCATAATCTAGAGGGTACAATGGATATCAGTATCTATATTCTTCTGTCTGCAGTCACAGTTACTGGCTCTTTTAGGACTCAAGAAATTGACTCACTTTATAGAAACTGTGCTCAGTGTATATAGCTTCAAAACATAAAAATTTAGGAATGAAATGTGTACAAGTATTCTGTAAATCTAGAATGATTGTATGGAAGACAGGGGAAGCAGAATCATGTACAAAAGGTATTAGACAAAATAGAAAGAAACTTCCACATGGGAAAAATATATTAAAAACAAAGATTCCAAGACTTACCAAGCACCGGTAGACAGGCACAATAAATAAAACACACAAACACACACACACATAATTTCTAGCTTTCGCAACCGCTGGAGAGGGAAAGACGAAAGGATGTGGGTTTTAAGGGAGAGGGTAAGGAGTCATTCCAATCCCGGGAGTGGAAAGACTTACCTTAGGGGGAAAAAAGGACAGGTGTACACTCACACACACGCACATATCCATCCGCACATACACAGTCACAAGCCAATGGTCCCACATCCTTTCGTCTTTCCCTCTCCTTCCCTCTTTCCTGAAGAAGCAACCGTCGGTTGCGAAAGCTAGAAATTCTGTGTGTGTGTTTGTGTGTTTTATTTATTGTGCCTGTCTACCGGCGCTTTCCCACTTGGTAAGTCTTGGAATCTTTGTTTCTAAAGGTATTAGACAGGATTACATATAAGGAGCAAGAAAGATAGAAAGAAAAGCTCCAAAGATACACACGCTGGACACCACATTTGGTAGTAGGTGTAGCAGTGAAGAATTTTTGTCTTTTTTCATACTTTAAAACTTTGATCATTTTACTCTTAGTTGTGTGAGATGGTTGGCATGTGGCACGTTCAAATGTGTGTGAGATCTTATGGGACTTAACTGCTATGGTCATCAGTCCCTAAGCTTACACACTACTTAACCTAAATTATTCTAAGGACGAACACACACACCCATGCCCGAGGGAGGACTCGAACCTCCGCCGGGACCAGCCGCACAGTCCATGACTGCAGCACCTTAGACCACTCAGCTAATCCCACGTGGCATGTGGCACAAACAGAACTTTCTTTTTGTGCTTTGCAGTCAACAAAGTGGCAAAAGCAGGACACATATTACAAAGCAAATTCCTCCATGGGTCAAATTTTCATAACAGTTGCTCAGCAATAAGCCATTAAATAGAAGTTAGAAAACAATTTGAGACTTGACATTAAAGCTTCATATGATGACTGTTTATTATACTGCATAAATGTGTAAGGAACTATAGGTATTTATTTGTAAAAGTGTAAATGAACATTCAAATACAGTGGCCAGAAACTAGGATCACTCATGGAAGAAATAAATAATAAGATAAATGGTCACTTTTTTGATTCTTAAGGATTGTAATATTTTAAAACTGGATTAATGACTTCTTGCTTTCGCACATATTTGATTTCTCTTTGTAAATTAACGTTGTATTTTTCAGTTCAAACTTTTTGATGTCTGTTTTCTAATTCTTTTTTCAAATAACTGTTTAGAGAACTTTACAGATGTATAAGGTCTTTAATATAGTTGCTAATAAATTTTTTTAGGAAACAGTCACTTCAGGAAAACTGAGCCCTCAGGATGAACAGCTTCTTTTAGCATTGTTTGGAAATCAAATTTCAGGTGCTCTTCAGCAGCCAAAATCTCAGGTAATGTCTAATATAAGAGTTTGAAAAAATAATTATAATTTGGTCATTGACATATTATTTTGATTCAGTCAAATTACATAGTGTAAAATTAATTTCAATAGGATTTTTGTTTGCTCTTTTTCATGTGGTTTTCTGCCTAGATATCAGTGTCAACACACTTTTCTATTTTATTTGCAAAAATACTATGCATACATGTTTAGCTGTTTTGTGACTTTGATAAAATACAGTATAATTTTACAAAATAGCTCCTTCATATAAACATATAAATATCTTGAGATATCTGGTGACTTAAATAATTAGTCTTGACAGAGACATAAAATGATGACTGGATAGTTCTCAAGTAACCAGATTCAAGGATTCTTCCATAGGATATGAGGGGGAAAAAAAAGATATAAATTTTGTATGCTGAATAGTTAGTTGATTACTTGATACACTTTGAGATGAACACTGTAGAGCCTTGAAAGCTAGAAGTTGGAGTCGGCAGAACAGATGAAAGAGTCATCATGGTAGTTAGTGTTGAAATTGTCAAAGAGATTGTCAGAATTGCCAAAGGGGTTGTTTTGTACACGATTAAAAAAGTTTACCAAGACTAGTCAAGGACAACATTGCAAGAATATTCTAACTATGAAAGGACAACATAAAATACAAGACTTAAAAGTTCTTATTACTAAATTAAAATTTGCATCATGATCAGTTTGATTATAGATACATAAGAAATATTTGATGATGGAAAAAACTGTTATGATAATATTTCTCAGTATTAATATGAGTTTAGTGCAGCTTTCCACATTAGTCTATCATATACAAGTCTCGTGTAACAGCTTAACTACTGAAACTTACACCTATTTGAACACCGGCCAGAGTGGCCGAGCGATTCTACGTGCTACAGTCTGGAACTGCATGACACTACGGTCGCAGGTTCGAGTCCTGCCTCGGGCATGGATGAGTGTGATGTCCTCAGGTTAGTTAGGTTTAAGTAATTCTAAGTTCTAGGGGGCTGATGACCTCAGAAGTTAAGTCCCATAGTTCTCAGAGCCATTTTTGTACCTATTTGAACCTGCTTACTATGTACAAACCTTGACCTTCCTCTAGAATTCAAACACTTACTCTCTTCCTTTTCCTAATTAAGGTTCCTTGAAGCCTTTGGATATATCGTGTCAACTTGTCTTTTTTTTGTCAGGTTGTGCACTACAATTTTTTTCACTTTGGAATGGTTCAGTACCTCCTCATTAGATACTCAGTCTACTCATTTATTCCTCAGCATTCTTCTGTAATACCACATTGTAAAAACTTGTTTTCTCAACATCTCTATTCAGTTTATCATCCACCTTTAATTTCCATATAATGTAACACTATAGACAATTATTTTCAGAAAGTATTTCATAACACTTTAATTCGGATTTGTTGTGATAGTGCCACGACATTTAACAGTGCCGCCACGACAGTACGCACAAACGGCGATAGAGGCGCTCCGCAAATCAGATGAGCGCGGGAGCGCCACCTAGCTACGAACGGCACCGGCCACATGTCACGGCACAGCAGTCGAATATGAGAGACTGAGTTGTAATCATGTGATCAGCTATTGTTTCTAAGAGAGAGTGTGAAAATCCACGCAATTATTGTGATTAAAGGTTATAACACTTTTTGGCGACGAGGATGGGATATTTTCACCGCGTTGTGGATTTGCGTGTTCGTGACGGGGCAAACATGGAACAGCTTATGCAAGCGCTCATTGAACAACAAACACAGCTGACGGCAGCGATTCAGGCGTTGTCGACGTCGCTTACTCATCGTCTGTCTTCCTCTTCTCCGCCTCCATTCCCTCCTTACGACGAGGCCGCTGAAGACTGGGAGAATTATGAGAAGCGTTTGCGGCAACACTTCTTGGCTTTCGGCGTTGTCGACGCTCCTATGTGTAAGTCGTTATTTCTATCTTGGATTTCCCCTCGGGTCTATCAGCTGCTATCTCAGTTAGCCCCTCTGCGGGAACCAGCCTCCCTGTCCTTCCAAGAAATGTGTGACTTATTGTCTGCCTATTATCGAACAAACACCCACGTCGTTGCCGCCCGCGTGGCGTTCTACCGGTGTCGTAAACAGCCCCATCAATCTTACCGGGCTTGGGCGGCGGAACTACATGGCCTGAGTAGGAAATGTCAGTTTGTCACGGACACTCATCACGAGTCTTATGCGGATTCAATGGTTAGGGATGCTATTCTACGGCTTGCTCCTGATAAAGAAGTTCGGCAACGTGCCCTACAACTGCCAAACCCGTCGTTGTCGGAAGTTCTAAGCATCGCTCAATCCTTTGAAGTGTCTCACGCTGCTGGCGCGCAAATAGACGCGTGGTGTGATGTAGGCGCTGTACAGTCAACTCTCGACAAGGACAATTTGCCTGTTGCACAGGAGAACGAAGATGTGGCGGCGGTTCACTCGCGTAAACAACGTCGCGTTGGGCCGCAACGCTCGCAGCGAAACCAGCAACCACAGAAGCCGGTTCGTTCCGCGCTTCCTTCTTGCCCCGTTGTTTCGTACAGCACGACAGGGCAGCGTGTCCAAAACGTTGGGCCACGTGTAATTCATGTAGGAAAAAAGGCCACATTGCTTCTGTGTGTCAGTCCCATAAAGTTCCTGTCGACGAGGACGAGGCGTCGGACATGGATGTTCACTGTGTGCTTTCTCAAACAAATAAGTTGTTTGTTACTGTTCGTGTTCTGAATAAAGACATCCGCATGCAAGTGGACACTGGCTCTGCAGTAACTCTCATTAATTCTCGCACGTATTTGGCGTTGGGCTCCCCTCCTTTGTCTCCAGTTACGCGCAATCTGAGGACTTATAATCAGCAGAAAATTCCTATCATGGGCCAGTTTGATGCTTCCACTGCCTACAAGTCTGTTGTTCGGCCCCTCACGTTTTATGTGGTGGATCATGCGGGCACTGAAAACCTGTTCGGTTATGATGCTTTCCAGTTGTTTGGGTTCTCCATTGATGATGATGTGCACCTCATATCTGAGGACATTCCGTATCAACAGCTTGATGGATTGTGTTGTGAATTTTCGTCCGTGTTCTCTGCTGGTCTGGGTTGTGCCAAGGATTTTGCAGCCCACATTACTCTTAAACCTACGGCTCGCCCTAAGTTTTTCCGGGCACGCCCTATTCCAGTGGCGTTGCGTGCACCTGTCAAGGCTGAGCTAGACAGGTTAACAGCCTCAGGGATTCTCCTTCCGGTTACCTCCAGCGAATGGGCATCGCCGATCGTGGTGGTTTCTAAACCAAACGGGAGTCTGCGATTGTGTGGTGACTTTAAAGCCACTGTCAACGCTCAGAGCGTCATTGACACTTATCCTCTTCCTCGTCCTGAGGAGTTGTTTACCAAGCTCGCTGGGGGCCAGTTCTTTTCCAAACTTGACTTATCGGAGGCGTACCATCAGTTGCCGTTGGACGCTCCTTCCAAGGAATTTCTCGTTATCAACACTCCTTGTGGGTTGTATCAGTACCAGCGATTACCATTTGGCGTCGCTAGCGCACCGGCCATTTTTCAGCGGTTTTTGGAACAGCTCACGGCTTCTGTTCCCGGCTGCATAAACTATCTGGATGACATTGTTGTCACGGGAGCCTCCACTGCGGAGCACCTTCGTAATTTACGTTCACTGTTTCGAGTTTTGCATTCGGCTGGGTTGAGGTGCAATCTGGACAAGTCACAGTTCTTCCAACACTCCATTGAGTATCTTGGTTTCCAGTTGTCCCGTGAGGGCATACGCCCTCTCCGTGAGCACGTTGCGGCCATTAACGCTCTACCCCGGCCGTCTACGGTCAAAGAACTTCAGGCGTTTCTAGGCAAGATTGCTTATTATCACAAATTCATTCCATCCGCAGCAGCGGTAGCTTATCCTCTGCATCAGCTGTTACGCAAAAACGTCCCCTTCTGTTGGTCCGACGGGTGTGAGCAGGCTTTTGTCCGCCTGAAGGCTCATTTGCAGTCGGCACCTTGTCTTGCCACATTCCGTCCGGGTCAGCACTTGGTTCTGGCGACTGACGCGTCACAGTATGGCCTAGGGGCTGTTCTCGCCCATCGGTATGAGGATGGGTCGGAACGACCCATTGCCTATGCTTCCAAGACCCTCAACGAGGCGCAACGGCGTTACTCTCAAATCGAAAAGGAGGCGCTCGCTATCATTTATGCTCTAAAAAAGTTCAGCGTTTTTTTGTATGGTTCTAAGTTTCACCTCATCACCGACCACAAACCGCTGGTCTCTCTGTTCAGCCCCTCGGCGTCACTTCCGGATAAGGCAGCTCACCGCCTGCAACGTTGGGCCTTATACCTGTCTCGTTTTCATTATGAGATTCACTATCGCCCCACGGCCCAGCACGCAAACGCGGATGCATTGTCGCGATTGCCGATGGGCCCCGACCCTGTTTTCGATCGCGATGAACTCCTCTGTTTCCACATTGATGAGGAAGAACGTCGTGCAGTCGAGGGCTTTCCACTTACAGGTTCGCAGGTCGCGTCAGCTACTGCGCGGGACCCGGTCCTGCGTCGGGTGATCGGTTTTGTTCAACGAGGTTGGCCAGACAAGACCGGGGGCCGGGCATCGGATCCCCTTCGCAACTACCATGCCTTGCGCCTTCGTCTGTCTGTTCGTGATGGTGTTGTTCTTCTGGCCACGGATGGCGCATCTCCACGGGTCGTGGTGCCAGCCTCTCTTCGCAAAGATGTTCTCAAACTGTTGCACGGAGGCCATTGGGGTATTTCTCGGACTAAGTCCCTGGCCCGCAGGCACGTTTATTGGCCCGGCATTGATTCGGACATCGCCCATATGGTTGCTGCATGTGGCCAGTGCGCTCAACAACTGGCGGCACCTCGTACAATGCCCTCTCCGTGGCCTGATCCCGCTCAGCCATGGGAACGGGTGCACGCCGACTTTGCTGGCCCCTTCCTCGGTACTTATTGGCTACTGTTGATTGACGCCTTCTCGAAGTTTCCATTTGTTGTTAGATGTCCGTCGCCCACCACTGCGGCGACGACGCTGGCTTTGTCCAAAATCTTTGCGCTAGAAGGTCTTCCATCCACGATCGTCACGGACAATGGCCCTCAGTTCTCTTCGCAGGCCTTCCGTGATTTTTGTACTGGACAAGGGATTCATCATGTTACCGCACCTCCCTTCCATCCGCAATCGAATGGGGAGGTCGAGCGCCTTGTCCGCACTTTCAAATGCCAGATGAAAAAATTCCTTAGTGATTTTTCCACAGATGACGCCCTGCTGCAATTTCTGAGTTCTTATCGCTTCACGCCTCTGGGTGATCGCAGCCCTGCTGAACTCTTGCATGGCCGCCAACCGCGCACTCTACTGCACCTGCTTCACCCTGTCAGGCCTTGTACTGTGTCCCCTAGTGCGGGAAAATACTCGGTGGGCGCCGACGTGTGGGCACGAGGGTATGGATCTCGCCCTAAATGGATTCCAGGGGTGGTCAAGGCTCTTCGTGGCCGCCGGCTTTGTGAAATCCGTACGGGCGACGGCACGGTTGTTCGCCATTACGACCAGATGCGCCCCCGAGTGGTGGCCACGCCTGTGCCACTGCCCCATCCTTCGCCTCCACCAGCTCGAGACGCCAGTCCTGTCGCTGCTGCCGATCTACCGTCCGTGTTGATGCAGCCGCCGTCGCTGCCGCTTCCAAGTACTCCGGAACCGGCCCCAGTCGCGACGCCGCCTTCTCCGGGACCCATCTCACTGGAGCACACTCCCAGGTCAATGACACCTATGGATGCTGCTCCGGAGTTTTCACCCATCATCTCATCCAGGAGGCACGTTCCTCGCACGAGCTTCCGTCCTGGACATTTTCGACCATACTCCCGTGTCTCTGCGCGGGATCTCCTCGGGGCCTCACAAGAGGCCATGGATGTCTCTGCGCTGTCCATGTCTCCAAGGAAGTGAGTGTTTATTTTTTTCAAGGGGGGAAAAGTGTTGTGATAGTGCCACGACATTTAACAGTGCCGCCACGACAGTACGCACAAACGGCGATAGAGGCGCTCCGCAAATCAGATGAGCGCGGGAGCGCCACCTAGCTACGAACGGCACCGGCCACATGTCACGGCACAGCAGTCGAATATGAGAGACTGAGTTGTAATCATGTGATCAGCTATTGTTTCTAAGAGAGAGTGTGAAAATCCACGCAATTATTGTGATTAAAGGTTATAACAGGATTTGATGCTAACAACTTTTATTTTCCTATAAGCTTTTTTTGCTGTTTCCAATCTGAACTTTTAACCATCTTTAGTTTTAGCTTCATCAGTTATTTTGCTGCTCAGTTATCAAAACTTGTGTACTACTTTTAGCATCTTATTTCCTTATCTAATTCCTGCAGCATCACGAAATGTAATTGGATAACATTCAGTTACCTTTGCTAAACTATTATTGATGTTTATCTTATAATATTTTTCAAAGACATTATTCAGTACATTTAACCGATCATCCAGAGACATCAAACAACAGTTAAATATTAAGAGCAGCTAAAATACAAGGGAGTGGGATGAGTTACTTTTAAGAGGCTTAGATTCAGTCACATATGGCTATTTTTTAAAATGCATAATAGGTAACAATAAAGCAATCATTTGGTTTTGATATGTATTTTCATGTTATTTGTGATTCATGACAAAGTAGCTGTAAAGAACTGAAAAATGTCTGCAGAGTACACGATCTCGGTCCAGACTGAGCCCAGAAGAGCAATTACTAGCTTCACTGCTTCGTCAGCAAGCCTCAGCAGACTTAAAAACCTCTTCAAAGGTAAGGTGACAGATCAGTGTACTATGATTTATTTATTTTACAATAGGCATTATAACAAGCAGTTTGATAATACTTCCCTCCATCTCTTTTTGAACCCAAGGTTGGCCAGCAGCAAAAGGAACAAGTACCTGAGGGACACTCCCTATCTACACCATCAACAAGACCAAAATCACAGGTACGCTATGATTATTCATGAATCCATGTCTGTATTAATCAGTGTACTGGTTCCTAGCCAGGTAAAAATTTTGTCAGTAATTTACTATTACACCTTCACAATTATAATCTCTACAAATCACTGTAAAGTGCATGTAGAGAAAGAGTTACTGCTTATATGACTTTGCATTGACTACTATTAGTCCAGTTTTATTTTCTCTGTACCTCTGGCAGCAGCATGAAGATAGCTGATATTTTTCCATCTAGGACACCAGATATTGGAATTTTATAAGGTGATTTTAAATTTCTCCCTTCAGTTGTTTGCTGTTTCAGATTTGCGATCCATGGTACAAATAGCCCAGTCAAATAGTCCCACAGATTCTCAGTCGAGGTTTAAATTCAAGGAGTATGGGGGCCAAGGGAGTGTGGTAGTGTGGTAAACTCATCCTGCTCTTTGAATGTGATGGTAGATGTGTTCCCTAGGATAAATGCATTCATTCTTGTGTTGACCCACTGGGCCTTCCAGAATGATGAGATCACCCAAGGAATGCCATGAAAACATTCCCCAGACCATAACATTGTTGCAGGGTGTTTGCTTTGAGATGTTTCATGCTGTACACACCAATGGCCATCAGTCTGATGGAACATAAAATGTGATTCATCTGAAAAGGCCACCTGTCCCCACTCAGTGAATGTCATGTTGTGGTGTTCCTGTGCAAATTCCAGCTTTTGTTACCAATTAACAGTAGTCAGCGTGGCTGCATGAAGCAGGCACATGCTGTGGAGGCCCATATGCAGTAATGTTCACTGAATGGTCCTTGAGCAGACACTTTTGGTAGCCCTGTAGTTAATCTGGGCAGTCTGTTGCTCAACAGTTGCACATCTGTTCACTTGTACACATTTCCACAGCCGTCATTCACCCCTGTTATATATGGCCCGTGGTGCACCACAGTTTCTTCAGTGTCAGTTTTGGATAGCACCATTTTGTCATGCATGGTATACTTTGACCATGACAGCATAAAAACTTAGCCATTTTGGAAATGCTTCCATCCTTGGCCCAAAAGCCAGTGATTACGCTGTTTTGGATGTCAGACAATCACTCTTTTTCTACATTGCGACAATGACTGCACTGTTTTCAGGCCCTGCAGAAACACTTTATATACCTTCCAGTGCTAGTCTACCACCTGCCATCTGTGAGTGGTTGTTGCATGTTAACACTGAATATATATTGTTTTTACCCTAATGTAACTTGAACATGGACATCAGTCCCTTACTCTGAGAACAGTTCTCTGTTCAGCAGTTATGTGGTATATCATCAGCAAGAATGGAGTTAGTGGCTAGATCCCCCAAACCTTGTTGATTGTCAGTTACTTCAACTATCTGTCAATACCACTGGTTCCAATTTTATATGTGTTACTTCTAAAGGGCTATAATCTTCTCAGGATGTGAAAAAGTCAAGATTATTGCTACAATTACTAAGCTGTATATTATGTATCAATAATTTTTTTTAACTAAGATGCCATTAAACATAGTATTGTAGTAAAAACAGATTGACAAGTGCTTATTATCTTCACACTTCCCTGAGGAGCTGAAACTCTTCATTGCTAATTAGTAGCTGAAATTTTAGTGTGAGTAATTTCTCAGTTGTGAGTGATCTGCTTAAGGAAAGCATCCATTACAACAAAATGACTATCACCTGTACTATTAGAATTTTTCTTAGTTGAACCTTATGTTTTTCTCTGTTTTTGTCAATAAGATCTCAGCAATTGCATCTTTTGCTTAGCAAGGTATTTATATTTGTATGGGCCTGATGCTATTCCATTAGGAAGAGAGAGTTTTTATAAGATGCCCTGAGTGTCTCTGTCACATAAATGAGATCCAGTGAGACTGCTGGCTGGAAGTCAATGCACTGGTAGCTAAAATCAAAGCATGTAGTCTCTAGGCAGATTTACTTGTGGTGGTTTAAAAACTTTTAGTTGTAAACTCTGCCATGAACTAGGGAGAGACATGTTCAACAAATATTTTGAGATAAAGTACTTGCCAGTTAGTTCTTGAATGTTTGATAAGAGCTTACCTTCAATAAACTATGCTCCTTTTCCAAAAGAATTTCACACTGATTATTGTACCATAAGTGAAGCAGAATTTAATCATCTCAACCTGTGTAGAATGTATACCATGATGACAAGGCAAACTCTAAATGCTTTGTAATGGCAAACATCAAAAGTAGTATAATGTTTAAGGAGATCCGAAATCAGTGCTCATGAAATTATATTGGAAAAGTTAGGTACAGTCTGCGTTGGCCCAACCATCTGCTGTGTTTCACAATTTATTGCCATTAAGAGGAAATTGCACATCTGTTTAGTGTTCACATCCCACTAGAGCTAAAATATTTAACTGTTGTTTGAAAGTCATATGATCTTAGATTCAAAGTGTGTCCTGGATGTAAACGAGAATACAAAAGAATTTCTGTCCAAGATGCTTAGTCCATTTCCCTTCAATTATGTGAATAATTTAGCCAATGTGTGATGTATTTTATGTTTCTGCTTGCATATCACTCTCCTTGTACATATATATACATACATCAACAGCTTATTATATAAGCTTTACATTTGTCTTTAAGGCATCTTGTGAATCTATCATAAATATTTTAAACAGGAGTGGGAACAAATTTAAGACTTGTGGAAGACTCCTACTCATTCTATGACCTGCTTGAGTATTTTGTGTTTTAATGATGAGTGACCTAACAAACAGTACTTGTAGGAGACTTTCACAGATTTGACAGGAACCTGCTACGTCCACATTTCACTTTACTACTTTATTTATTTATTCTGTCCTAGCAAGTTTTGGTGTTAAAGCCTCATTGTCACATGTCATCATCATAATCAGTATACAGTCATACCAATTGCTAATAGTTTTCAAAACTTTAAATGAAGACCAGCACGAAAAAAAACATTTGTTAAAAACAAAAATTATCATAGAAATCCTGCCGCCATATTCATACCAACATAAGAGAAATTGGGGGTCATGTAGAGGCATTTAGATAGTCATGTTCCCCTCTCTCTATGTGGGAGTGGAATAGGAAAGGAAATGATTATTAGTGACACATGGTACCCTCTGCCATATGCTGTACAGTGGCTTGTGGAGTATGTATGTTGATGTAGATTCCAATCTGTTCTTTATCATTTTTCCTAAGACACTTGCTTAGCAGCATTGTGGGCCTGTAACTGTGGTTATTGTAGGGAAGTTTGAATAAGATTGACTTGTGCCAGCTTGTCAGTTCCATATTTTATTGGAAAAATAATCCATAGAGGGCCCATAATCAAAATCTTGTGAGCTGGGTTGAAGTTAAGCAAATAGTAGTTTTATTAATTGTTCCCGTGATGTATCACTTTTTTATAATCTTCTCCAATTTCCAATCCTTTCTTCTTAACATTTACAAGATTTTATCAAAATATCTCACTGGGATGGTCACAGGACTATTCTAATATTTTAAACTGATAAAAATTAAGACAAAATTTGTGAAAATTTCTTATGGACACCTGCAATAAATCCTCAGCATAGCCTGAGTGTGCATGGACTGGAAATGATTATTATGAACATTACAGTTTTAATTTTGATATAATGAAATCTAATAACTTATTTAGTAAAAATTAGATTTTTCAGTTTTTCTGGAGTGACAAAAAGTTAATAGTTCCTGAGAACATTCATTAAGCAAGAAGCTGTTCTCTATTAACATCCATACAGCTGGTCTGTAGCATTCTGGATTTGATTCATCACAGGCCTTTACTCCCTAACATACGAGTTCTTTCACTTACATTTATTATTATTATTGTTATTATTATTATTATTATTATTATTATTAAGGAATACTCAGTGTTTATCGATCCATCGAGTTCTCAACAAACGCGAGATAATAATAAAGCTGTAACATATTTTATTACTGTAGGCAATTTCTTGATGCATTCAGAACTCTAAGGTACCATCATATGTAATGATTATTTTGATTATGTACAAAAAGAGAAATTACTCTAAGTTATAACAATAATTCAGGCCTTAGAGTAACTTGAGTATACACAGATCCATGTAAAAGTGTGGGGGTTATATCAGGCAAAATGAATACATTGTTTAGTTTATAAAAAGTCCTGTCAACAACCCCTACAAGCCTCTAATAGGGATTGTGAAATACACTGCATGTCCATCCATATACTAACATAGTTTGATCTGAAACTGAACTGAAAGCTGTCTCAAGATCTATGAACTCCAGACAAAGTGGTAATTCATGTTCATAGGCCATTCTATAATTTATTTTCACAACTTGAAAATGTTTCAAAGTATTATTTCCAGTTCAGCAGCCTACATGTTCTTTTGCTTCATTAAACGAGTCAGATTTTCCAATACATGACTTAATTAAGTTAATTTAACAACATAATTAAGTTAATATAACAACTTTTTATTTATTCTTTTTTTTTTAATTTTTTAAAATATTTTTCCCTTTTTTTTCTTAATTTATATCTAAACATTCCTCTATGGAGTAGAAGGAGTTGTCATTCAGAAATTCTTTTAATTTCTTCTTAAATACTAGTTGGTTATCTGTCAGAGTTTTGATACTACTTGGTAAGTGACCAAAGACTTTAGTGGCAGTATAATTCACCCTTTTCTGTGCCAAAGTTGGATTTAATCTTGAATAGTGAAGATCATCCTTTCTCCTAGTATTGTAGTTATGCACACTGCTATTACTTTTGAATTGGGTTTGGTTGTTAATAACAAATTTCATAAGAGAGTATCTATACTGAGAAGCTACTGTGAATATCCCTAGATCCTTAAATAAATGTCTGCAGGATGATCTTGGGTGGACTCCAGCTATTATTCTGATTACACACTTTTGTGCAATAAATACTTTATTCCTCAGTGATGAATTATGCCAAAATATGATGCCATATGCAAGTAATGAGTGAAAATAGCCGTAGTAAGCTAATTTACTAAGATGTTTATCACCAAAATTTGCAATGACCCTTAATGCATAAGTAGCTGAACTGAAATGTTTCAGCAGATCATCAATGTGTTTCTTCCAATTTAACCTCTCATCAATGCACAACCAAAAAAAATTGAATATTCTACCATAGCTATATGCTTCTGATTAAGGTCTATATTTATTAATGGTGTCATACCATTTACTGTATGGAACCGTATGTACTGTGTCTTATCAAAATTCAGTGAGAGTCCGTTTACAAGGAACCACTTAGTTATTTTCTGAAAGACATTATTGACAATTTCATCAGTTAATTCTTGTTTGTCAGGTGTGATTACTATACTTGTATCAACAGCAAAGAGAACTAACTTTGCCTCTAAAGTTTGCAGTGGAGGCTGATAGATCTAGGTCTTTACATATAATGCCCTTTCTCTTGTGAAGTAAATTAATTATGGCAGTCTTCTAATTTTTAGTAATGGTTTCTTCCACACACTTTCTGTAAAGAAGTTTGCAAGTCTTATAACTTTTCCTCCAGTTTTAATCAACTTTCTTTAAATGTCATCATTTTCTTCCTTCAGCCCTCAAATGACCTTGTTCATCGTACTGGGCATTTTTGTTACTTATTGTTTGTGTTTCTCATTTATCATTTAAGTTATTCAAACATTTAATGAAACCTTTGACAAAACAGCTATGATCTCTGCCACTAGCAATTCCAGTGCTAACAAGGGAAGACTCACCTGTGACAACTCCTGCAGCCTATTGATTCATATGCGGATGTTGCACTACAAATATGCTATTTGTAAATAGTGTTTAAAATTTCAAAGATGGGGCAGAGTAATTGGCGTAATGTGAGGAGGAGTTTACAAATTTAACCTTGTTTCAGTTAATTCAAATATGTAGCCTAAGTCTTAGTTCTAGAACAATTGCTTGGCTGCTTTTGATTATTTGCTTGATGAAGTAACTACAACTGCATTTCAGGGGCTGCCAATACCTGGGAAACTAAGTGAAGAAGAACTGCTTCTATCCTTATTGGGTGGTCAACCCAAAACAACACAGAAGGCAACAGAACGGGTATACAGAGAAAATCATTAAAATCATTATTAAAGCCTCTCCCTTTTTCACACACACACACACACACACACACACACACACACACACACACACACACACACACACACACACACACACACACAATTTGTTCTTTACTTTCTATAATGAAAAATGACTTTTAGGTACATGGAAAGGCTCTGTTATCATGAGCAAAAATATTGATAGTGCCACACTGTTTTGAAGAAAGTTCATGATGATAATGTGCCAATAAAAAGAGCTGTCACTATTTTATCTTTAGATGCTACTTTTAAATTTTAATATTTGCTAATGAATGTACTCCATGCTATGTGTTACACGTCACATAAGATTATTAATTTTAAAGTCTGCTGTTTATATAACATTATAATATTGGTGGATACCTAGGCCTATACTGTAAGATGACAAATCTGCATTCATATGAAGCCTCACAGAAGGGGAAAGCTCTGAGATGCATAAATTATATGAAAATGACATTAAGGTATAGAAGCAGCTATGTAATGCCTCTATAGCAGACAGTAATGACTAACTGGCATTAAAGATTGACAACATATATTGTTTATCAAAGGAGCTTCCTAATGCCTTGCCACACTCTTCAATGATGCTGAAGGAGTGAGACTAAAATAGTAGATGAGTTTTGCTATTTGTGGAGCAAAATAACTGAAAATGGCCAAGGTCTCGATGATATAGAATACGAGAATAGCAATAACAAGTAAAATATTTCAAGAAGAGAAATATATTAACTCTCCTCCCACCATGCCATTGTATTTTGTACAACACCTCACTTATTTTAAACTGCCCATCATTTCTGATCAGCTTCTGAGAACATTGACATCAGCTATCCATCACAATACTCTTCTTGTGACCTGACGTGGCCCACCACTTTGTTGTGGGTACATAAACAATTTAGTCACTGCATGCCTGGTTGTTGTATTGAATCCAATATATGAACATTGGAGGGTTGAGATAAAATATAAATTTAAGAGTTTGGAATTATTTTCTGAAGAAGGAGGTACTGAAACAAATGGGAAGAAAAAATAAATTTACAGCACAACTTGACTGAAAGAAGGGATTGGTTGATACAAAATATTCTGAAGCATCAAGAAATTGTCAGTTTGGTAATGGAGTGTAATGTGAGGAGCAAAAATTGTAGAGAGAGGACCAAGGCTTGGCTACAGAGAGAAAGTTCAAGTGAATCTATGTTGCAGCAGCTATGCAGAGATGAAGTGTCTTGTACAGCGTAGACGAACATGGAGAGCTTCACCAAACCATTCATTCAGCAACAACAACATGTGTAACAAATATGGCTGCAAGTGCTCTCAGAGTTCCAGATTTGTGCTCTGAGTCACCGCTTCTTATCTCCACCCCGATATAATATGGCATCAGGACTGTCGCCAATGAGTCCCTCAACCCCCAAAACTACAGGTTTAATATTAGTCAGTTTGTTTTCAGTTATTTTAGTAGGTAACCTTCCACACATCCCTACCCTAACACTAGTGATATTTTTACTCTGACAATAGATTTTGCAGCTTGTAAATGATGTATATACCAAGCTGAAATTTCTCCAGGCATTGTAAAGTTAAGGTTACATACTGACAGTTCAGAGCAGTTCTGTTGTAGCACACTTTGGTAAAAATGAAGTTACAATGCCACTGCATTGTCCAAATTAAAGTTTTGTCTGTAAAATAAAATCATAACTGCTCTGCTTACTATTCCAGCATACAAAGAAGATGCTTGAACATTGTAACTGCAAATTCCATATATTATCAGTGTAATAGCGTTGCAACTGCTATTATGATCCTTTTCACACTCACATCTGTGGCAGCCTGAGCTACCTTTTATCGTAACTGCTTTTATGATTTTGTTTCACTGAACAAACAAATGATTGAGGAGTGGAAGTGGAGAAGAAATATTAGAAAATAAGCTTATCAGGAGGGAAAAAGTATACATTAATTCAAGTTCTTGAATATGAAGTGCTAAATGTATGCAAAACCAAGTTTCTGCATACCTTTGGTATTACTGATCAGTGGATAAAAACAATTTTTGAGAAAACTAGTCCAGAAGGTGTAGTGAGTTAGACCAAACATCAACGAAAATCAGATGATATTATGGAAGGGACAAGTAATCTTATATATTCATTTGTTAAAGTATTAGCACACTACATTAGGAAGGATGATCTATGGCAATCCTAGATAGCACTCTCAGCATTCTAAAGATGTATAGAATGTACATTCAGAAGTGCCAAGAGGAGAGAAAGAAGCATGGATCAGCTTGGATGTATAGTTTTTTCAATAAGAATACAGTCTTGGGTTTTTCAAGCCTAAAAAAGAATGCTGAACCAGAAAATAAAACAGCTTTAGAGGAAGAAAATACAATGAATTTTGAAAAACAAAGACATGCCTCGAGCAGGAAATGATTATGACAAATTGAAGGCACATACAGACAGTACATTTCTGTGTGCTTGTTTTGATTTATAGCAGGTACTCATCGCTTCACAATGTGCAGTATTCTTGCTCTAGCACACAAAAAGCTGAGCACCTACTATGTGATTATCTACAACACAGTAATATGAAAGAGAATGTGCTTCATGTGGCATAAGGGAACTGGACATAGAGGAAGCATAGACATAGCTTGCTGGATTTACAAATTCCTAAAGCAGCAAAGTGAGAATGGCTGCCATAATGTTTCTTTCTTTTCTGACAATTGGTCAGAACTGAAACAGACTTTTTTTCATGTATCTGTACAGGGTGAGTACTCTACAAATTGCTCCAACCAACTACAAATTCCTTGAGAAGGGGTGCACCCAAAATGAAGGAGACAGCATGCACAGTATTATCAAGAGAACAAAAAAGGGCATGAATATTTATGTACCACAGCAGTGGTAGACTCTAGCAACCACAGCCAAGTAAAATGAGAAAAGGTATGTTATATGTGAGATGTTACAGAAGGTTTTTTTGTTTATTTCTTTATTTCTTTCAAAGAGGCTTTATTGAAGATCCAAAACGGAACTAAAGTTGAAAATGGTGAAAGGATCAGAGGGTCTGATATAAGAGTAATAATGGTGAGGAAAGAAGAACCATGGATGATGCCATTTAAATATGAATATGAACCAGATTACAATACCATTGATTTAATGCACAAGTTTGGAGGTCGCAGCCCAAGTGTAGAACAAGTTGTGGAAGACTTGTCATGTGTATATTCATCCTCAATGCCAATTTCAGAGGAAAAATTTTCTGATAAGATCCCCTCTGCCAGAACAACATTGTTCCAACAGTTTACCAGGAATTCTATCCCAATCTGAGGCATGGGGAAGCTTGTAACATTGAAAAGAAAGATGAATGAAGTGTTAAAATTAGTATCATCATTAAATACAACATACAGTCTTTATTTTTTTCCTGGGAACTGTTTTTATGTTGAGTTGCATTTATGTATTATCATATTCATGTGCTAAAAAGTTCTGGAAATAAGAAGTGTTTTAGGGGCATTGTTACTGCCAACAGAATTTATGAAATAAAGTAGGCACATGCTGATGTAGTACAATTCCAGTGAAATATCATTGTAAGTGACATTAATGTCAGACATCAATGCTTTTGTTAATAATACCCTCTCTCAAATAACTTCTGGAACATTTTTTTCTCTAAAGTACATAATAACATTGGAACACTAGTACATTCTAAGCAACATCTGCAGGTGTACATTTTCAGGATGATTTATGGAAAATACTGGAACTTTCAATTTGTCATACTGTTACTGTAAAGTTTAAGAAATGCTCACTACAATAGTATTGCTCCGAACCTTTGATTTTTCTCTTTGTTGTTCCACCCATACAAATAGGGTTATGTCAGCCGTATTACCCTCATGGTAATCTCCTGGTACTAAGTGGGGATGAAATTGTTCCAAGCAGTCCAGAACTGTGGTGGAACATACAACGACATACACATATACATATATTTTATGAATCAGGTATTGATGCAGTCCTGTGCAGTCATAAAAAACAATAAATTAACTTACGTAATTTATTTTCATTCACTAATGTCGTCTGGAACCGTATTCTCAGCCAAATAGAAAGGAAAATTGCATTGAATAAAAGTATGATACAGTAATAATATTCAGCAATCATCCATAGTAATCTTGTTGTCACCTATTTAAAGACTCAGGCATTTTAACTGCAGCTTTAGAGTACATACATTCTCTAATTACTTTTTTTGTGAATAATACTTCACATTTAAAAAGAAATAACAGAATTCATAATTATGACATTTTAATCCATTCCCTTAAAAGTAACTGTGATACTAGTAGGAGTGAATTATGGTCCAACAAAATTTTTGAACATTTGCTCAGTGATTTAAAATGACTGATGGATTTACTGTCTGCCAACCTTAAAAGCATGTTTATAATTATAGTTGTCTTGGCAACTCCATGTACACCAAAAGAACCTACTTTCTCTCTTAATCCAATTCTTATTTACTTCTTGATGCCTAGGGTATGAGAAATGTAAATCTTTGCCTATTCGTGGATATTGCCTTTCTCGCTGACAGTCTTCTGTCCTGGATTTCTTGGAGTGCCTACTTTGCTCCATTGTTACATATCCCTGGCTGTCCTCATTCATTCTTGCCTTCTTCCCTTACACACTTCATTGATCTTGGTAGGCAACCTTCCAACATTTGCTAGACATTTCCAAGTGACTTCAGCTGTTGATCTTGGAGCAGAGGATTTCATTTAAATTTTTCTAACTGGATGTACTTTGATTCATGCCTTTCTTAGCCTATTTTTCTATTTTTTGAAAGAAGCTCATTTCAGCTGCTTGGATACAACCTTTTATTCCCGTACTTACTATCCAAGGTTTATAGCCGTAGGTCAATGTCATTATATCTGTGTGTAGCTAGCTTTGTCTATTTTGATATCTCTCTATTGCTGAGCTAATTCATTATGATTTAAACAGAAAGTCTGCTGCCCCAATCCTTTCTCTAATTTCCTTTTATATCTTCCCATTTCTATCTAAAGTGTGCATCTTTGTACTGTAAAACAATTACATTCTTAATAGCTGTCAGATAATTAAGTAATTTTTTATGCAAATGTGTAGCTTGCACGTGTATAAAAATTAATTACTCTAACATATTTTAAGAACCGCAGTTGTGCGATATACAAATGATCTCTGGAATATGTAACACCTCCATCATGATGAACTCTTTGGAATATTATATGAATAAATGAATACCTCGTTCAGTATCACTGAGCATGCTCATTTAAACTGATGTTTACAGAACACAATATGTTTGTACACATTTAAACATGTATGTATAGGAGAATTTAGCAGGAAATTCCTAAGGACATGTTCATAAAAATTGCAGGTAAATTCCACCCGTACAAAGCTTTCTGATGAGGAGATCCTTGCTGCATTGTTAAGTGGACAATCAAAAGGATCTACAAGAACGGTGGCAACCACACAGGTATTTAACCCTTCCATCTTGCGGGTGTCCCATTTACTATATTGATTTTAAGTAAAGTGTCTTATGACTCCTATCTATGTAAAGCTTGACAAATTATTTTCTATTTCTAAAAGTGTAGTTCTACCAGTACTCTATGCAACCACAGTTCAAAATAACTGCCACCTAATATGCCACATTAACAGAGTCCGCAATATACAAATTTTCTAGCTTTAGCTAACGAACCAATGTAAGTGTTTGTTTCTTATAAAATGCTACGTCCCATTGCTGAGTACTGTGTTGCACTATACTACGTGCATCTTAAATAGACCATTCACCTGTGCACAACGCTCATTGCACTAGATTCATTGAGGGCACTGATACATCATTGTATTCATGTGCTTTTTATTTTACGAAACAGGTTTTTATGCACATCATCTTTCCAAATTGGGCTTTGCCAATACCAACAACTGAAAATTGGTTATATTTTTTACATTTAAATGCAGAAAATGAAGCAATTTCAAACTATCTGTGATAAAATAGTTCATCTGGATACAATTTTCTGTGAAATACTGTCTTAAGTAATTTCACATTTTTGCATTTTGAGGTAGAATTTGCATCTATATTGCATTTATCACAAAATGCAAATTTTTCCGTTCACTACAATTAAGTTGCTGTTAGTACTGAGTAAAAGTTTGTATATCCTGATTGCAATTGGTTCCACTGAATTTCCTTACTGCTGATATTGGTAACTGCTGTTGTTGGATAGAACTGGACACTAATTTCTGCAGGTTCCACAAGCAACTTACATTCAATTTGTCTACTGTATTTTCAATACTGTCACTGGACCACACACAAAACCTAACATGTTAACAAGGGTAAGCTGCCTTATGAAAAGTACTACTATACCTATCTGTACATGAGACATTCAGAATTTTCTATGCGATATATAAAATATGTAAAAAAAATGAAATTTACAAATTATGCCTCTAGAAATCTCCCTAGAAATAGTTGAATTACAGTTTACTAAACAGTGATGAGTTGTAATTCTTTTATATTCTGTTCTTGATGTAAAATGTATGTACTTCTCATTTTGAAATGTCTGGTTAATGAACTTTATTGTTTCGAAAGAAAGAATGCATGGAATATTTTTTTCAACAAAATGACCTGCACACACATCAAAAAAAGTTTTGCATCACCTTGGTTCTGAGACTTTCGGAATCTGTACAGAAAACTGGAATAGAGATCATCATAAACATCATTGCTGCCCTTTTTATTGCTAATGAAAACCACACATTGCATACGACTGACAAACTTATTTTGCACTCAATCAGTGCATTATGGGCATGGTGCTCTGATCAAAACTTTATTTGCTAAGTCCCATCGACAACCCCTACAAGCCTATAATAGGGATTGTGAAATACACTGCATGTCCATTAATATACTATCATAGTTTGATCTGAAACTGAACTGAAAGCTGACTCAAAACCTATGAACTCCAGACAAAGTGGTAATTCATGTTCATAGGCCACTCTACAATTTATTTTCAGAACTTGAAAATGATTCAATGTACTATTTACATTTCAGCAGCCTACATGTTCTTTTGCTTCATTAAAACCCAGTGCTTTTTCTGTGTCACTGGTAATGATTTGAGTGAGTATGTTGTAAGATTAGATTAGATTCGATTCGATTAATACTAGTTTCATGGAACATGAATACGATATTTTGTAATGATGTGAAACAAGTCAAATTTTCCAATACATGACATAATTAAGTTAATTTAACAACATAATTAAGTTAATATAACAAGTTCTGGAAATAAGAAATGTTGTAGAGGCATTGTTACTGCCAACAGAATTTATGAAATAAAGTTATTCACATTTGTAGGCACATGCTGATGTATTACAGTTTCAGTGAAATATCATTGTGACATTAATGTCAGACATCAATGCTTTTGTTAATAATGCCCTTTCTCAAATAACTTCTGGAACATTTTTTGCTCTAAAGTACATAATAACATTGGAACACTAGTACATTCTAAGCAACATCTGCAGGTGTACATTTTCAGGATGATTTATGGAAAATACTGGAACTTTCAATTTGTCATACCGTTACTGTAAAGTTTAAGAAATGCTCACTACAATAGTATTGCTCTGAACCTTTGATTTTTCTCTTTGTTGTTCCACCCTTACAAATAGGGTTATGTCAGCCGTATCACCCTCATGGTAATCTCCTGGTACTAAGTGGGGATGAAATTGTTCCAAGCAGTCCAGAACTGTGGTGGAACATACAACGACATACACATATATATATATATATATATATATTATGAATTAGGTATTGATGCAGTCCTGTGCAGTCATAAAAAACAATAAATTAACATACGTAATGTATTTTCATTCACTAATGTCGCATGGAACCGTATTCTCAGCCAAATAGAAAGGAAATTTTCATTGAATAAAAGTATGATACAGTAATAATATTCAGCACTCATCCATAGTAATCTTGTTGTCACCTATTTAAAGACTCAGGCATTTTAACTGCAGCTTTAGAGTACATACATTCTCTAATTACTTTTTTTGTGAATAATACTTCACATTTAAAAAGAAATAACAGAATTCATAATTATGACATTTTAATCCATTCCCTTAAAAGTAACTGTGATACTAGTGGGAGTGAATTATGGTCCAACAAAATTTTTGAACATTTGCTCAGTGATTTAAAATGACTGATGGATTTACTGTCTGCCAACCTTAAAAGCATGTTTATAATTATAGTTATTTTGGCAACTCCATGTACACAAAAAGAACATACTTTCTTTCTTAATTCAATTTTTATTTACTTCTTGATGCCTAGGGTATGAGAAATGTAAATCTTTGCCTATTCGTGGATATTGCCTTTCTCGCTGACAGTCTTCTGTCCTGGATTTCCTGGAGTGCCTAGTTTGCTCCATTTTTACGTATCCCTGGCTGTCCTCATCCATTCTTTCCTTCTTCCCCTACACGCGTCATTGATCTTGGTAGGCAACCTTTCAACATTTGCTAGACATTTCCAAGTGACTTCAGCTGTTGATCTTGGAGCAGAGGATTTCATTTAAATTTTTCTAACTGGATGTACTTTGATTCACCATTCTTAGCCTATTTTACTATTTTTGGAAAGAAGCTCATTTCTGCTGCTTGGATACAACCTTTTATTCCCGTGCTTACTATCCAAGATTTATAGCCGTAGGTCAATGTCAATATATCTGTGTGTAGCTAGCTTTGTCTATTTTGATATCTCTCTATTGCTGAGCTAATTCATTATGATTTAAACAGAAAGTCTGCTGCCCCAATCCTTTCTCTAATTTCCTTTTATATCTTCCCATTTCTATCTAAAGTGTGCATCTTTGTACTGTAAAACAATTACATTCTTAATAGCTATCAGATAATTAAGTAATTTTTTATGCAAATGTGTAGCTTGCACGTGTATAAAAATTAATTACTCTAACATATTTTAAGAACCGCAGTTGTGCGATATACAAATGATCTCTGGAATATGTAACACCTCCATCATGATGAACTCTTTGGAATATTATATGAATAAATGAATACCTCGTTCAGTATCACTGAGCATGCTCATTTAAACTGATGTTTACAGAACGCAATATGTTTGTACACATTTAAACATGTATGTATAGGAGAATTTAGCAGGAAATTCCTAATGACATGTTCATAAAAATTGCAGGTAAATTCCACCCGTACAAAGCTTTCTGATGAGGAGATCCTTGCTGCATTGTTAAGTGGACAATCAAAAGGATCTACAAGAACGGTGGCAACCACACAGGTATTTAACCCTTACATCTTGCGGGTGTCCCATTTACTGTATTGATTTTAAGTAAAGTGTCTTATGACTCCTATCTATGTAAAGCTTGACAAATTATTTTCTATTTCTAAAAGTGTAGTTCTACCAGTACTCTATGCAACCACAGTTCAAAATAACTGCCACCTAATATGCCACATTAAAAGTGTCCGCAATATACAAATTTTTTAGCTTTAGCTAATGAACAGATGTAAGTGTTTGTTTCTTATAAAATGCTACGTCCCATTGCTGAGTACTGTGTTGCACTATACTACGTGCATCTTAAATAGACCATTCACACGTGCACAACTCTCATTGCACTAGATTCATTGAGGGCACTGATACATCATTGTATTCATGTGCTTTTTATTTTACGAAACAGGTTTTTATGCACATCATCTTTCCAAATTGGGCTTTGCCAATACCAACAACTGAAAATTGGTTATATTTTTTACATTTAAATGCAGAAAATGAAGCAATTTCAAACTATCTGTGATAAAATAGTTCATCTGGATACAATTTTCTGTGAAATACTGTCTTAAGTAATTTCACATTTTTGCATTTTGAGGTAGAATTTGCATCTATATTGCATTTATCACAAAATGCAAATTTTTCCGTTCACTACAATTAAGTTGCTGTTAGTACTGAGTAAAAGTTTGTATATCCTGATTGCAATTGGTTCCACTGAATTTCCTTACTGCTGATATTGGTAACTGCTGTTGTTGGATAGAACTGGACACTAATTTCTGCAGGTTCCACAAGCAACTTACATTCAATTTGTCTACTGGTCTACTGTATTTTCAATACTGTCACTGGACCACACACAAAACCTAACATGTTAACAAGGGTAAGCTGCCTTATGGAAAGTACTACTATACCTATCTGTACATGAGACATTCAGAATTTTCTATGCGATATATAAAATATGTAAAAAAAATGAAATTTACAAATTATGCCTCTAGAAATCTCCCTAGAAATAGTTGAATTACAGTTTACTAAACAGTGATGAGTTGTAATTCTTTTATATTCTGTTCTTGATGTAAAATGTATGTACTTCTCATTTTGAAATGTCTGGTTAATGAACTTTATTGTTTCGAAAGAAAGAATGCATGGAATATTTTTTTCAACAAAATGACCTGCACACACATCAAAAAAAGTTTTGCATCACCTTGGTTCTGAGACTTTCGGAATCTGTACAGAAAACTGGAATAGAGATCATCATAAACATCATTGCTGCCCTTTTTATTGCTAATGAAAACCACACATTGCACACGATTGACAAACTTATTTTGCACTCAATCAGTGCATTATGGGCATGGTGCTCTGATCAAAACTTTATTTGCTAAGTCCCGTCGACAACCCCTACAAACCTATAATAGGGATTGTGAAATACACTGCATGTCCATTAATATACTATCATAGTTTGATCTGAAACTGAACTGAAGCTGAATCAAAATCTATGAACTCCAGACAAAGTGGTATTTCATGTTCATAGGCCACTCTACAATTTGTTTTCAGAACTTGAAAATGTTTCAAAGTACTATTTACATTTCAGCAGCCTACATGTTCTTTTGCTTCATTAAAACCCAGTGCTTTTTCTGTGTCACTGGTAATGATTTGAGTGAGCATGTTGTAAGATGAGATTAGATTCGATTCGATTAATACTAGTTCCATGGAACATGAGTACGATATTTTGTAATGATGTGAAACAAGTCAAATTTTCTAATACATGACATAATTAAGTTAATTTAACAACATAATTAAGTTAATATAACAAGTTCTGGAAATAAGAAATGTTGTAGAGGCATTGTTACTGCCAACAGAATTTATGAAACAAAGTTATTCACATTTGTAGGCACATGCTGATGTATTACAATTTCAGTGAAATATCATTGTAAGTGACATTAATGTCAGACATCAATGCTTTTGTTAATAATGCCCTTTCTCAAATAACTTTTGGAACATTTTTTGCTCTAAAGTACATAATAACATTGGAACACTAGTACATTCTAAGCAACATCTGCAGGAGTACATTTTCAGGATGATTTATGGAAAATACTGGAACTTTCAATTTGTCATACCGTTACTGTAAAGTTTAAGAAATGCTCGCTACAATAGTATTACTCTGAACCTTTGATTTTTCTCTTTGTTGTTCCACCCTTACAAATAGGGTTATGTCAGCTGTATCACCCTCATGGTAATCTCCTGGTACTAAGTGGGGATGAAATTGATCCAAGCAGTCCAGAACTGTGGTGGAACATACAACGACATACACATATATATATATATATATATTTTATGAATTAGGTATTGATGCAGTCCTGTGCAGTCATAAAAAACAATAAATTAACATATGTAATGTATTTTCATTCACTAATGTCGCATGGAACCGTTTCTCAGCCAAATAGAAAGGAAATTTTCATTGAATAAAAGTATGATACAGTAATAATATTCAGCACTCATCCATAGTAATCTTGTTGTCACCTATTTAAAGACTCAGGCATTTTAACTGCAGCTTTAGAGTACATACATTCTTTAATTACTTTTTTGTGAATAATACTTCACATTTAAAAAGAAATAACAGAATTCATAATTATGACATTTTAATCCATTCCCTTAAAAGTAACTGTGATACTAGTAGGAGTGAATTATGGTCCAACAAAATTTTTGAACATTTGCTCAGTGATTTAAAATGACTGATGGATTTACTGTCTGCCAACCTTAAAAGCATGTTTATAATTGTAGTTGTCTTGGCAACTCCATGTGCACCAAAAGAACCTACTTTCTCTCATAATCCAATTCTTATTTACTTCTTGATGCCTAGGGTATGAGAAATGTAAATCTTTGCCTATTCGTGGATATTGCCTTTCTCGCTGACAGTCTTCTGTCCTGGATTTCTTGGAGTGCCTACTTTGCTCCATTTTTATGTATCCCTGGCTGTCCTCATTCATTCTTGCCTTCTTCCCTTACACACTGCATTGATCTTGGTAGGCAACCTTCCAACATTTGCTAGACATTTCCAAGTGACTTCAGCTGTTGATCTTGGAGCAGAGGATTTCATTTAAATTTTTCTAACTGGATGTACTTTGATTCACCTTTCTTAGCCTATTTTACTATTTTTGGAAAGAAGCTCATTTCTGCTGCTTGGATACAACCTTTTATTCCCGTACTTACTATCCAAGGTTTATAGCCGTAGGTCAATGTCATTATATCTGTGTGTAGCTAGCTTTGTCTATTTTGATATCTCTCTATTGCTGAGCTAATTCATTATGATTTAAACAGAAAGTCTGCTGCCCCAATCCTTTCTCTAATTTCCTTTTATATCTTCCCATTTCTATCTAAAGTGTGCATCTTTGTACTGTAAAACAATTACATTCTTAATAGCTGTCAGATAATTAAGTAATTTTTTATGCAAATGTGTAGCTTGCACGTGTATGAAAATTAATTACTCTAACATATTTTAAGAACCGCAGTTGTGCGATATACAAATGATCTCTGGAATATGTAACACCTCCATCATGATGAACTCTTTGGAATATTATATGAATAAATGAATACCTCGTTCAGTATCACTGAGCATGCTCATTTAAACTGATGTTTACAGAACACAATATGTTTGTACACATTTAAACATGTATGTATAGGAGAATTTAGCAGGAAATTCCTAATGACATGTTCATAAAAATTGCAGGTAAATTCCACCCGTACAAAGCTTTCTGATGAGGAGATCCTTGCTGCATTGTTAAGTGGACAATCAAAAGGATCTACAAGAACGGTGGCAACCACACAGGTATTTAACCCTTACATCTTGCGGGTGTCCCATTTACTATATTGATTTTAAGTAAAGTGTCTTATGACTCCTATCTATGTAAAGCTTGACAAATTATTTTCTATTTCTAAAAGTGTAGTTCTACCAGTACTCTATGCAACCACAGTTCAAAATAACTGCCACCTAATATGCCACATTAAAAGTGTCCGCAATATACAAATTTTCTAGCTTTAGCTAATGAACAAATGTAAGTGTTTGTTTCTTATAAAATGCTACGTCCCATTGCTGAGTACTGTGTTGCACTATACTACGTGCATCTTAAATAGACCATTCACACGTGCACAACTCTCATTGCACTAGATTCATTGAGGGCACTGATACATCATTGTATTCATGTGCTTTTTATTTTACGAAACAGGTTTTTATGCACATCATCTTTCCAAATTGGGCTTTGCCAATACCAACAACTGAAAACTGGTTATATTTTTTACATTTAAATGCAGAAAATGAAGCAATTTCAAACTATCTGTGATAAAATAGTTCATCTGGATACAATTTTCTGTGAAATACTGTCTTAAGTAATTTCACATTTTTGCATTTTGAGGTAGAATTTGCATCTATATTGCATTTATCACAAAATGCAAATTTTTCCGTTCACTACAATTAAGTTGCTGTTAGTACTGAGTAAAAGTTTGTATATCCTGATTGCAATTGGTTCCACTGAATTTCCTTACTGCTGATATTGGTAACTGCTGTTGTTGGATAGAACTGGACACTAATTTCTGCAGGTTCCACAAGCAACTTGCATTCAATTTGTCTACTGGTCTACTGTATTTTCAATACTGTCACTGGACCACACACAAAACCTAACATGTTAACAAGGGTAAGCTGCCTTATGGAAAGTACTACTATACCTATCTGTACATGAGACATTCAGAATTTTCTATGTGATATATAAAATATGTAAAAAAAATGAAATTTACAAATTATGCCTCTAGAAATCTCCCTAGAAATAGTTGAATTACAGTTTACTAAACAGTGATGAGTTGTAATTCTTTTATATTCTGTTCTTGATGTAAAATGTATGTACTTCTCATTTTGAAATGTCTGGTTAATGAACTTTATTGTTTCAAAAGAAAGAACGCATGGAATATTTTTTTCAATAAAATGACCTGCACACACATCAAAAAAAGTTTTGCATCACCTTGGTTTTTAGACTATCGGAATTTCTAATGAAAACCAGACATTGCATGTTGCACCAGCCCCTACAGCGAGACCTTCAGAGGAGGTGGGCCAGACTGCTGAACACACCGGTACCTCTAATACCCAGTAGCATGTCCTCTTGCATTGACACATGCCTGTATTCATTGTTGAATATTATCCGTATGTTCATCAAGGCACTGCTGGTCCAGATTGTCCCACTCTTCAACTGCAATTTGGCGTAGATGCCTCGTAATGGTTGGTGGGTCACATCATCCATATACAACCCTTTCCTAGGCATGATTGATATGATTCATGTCTGGAAAACATGCTGGCCACTCTAGTTGAGTACTGTCGTTATCCTGAAGGCAGTCATTCACAAAATGCGTATGATGGAAGTGCGAATTATCGTCCATGAAGACGAATGCTCACCAGTATGCTGCCAATATGGTTGCACTATCAGTCGGAGGATGGCATTCATGAATTGTACTGCCGATACGGTGCCTTCCATGCCCACCAGCAGTGTACATCAGCCCCACATAATGCCACCCCAAAACAGCAGGGAACCTCCACCTTTCTGCACTCACTGGACCATGTGTTTAAGGCGTTCACCCTGACCAGGTTGCCACCAAACACATGTCCGATGCTTGTCTGGTTGAAGGCATAAGCAGCACTCATCAGTGAAGAGAACGTAATGCCAATCCTGAGTGGTACATTTGACATGTTGTTAGGCCCATCTATACCATGCTGCATGGTGTCGTGGTTGGAAAGATGGACCTCGCCATGGGTGTTGGGAGTCAAGTTGCACATCATGTAGCCTATTGCACACAGTTTGAGTTGTAACAGACATCCTGTGGCTGCTCGAAAAGCATTATTCAACATGGTGGCGTTGCTGTCAGTGTTCCTCCCTACCATAATCCATAGGTAGCGGTCATCCACTGCAGTAGTAGCCCTTGGGCAGCCTGAGCGAGGCATGTCATTGACAGTTCTTGTTTCTCTGTATCTCCTCCATGTCTGAATAAGATCACTTTGGTTCACTCTGAGACCCCTGGACAGTCCCCTTGTTGAGAGTCCTTCCTGGCACAAAGTAACAATACAGATGTGATCAAACCACGGTATTGACCATCTAGGCATGGTTGAATTACAGACAACATGAGCTGTGTACCTCCTTCCTGGTGGATGACAGGAAGTGATCGGCTGTCAGACCCGCTCTGTCTAATAGGTGCTGTTGATGCGTGGTTGTTTATATCTTTGGGTGGGTTTAGTGATGTCTCTGAACACTCAGAGGGACTGTGTTTGTGATACAATATCCACAGTCAATCTTCAGGAGTTCTGGGAACTGGGGTGATGCAAATCATTTTTTTGATGTGTGTATTTACATTCGTATGATTTAAGTATAGTGTCATTTACATGCTTAGTGATAACACTGGATTGTTGCAGGCTTAGTTCCTTTCTTTGTTCATTTCCTTAAGTTTCTAAAGATTATTTAAGTAATTTACTTATTTCTTGCAGTTTTTTTTAAGATGACACATTTTGCTATTTGAAAGATACATAAATGTCACTTTTTTAGAGAACATCCACAAAATCTAGAAGACTGTTGACAGATGAACAGATCATTGCTGGGTTGCTATCAGGCTCAACCCCAGCAAGTCCAGCAGACCAGGCTCGCTTAGCTGTAAGTTCAAAAATGTTTATTACAGTTATAATTTCTTCTGGTAAATGCAATACAGTATTATAGATGTTATTTTTGAGATAGTATCGTTAACTATAAATACTGACGTACTGTTAACCATAAGGAGTACTGATCAATATAAAGCATCTCAAGGGAGTAGGATGTTGGAATGTCCTGTTGGCATTATGAGTCTCTTATAGTGTATTAATAGAGTTGAGTAAAGTAAGAAAATCAGGTGTTTTAGAGAAACATGCGTAATATTTCTATAAAGTTGGTTTCAAATCATCATTGTTTTTCACTCACACAGCGAACTGCAGCATTGCACTTGGCAGTAAATGGTAAATGTGATGGTGGCTTTTGGAAATGGAATGTTGGGTCATGCTGGAAAATTGTGGCATTAGCTTGGAGAAATGTAGAGCTATTTGAATAGTAAATTGCCACTTTGGCAGAATGCAAAATTGTGCCTTAGGGGTGAGACTAGGATGTTTAGTCTAATCTTTCCTCCTTATTTCCGTACTTACCATTCTTCAGTCTGATTCAGAGAGAAGCTAATTCTCATTGATACTTCTCAAAACTGTATGAAAAAAACTTTCTCTTGTGTGTCCTACATAGATATTCTGCACCTTCACTTATTTCTTCTTGTGAATCAGAATGTGTTACTCATAATCACTGTGCTTGATTGTGTGTGTGCTTTCTTTTTCACTTGTTTTTCCATAGATTTTTGTTCAAAGTGACTTAGTATAATTGAATGGCATCAGGGTGGAGTGTGTGATGTATCGCTACAGTTCATTATACTTACTTGAAATATTTCATGATTGTTCAACATTTGTTTCAACTGTCTGGTGAGAAGGTATCTGAATAACCAATAACATCAGCAGTGAACAATTTGAAAATATTACCCTATCCACCTGACAGGTGTTACTTTAGACTGTGCACAAAATGTTTACACTTACCGATGCATTACTCAAATTACTGAGAGACATGTGGTGCATTGTTTTTCATTGCATTCTTCACAGATGGAATATGGAAAGAATTACTGCTAATGTATGTGGAAGATCTTTCCATGTACATAGAATGTACTGCGAAAGGTAACCATAAGGAAGGTGAAAAGGATTGAACTGTACTCTAGTGACAAAAGATGTTAATGTTATTCACAAAGAAGCAGCTCATTAAACTTCCAGTATAAATTTTCATAAAACTATTTAAGTCTTTCTTTGATCTTCTGACAGCTCAAATTATTCAAAATTTTTATAACATTATTATCAACAATATCTGATCATTAAATAGAACCATGCTACTTTCTTACAAACAACTGCATATTGCCCTTTCCAGCTCTGATAACTACACACTTTTCATCCATTCATCATAGTTATGAAGGTACTGTTATATTTAAGTAACAGCATACAGGCTTGGCAAAGGAAGGGAACAAATATATGCAAGTAACAAAAAACCTTTATGTTAAGATTATTTATTCCTGACTAGCTAACAGTTTCATTATATGAAACTTCCTGGCAGATTAAAACTGTGTTCCAGACTGAGACTCGAACTCGGGACCTTTGCCTTTCGAGGGCAAGTGCTCTACCAACTGAGCTACCCCAGCACGACTCACACCCCGTCCTCACAGCTTTACTTCCGCTGGTCTGGCACACAGTTTTAATCTGCCAGGAAGTTTCATATCAGTGCACAGTCCGCTGCAGAGTGAAAATCTCATTCAGTTTCATTACATACTCGAACACCAACATATAAGCAATTTTTGTTGCTTCGATGATAGAAGAGACATGGATCAGCCCTACTGTTTTCAAATCCAATAATGTGGTGCCTGCTTGAGACCACACAGACATGTCCAGTATCACCTTCAAAACCTTCAGCTGTTCCATGTATACATCTTCTTCGAGGATACCATTGAGAAAAGCTGTTTTGATGTCAAACTGGTCGAGTTTCATTTTCTGTGCAGCAGGTACTGCTGTCAGGGTTCGAATTGTATCATAGCACGCAACAGGGCTGACTGTTTCTTCATAGTCAATTCCCTACCTTTGTACATGTCCTTTGGCCACAAGTCAACCGTTGAAATGTACATTCCATTTTCTGCTGTTTTCTTACGCAAGACCCAATGATTCTGCAAAACCTGTGCATCACTTGGGTGCTCAACTAATACCCAAGTATTATGCTCTGTGAGGGACTTCAATTCTTCATGAATAGTCTCCAGCCACTGAACTTTATTACTAGACTGCAAAGTTCAGTATAAGAGCTAGGGGTTCCAGCTATGTACACATAATCTCCACTGCTCATCCATTCTGGTTTTTTCTTCTCACGTTTGTTTCTTCGTTTCTCGCTTAAGCTTTTACTTCCTCTGGAACTTGATGTTGTGTCTAAATCTTCTTTCTCCTCACTTAATCCTTCTGACCTTTTGTTATGACTGACATTTTATGATTCTTTTTCCTCATCAGAAGTCTCATTAGGTTCACTTTGTCTAATGGTTTCATCCTGAGCAACTTCAAATTCAGTAATGTTGGTCTGCAGATTGCTTACAACTTTAGCCTTAAGTTTCACATCATGACTTAGCACAACCTTCCCCTGATATGGTATCCAGACCTTGAAGCCATCTCTGTCATTCACATATCCAACCAGATGTCCATGTTACAGCCTTGTCATCAAACTTTGTGCGAAAATTCTTGTTTAATGCACTTAACAGTCTGTTCCAAAGATTCTCAGATGATTCAGGTTGCCAACTGGTCATCCATACCACAGTTCATATGGAGGTTTGTTTTCAATAGAAGACTTCCCAGTGTGATTCAAAAGGTATGTAGCAGTACTGCATGCTTCTGCCCATAGTTCTTTTGGCAGTTTATTAGGATTCAACATCGAACATGCACATTCCATAGTTCAGTTTTCTCTTTCGGCAACACCATTTAGCTGTGGTGTGTAAGGTGGGGGTGATGCAGTGTTCAATGCCTCTGTTTGCCAGCAATTCTGAGACCTTCTTGTTGTCAAATTCTTTTCCTCCATCACACCTGAACTGCTTAACAATATGACCATCTGTCTTCATTTCATTCAAGAACTGTTCCAAGACAGTGCTGACTTCATTCTTCTGCCTCAGGAAGAAAATTTTTTGAAATTTGCTAAAGTCTTCTTTAAAACATACATAGTAATGAGCTTTTCCAAGAGATTCTATAGTCTTGGGTCAATTTACATCAGCATGGATTTGTTCACCAGTAACCATTGGTCGATTCATTCGAGTCCTGAATGGCAATCTATGCATTTTACCCACTGCACATCCATCACAAAATTCTTCTTTGCACCCTTCCACATTGCTGTTCATCTGCTTCAAAACACTTTTCACATATTGTTTGTGTTGGTGGCCAAATCTCTCATGATAAATTTGCAGCATACGTGATGATGTCACCAAGTTCACTTCAGCTGGTTGGAATTGTTTGGATACATGTATGTCAAGAACATAGAGACCGTGATTGACATGACCAGTCATCATTGTTTCACCAGTCATTTGTCTTCAATGTGGACACTTTTGTCATCAAGTCTTGTGCAGAAACCTTTTCGTGGAGCTGCTTTTACAGAGAACAAGTGAGCACTTGCTTCAAGAACATAAAGCAATTCTCTCAGTTCAGCATTCTTTATGGAATTATTGAACTGAATCTGAATTTTCACAGTCCCCTGTCCATGAGCCAACATGCTTACACCTCTTTTCCCAATTGAAATCTTTTCAGAAGCAGCAAATTTTGTATAAGACACAAGATATTGTTTATTTTCAGTGAGGTGATTTGTGGCACCACTATCGCAATACCAACTGTCGACTTCAAAACCGTTATTGACCGGGGGAGGGGGGGGGGGGGGGGGGGGGGGGGGACGTGCCAAAAATGCAAAATTCTGTTCAGACTGATTGATGTGAATGTTTTAATCTGACTTTTTCACTGATCACTCTGCTGCCCAATGCCCTACCTGCCCATATTTATGACATGGAAATTTTCGTTTTGCACATTCCACATTCTTTTTCAATTTTTCACTATCATCACATTTATTTAACTGAATTTTCTTTTTAGGACTACTGTGTACAACAAACGCAGCTGATTCAACCATACTTTCATCACAGAATTCAATGGTTCTCAATTTTTCAATCAGGAGATTCACACTTTGATTTTCAGACGGAATTGTGTTCCACAAGTCTTTAAAGTTGTATGACAACTTTGCCTAGCATGGATAAAATTTGGCCATGTAATATTCTTTCAGACAAAACATTTTCTTCATGCTTCTGCAGTTCATCATTCAAGTCCACAAAAAGTTTCTACAATTTCGCAACATGAATGCTAATATCCTCTTTGTCGTCACGTTGAGCACGAAAAAATGTCTCTGTCAACATGTTCAGTCATTACATACTGCTACACTTGAACTGTGCACATAATTTGTCCCAAATTTCACTTGCATGAGTGCATGTTGAAACACGTTTGAATTATATTTCATTATGTGCATAGCTTCCAGTTTTTTCATTTAGAAACAGCATATAACCCCTGATTCTGTTTCAAATTTTATCTAGTTCAGATTGGGTAATTGTGTTCTTACTTGATATAGAACACAGTAGAATAGTTATCTGTCTGAGTCACATTATTTTTAATAAGACACATGGCATGTTTCGAAGTGTGTTCTTGATTTATACGGATTTCTGTTATTTTGTAAAGCAAGTGGTGCTGATATCTGTGTACTCATTTCTACTGAGGAATAAAATTAACAGGGTGATTCATGACTGGAAACCGGAAAATAAGTTCAGCATTTAAGTTATATTAGGTTTGTGTTATATTTGGTTCCTATGCTGTGATCCACTGACAGTATGTAGTTTTTGTTGCTCCACTGGTAGCCTTAATACAAAGGTGAAATTAGTTTGGTTTCGGAAAATAATCTGTAATAATATCATACTATGTTGTTTTTTATTACTACTGAGTGTGCCTGACTTAATTATAGGGAAGCAGATAAAGTTTTTAAAAGCTTTTTATTATTTTTTTGCTCAACCAGAAGGGCTTCCTCCACTTTGAAGTATGCTGGAAGAAGGCACTTATTTAATACTTGATAAGCTGTCTGGCTGAACTTGACCACATCTCATTTACACTTTTGTATGTGGGATATCCAAAAAGATGGTATTTGAAAACATCATACTTCCTTAATTATTGTCTGATTATCAGTGTTTTAATCAATGTTCAATTAAAAGGGTAATGTGAGACCTAAATCTTGTAAAAAGTACCAATCAGATATTAGTCCTTGCACACACTGGTTTGCAGCTTAAGTGAAATGCAACATAAACATCAATGAGCTGCTAGACATCTCACTTAAAATGGTTGGGACAAACACAAAAAATTAGCTATTGAAAAGACTTCAGTTTTGTCTTGAAAATATTCTCCTTAGATATTCTATAAGAGTCTGACATTTGTTATGCCATATCAGACCATTAATATAAAAGCTTCAGTTTATAATTTTTAATTGCTTTCCTTTTTGCGAGCAGCTACATTTGGGATTGTAATTGTTTATATCACTGCTGCACATTATAGGTCCTTTTCTTGATGCACAAAAAGTAAACAATTTAGGTACATAGGCATAAAGAATATATTGTTAAGTACTTATGCTGCACATAAACTTCATGCCCATTCCATGCATAAACCTTGTCACCATCTTCTGTACTTGCAACATTCTATTTAGATATTGTCCGTTGAAAATTCCCACAATTATGTACCATTATTAAGATAAAGGTAAACTGTCTTGGTCATAGTCATAAGTGAAAGTAAATAATTTAGATTTACTGAAATTCACTTTGAGGCCATGATGAATGAACTATTTTGTTATATCTATTACACTAACTGTAGCAATGATTATCATTTCCCTAAAACCTCATCCATAGAATTAAACTGAGGTGTTATATGTTTATCTTACCTTATGGGAGTTGGAATAGTTGTGTCATGTCATTAGGAAGAGAACCAGAAACTATACCTGTTGTATATCTTTTATTGCTGATGTTTTTCTGGATTGGCAATTCATAGTCTTATTATCTATTATCTATCCTGCCGGCTCTTGTGCAGATTGGATGTAAAACAGGAGGAATGAAGTGAATGTTGTGTGAAGACTGGTCTAGTGACTGCATTGCCTAATCAGCAGTGCTTCATTCTATGTAGGTGTCGGTTTGTCTGAAGACAGAGTAAGCTGCTGTGTTATGTGACTTAGGCATCAGGTGACAATGGTACGCCCAAACCACTGTGCCACCCATTTAGAGCTGAAAGGCCAGCCTGACTCATTCCACAGTAACTTTGGAGGTTTTGCCATTAACCGATATTGTCGTCATGTGGGTATTGCATTCTAATACCAGATACAGATTCATGTAAGGTGTAATGCTTACTGAGTCTGTATGTCACTTGATGTGAGAGTACAAAATGAGATCTTTGTGAAGGAAAATGTAGGGGTTCATGTGACAAGATGCTGTGGATGGAAAGAAACTAGGTCTTGATTTGTTGTAATAAGAAGGGAGTATCTTTAGGTGGATAGTCCCACTGGTGGCTGAAGAACTATACAGGGAGCCTGATGGTCTCACCATACTAGCATTGGCAGATTCTGTAGGTGCAGTCCTGTATTTGGGGTGTTGGCAAAAGCCTGTAACTCTGCAGCATTGTGTTGCACCCCAGCCAGTTGCATGAGGCCAATGCCTGTGGAAACCACATTTATTCCAGAGAAATAATCAACTACAACAAATTACAACATTATCTGCACCACATAAATGTAAAATATCAGTTGTAAACTGACTGATAAATTCCAAATGATGGGACTCTCTTGGTGAGAATGAGTTGCTTGGTTTGCTCAAAACCAAATAAGCCAGCATATGATCAGTAACCACTGTGAAATGCCATGCTTCCACATTCAGTGTGAAATGCTTAGTGGCTTTGTCTATATATTGTATTGATCCAAAAACTAACTGCACCTTTTATCCAAATTTCAGCCTAAAAAAATAGAGTGCAGCTCATATCCGATGCCTTGTCTTTTTACAAACAATTGCTATGCAATAATTAAACTCATTTTCAACAATAAAATTGGTGTCTGTAGCCAAAGCTGGCAACATGACATTTTACCACGCAACAGTGCAACCTTTTACTGATGTATTACAGGCATTAACTTTGTGTAGGTCTAACAGTATTGTTTCATTAGATACAGATAAGAAAGCCTTATTTATGATTATGTGAATGACCATTTATACTGAAAAGCATCCAGGCTAAGGAATTCGGCATAGTTACAATGGAAGCGTCAGACCTACAATTGTCCATTATGCCATCACCACAATCAACAGAGAGACCAGAAGAAAGTATATACTGAGCGAATCTAATGTACAACCTTGAGTTGCTTCAAAAGAAAAGTGGAAGAAGATAGTTTCAATGAAAAAAATCATTCACGGGACTGAAATGTGGCAAGTATCTGGAAATATGGGACACCTATCACGTGAGAAATGATCCAACTGAAGGCCTTGGAAATCAGAAAAGTCTTTTACATGCCACAACGAGAATATCATGTGAGCATTGGGTGGTGTCATAAATTTACACAGAGAAATGGCCTTGCTCTCCAATGAAGTACTACACTAGCACAGAGGGCACCAGCAGGTTTCAAGGAGAAGCCGATCAACTTCTAGTGTTATGTCATCCAGTTGAAAAAGGCTCACACATACTCCTTTCATCAGAGTAGCATTGCTGACAAAACTCTAGTGTTTCTGGACACATCAAGCAATACGACAGTAGACATGAAAGTGGCAAAAAGTGCCCTTGTTAAGAGGATCTGAAAAAAATAGAATAACTGTGATGTTAGCTGTTACAGCTGATGGGAGAAGGCTACCACATTGTATCATTCTGAAGAGAAAAACTAGACCCAAAGAAAACTTCCCCTAGGCGTTGTGATTCACTGCCAAGAAAAGGGCTGGGTGGCAATGCAACTGATAGGTGACTGCTTGTCTACTGTTTGGAATTGCAGACCTGGGGCACAGCTTGCTTAGACACCCATACTAGTTCTGGATGCTTTTAAGGGACTTCTAATTGCTGAAATAAAAGATAAATTTTCTGCTCAAAAGGCAGATCCTGTCGTAATACCTGAGGAATGACTTCAAAACTACAGATACTAGATTTTGATATTTTAAACATTTTGTGGCTGTGAGCCAGCAACCATGCATGCAATTATATAAAATGTAATAGTCAGCCATCCATTTGCAAATGATTTTTTTAAAAAGCACATTAAAAGGTTTCGATAACTCTGAGACTATCTTCACCAGAATGGTAAAAGTTCCTGAGAAAAATATATAAGGTATAGATAATATACATAAAATAAAGACATATGTCAAAATTCTCAATCAACACCAAAAAACTGTACTTTGTACTAACATAAAAACACATAACAACTTTAAAATTCCAGCAACAGTGCTCTTGTCAAACGACATGTTTGTATTCCATGAGACAAAATAAAAATCGTAATAATGATTATGATTTTTATTTTGACTCATGGAACACAAACATATCATAATGATTATGATTTTTATTTTGACTCGTGGAATACAAACTTATTATTTGACGAGAGGTCTGTTGTTGAAATTTAAAACTTGTTATGTGATTTCATGTGAGAGCAGTTTTCTGGTATTGGTTGAGAATTTTCACATCTGTATCTATTTCATGTGTATTATCTGCACCTCATATGTATATTTCTGGGCAACTTTTACCATTATGATGAAGATAGTCTTACAACTATCGAAACCTGGTTAATGTGTTTTTTTAAAAAATCATGTACAACTGGTTCACTGCAGATTACATTTTACCTAAGACTGGGTCTTAAAATCTTTTGCTTTATCTTTCCCACCATGGATGTAGAAGGATCTGCCACTAGGATTTCTCCTAACTTTATTTAAGGTACGCATGATCATCTAAAATGTCATGTTTTTCATTGAGAATATTATTACTTGCATGATCTTCATGGATGCTCCTCCTTCCCTGTACTTTATCACCCTACAAAACAATAAAAATCTGTTGAGGATGCAGAAAAACGGCCTCCCTCAGGGAGGTTTGTAGTCCCTGCTGCTGTATAACATCTACACAAATGACCAGTCAATTAGCTCTGGAGCTAAAGCATTTATTTATGCTGAAGAGACAATAATTGCTTCCCAAAGTAAAGCCTGTGAAGAGGTGTAGATAAAGCAGTCAAGGGCTCTCAAAGATCTGCCCAAATATTATGATGATAACCATCTGAAGCCAAATCCTGTTAAGACACAAGATTGTGAATTTCACCTAAGAAATAGGAAAGTCAAAAGAAGACTGAACATAACTTGGAGAGGAGAACAAGTAGTCCATTGTGACACTCCTAATACCTTGGAGTAAAGATGGGCCAATCCCCTACATTCGTATCCCACCTGTTACCTATGCAAATTTGCCCTTGGTAGCTGCTCCACCTTTGAAACTGTCTGAAAAGCAGACAGAAAATAGGCTGTTGTCAATAATGCAGTTTACATCAGATTTGCAATTCACACACTTTAATTTCATTTGGATGCTGAATGAACTACTGTTTATGGCCAGTTTGAGTTTCATTTATTATAATTATGGTACAGATAATTGGATAGCCACATACTGCATTGATATCCTGCAATATCACTCAAGAGCAGTAACTTAACACTGATGCAGTTAAGCACAATTTTTAATGTTCAGCAAGAAAGTTCAACGAAGGGCAGTGTATTTTGTATTATTGAGAAATAGGGGAGGGAGTGTCACAAATATGATACAGGATTTGGGGTGGGCATAATTAAAACAAAGGCATTTCTCATTGTTGGAGATCTTTTCAAGAAATTTCTATCACAAACTTTCTCCTCCAAACGGCAAAATATTTTGTTAATGCCAAGCTACATTGGGAGAAACAATCATCATAATGAAATTAGGGAAATAAGAGCTCTCATGGAAAAGTATAGCTGTTCGTTTTTCTGCATGCCAGTCAAGAGTGGAATAATAAAGAATTATTGTGAAGGTGGAAGGAATCCATTTACTCTGTTACACTATCAAAGCTCACTGTGAAGAAATAAAACTCAAAGTATGTGTAAGGAACAACAGCATCCATAAACTTACAGAGACTCCTGGGGCACTCAGCCAAAAGTGCTTTGAACATCTGCCCTGGCTCTATGTTTCTCTGCAGCAGAATGTCCTGCATCAGTCTGGCAAAATCCCGTACATGCAAACAGCTCTGAAAAAGACTGGACACATTGTGACTGGCTGTCTATGACCAACTCCTGTCAGTGAACTGTACCAAATTATATGCATTAGTACTACCAAATATCCACAGGAAAGCAGCTTCATAAGTGGAGAAGAAGAAACAGGAAACTGATCACAGAATCCTTTGTTTGAACATGGGCACTGAAACCAAGACTGAGATCAAGAAAGAATATCACACTGACAACTACAGCAATTCCTCCATCTCCTGGGACTCATTGAATGTAATTTGGATGAGATTTGTTTGCTGAGTCATACCAAATGAATGTCAAAGAGGAACCAGCTGCAAGATCACACCTGCCTTATGTGTCATGGAAGGTGCTGAATGAAGTGAGATGTGGGATGTCATGATGCAAAGTCAACCACAGGAAATGGGGCTTGAGCAATTATGATGAAATTTGCCAGTGTGGTGATGTACAGGACTAACGGCTTTTGCTAGTCTGCAAGGACCTGCCAGATACTGCACTATCAGTGACCTTGCTGCAGCTAACAAAACAGCAGTGAGCACTGCCAAATACTGGGCTCTCCACAGAACAGCTCTTGCTGTTCGTTTTTTTTTTTTTTTTTTTACCTTCCTGTCTGTATTTTATTAATTCTTATTGTACATATTAAACTCTGTATTTTTACTCATATTACTTTCTGTCTACATTTTATTGAATTTTGCCTGTAATTGATTCTTTGTATTACATAATTAATCTCTGTGTGCATGTTATTAGTACCCTACTAATACTGCATAAAATAAATATATAAACAAACTATTTTACTTTCTCACTCTGTTTTAGACTCCTGCTATTTTTCACTCTACAGACATTTGTGCTGTTTCTGATTTTTGACTGATGCTTTCCAATATTTTTGTTTGTTGTATACATTAAAATTTAGTAGCATTAAATGTCTGTTGAATTATTCATAAAATAAAATGAAAGGCTGCTGAATACCATTTTTTTCATCTGGTTAGGAATTACTTAATGGCGGGAGACACAGAACAAGAGCGACAACAACTACAACTCCTGCTGTGCCAAGAGGGCTTGGTGTTCTCTTAGCACGTCCTGGATCACAGGTGATTATATGTGATACAACTCAGATTTAGATCCCATATATATTTTTGTGACCATAGCTGATAATACCAAATACATTAAAATATATTTGTAGCTATTATAGTGAGTCGTATTAAGTTTTCTGCATTTAGCTGTCTTGTCAACAAAATGCATTTAGACAAAGAATATTTAAAATTAGGAAAATTTGTCAGATTATTATGCCACGGTCTTCTATGATCTGATAGATAACCCAACATTTCATGCCTATCTGTGAAGGGCATCTTCAGGAAGGTTACAGCATTATAGCCAGAGAATTTTAATTTTAACTTCTCCATCTGTGAAATTTGCATTTTAGAAAATTGCCAAATTGTCAACAATGAACATTCCTTAATATTGGATCAAAAGAAATTAGTTCAAGTCATCATACCCCTATTTATAGTAATGGTTCTTTGTATTCTTTCTTCCTACATGGCATAGGAATGTCATATTCTAGGTTTAAGATAACATGTTCTTCCTTCCTTACACTTCTGTGTACCATTCTATGTCTTTACCTTCCTGATGTCCCTAGATCTGTTATTCTGAAAGATCATGGTATATTGTTTGTTTATGTGTGTTTCTGTCACCTTCAGGATTTCCATTCTGCTGGGTTTGTACATCGTTTCTGTCTTGTTCTTGATGTGAATTTCATGAATCGTAGATTGTGTAAAACAGTTTCTTGTTATTTATTTTCGTGGCTGATATTCATTTTCCATTCATTTCTGCACTTTTTTAAATGCACCCCCTTTGTTGTTTTCTTTGCTCTTCACTGAAGATTCTTTATATTTGCATTTTATTACTATTTCTCAAAAATAATGAAAGTGTTTGATTTTCATTCTGAAATTTTCTTCATTTTGTATTTGTTCATTCGGTATGGTCGGCTCTTCTAAATGTCTTTGATTTCCATTGAGCTTTTTTCTGGTCCAATTAACAACTGGAAAATTGGTTTGGCTAATCTGTTGTTATATTCTTTGTGATTCTAGTTTTATCGGCATTAGACTGTGATATGAGACACATTTCATCCCCTACTGCTGGAAATTTGTTCTGGGGCTATAAAGATTTTGCTAAGTTGTTTTTTGAAATCAGAAAAGCTGAAAGTGTCTCCAGCATTAAGAGATGAAACAACAGATGTACAAACATCCTTTAGACCATAGCCTAATGCTCATAAACCTAAAATTACCCAGAACATAAATTCCAGCTGTGAAAGCCTACATTGTATGTAAGATGGTAGGGAGCTAGGTTAGTGAGCGGCAAGAGTCTGGAACAAATAAATTGATACAATTCAAATTAATTTACTTAACAGTAAAATCAAACATAAGAAATAACAAGAAGTTTTTTAATTAACTCAAATTTTCCCTAAGCAAGCAACATTCCCTCATTAAAAAACTGACATTGTGTACCTTTTGCAGAGGAGGTAGCCCATTATACTACTGGTAGTCAAACAGCAGTGTATTACTGAGTCCAGCAAGGCACAATGGATTCATGATTCAAAGTAGCACAAACGAAAGGTAAACCAGATCTAGAAACTGCTTTCACTTCACAAAAAGCCTTAAACAGGCCCTGTAAGATCTTACTGTGAGCTGCCACTTCATTGTGCCAGCTCTACTTCACTCTGTCCCACATTAGTGGACAGTCTCGCACCAAGCAGCCTCACACACAGGGGGCTCACTGCTCTTTGATGGGTTCGTGTTTGGCTACCATGGGGCGCCAGCCTTTACAGCATCTTTTCCCTTCTGTACTGCCTGTCTATCCTATTGCTGTTCTTTTTCCCCTGCCATGGGGGACATATGTGGGATGTTTTTGGAAATGTGCTCTGCATATTTAGTAGCTGATATCAGAACAGTCTGTCCACTGTCTTCATATTTTTTTTTCTTTCTTCATTCCTCTTCTCCTGTCCTTTCTCTGCTTTGGCCTTTGAGGTTCCTCTTTTTCTTCTTCCTCACTGTGTGCTCCTGAAGGCCTGTCCATGCATCTGATGTGTAACAGGTGATTGGGTAATGCATAATTCCCAACCCAAAATTGACAGGTAGGGTTCGCATGTACTCACTGGTACAGGCCAGGCCCAGGGATAGATGATTGCCTGAGCTGCTATCTGAGTTGTGACCTGAGGTGTGAACGATTACCTAAGGCGTGTTCCCCCCATTCAAAGGGGGTCCCCAGTTGGAAGGAGTGTACCATTGGAGATGCTGGCAATTGTGGGGGATTTTCTCACAGTGAACCAGTCATCTTCTTCTCAGCCAATGTCTACCAGACATAAATAGAATGAGGCTAACGATTCAAAAACCCTCCCAGCTGTACCATGGTTCCTCATGATTTCATGTACTGAAGATGGTCAGTCCTTTGCTATGGTTAATCCATTTATTATTTAGAAAAGTGTTGATGCAATTGCTGGCCCTGTGAAATCCTGCTCTCATTTACAAAATTGCACTTAGCTAATTCTGATTCTCATGCACAACTACTATTTTCAGCTTTGCTCCTCCACGGCTACCTTGTTCGTGTGTTCGTGTTGAGGGTTATCAAACACTGAATTCTTCCCATGGTGCTATTTACACTATGGTGATCAGTGGTCTGGCTGAGGCAGAAATCCAAACATACGTCTCTGATCATAGTGTCATTGCAGTCCATTATGTGACGAAAAAGGTAGATGCATCCTTAGTCCCACACACACTCTTGTTCTCAATTTTGATAAAGTGGTGCTTTCATTAATGTTATCACAGTCGACAGTACATTCCAAACCGGATGTGCTGCAACCAGTGTCATTGTTACAACCACACTCAAATGTCCTGTTGAAACCCGGCCAAATGTGTAACCTGTGGTAGGGTTGCTCACGACTGCAATTGCCCACCTCCTCCCCACTGTATCAACTGCAATGACAACCATGCCTCCTCCTTCCAAGATTGTCCCATGTATCTTATAAGCAAACTGTCCAGAGATCTGGGTGAAGGCAAAAGTGCCTTACCCTGTTGTTGGCTAGTCGGAAACCCTGCATCCTATCATCCAGCACTTAAATACTGTACTTGCTACATCTGGCTCCACGAATGACGTGACCATGCAGACATGCAACCTCAAATTCAGCACTGCAGTTAAGAAATCATCCATTGTCATTGTATCAGACCTGTCTCCTCCTCCGGCTGTGCAACAAGCCACCAAACTTTTGCCTCACTGGGGAAGTCACCTGCTACACAATTGGCAGGCTAAATAGGACAAGAAGGAATACTCCTACAGACTTCCGATGTCCCTCCAGCCAACAAACATCTGAGCCTTCCTCTAACGGCCAGAAAGGCTCGAAGAAGTCAAACAAAGGCAAATGGTCTTCTCCTTTGCCAACTCGAAGATCCTCTTTGCTGATGTTGCCACGTGATACCCTCACCCGGGAGACCTACGTGTTCTCACCAACCATTTTTCTGCCCTGGATTCCAGAAAGGGAGAATGCCAATGCCTCTTTAGATCTCATGGAGCAGGATTCTCAAGCCTCTGCACTCTGTCGCAGTGAGTCTTCGAAGGCTGGCACTCAGCTGAGGTGACTCCCCTTCATTTTTTCCCTCCTCCCCTTTCCTCATTATGACTGTCCTCTAGTGGAACATCCATGGCCTTCGATCCAACTAAGAGGACTTACAGCAGCTCTTAGATTCGGAGCGTCCATTTGTTCTCTGCCTCCAGGAAACAAAATTGCTTCCTCATGATCGCTTTGAGCTCTCGCATTTTTTCCCAGTGCACTTTGACCTTCTCCCGAGGATGGCATTCTATGATGTGGGGGACTCATGATGCTCATGTGGGATGAGGTTCTTAGTCAACCTCTCTCCCTGATTACCAAGCTTCAAGCTGTTGCAGTCCACCATATACATCACTCTGTCACTTGGTGTCACCAGGGCAAACTTCCTTCAACTTAATCGGCCACTGCCTCACCCCTTTCTGCTGCTCAGTGACTTTAAGCAGACATTGTATGTCGTATGCTGCCAATGTTAAATTATCGAAGTTTGTGACCCATTGTCTTGGAAACGTTTTAAGATACTGACTTACAATTTTCCATAATCATTGAATGCTCCTTTCTAGATACACTGAACTAGAATTAATACTAAAATTGTATTGTGGGGCATGTAATCTTCTTTTTCAAACACTAAATTTTTTGACAGAATTTTGTGAATAAATGACCATAAAAACAAAACAACTCAGGAAATTTTAATTATTATAGTTTCATATGTGTTGAATCTCACACTTGGCATGCTGTGAAAATTTCATGTCTCTACCATCAGTACTTTTTTAGAAAATGGGTCATTTATTGCTAATAATGTAGTTAAGAGATACTGAGGTTAAAAACTTTTTATATTACAAATTCTTATACTGACTTCATTTCTGCATCTTTTATGTACTAGAATTGTCCTGGCCCATAGTCTGTGACTTCTTCAGTGTCACAACAGCCCAGTGCTTGCCTCCTCCTTTTCTTTCTTGCTTCTTTTGTCATTTGCAGAGCAGCTAACTCTGCTTCATGTACACAAAGCTCATCCAGTTCCCGTAGTCCTTTAGCTGTGTCCTGTTCAAATCTTACCCCTAACTTCTCTGGAACCTTAAGTCTTTCATAGTTACCACCATTAAAATTTATTACAGCATCAGACTCTGCTCACTTTACAGTCATTAAGCCAACAAATACATTTTTAGGTATACGGCACCATACAACATTACTGAAGGATTCAATCACATACAGGGTCTTCCCATGTAAACACTTCTTTAGTAGCTGAGGATTTGCCAAATCTCTGTAAATAGGTTTGATTGACTCCATTACTGCCAAAGGAAGAGAATTTTTATTTATAAATTCATGCAGGGTGCCAGAAAATTCAGCTTGCCTATATTTACACCAAGTGTTTGGTGGAGGTGGCACAAAGCATGACACGGCTTTTCATCAGTTAATATTTGATGAAAGAAAGGGCTCCACACAGCTCTTTTCATCTTCTCTAAATAGTCACAGTTATCTCACTGGCCTTCCCATAATATTCCTGTAATTCATCAAGTGCTTTGTTCAGTAGTCTTCCAGCACATTTTATTGTCTTGCCATCAGACAGTTTTATGTTACCCAGCTTGGTTTTTAGGCTATGCAGATGTGTTCCCATCCTTTTCTTGACATATCCTACACACTCAAGGTTTTGTACAGGAACTGGCTTACTGTTTTGCACAGCAATGAAAGCCTTGCTGTCTCCATCACCTAAGTAATTCACATCTCTGACATCTCTCTCCCCCTGCGAACACTGGAAGATGTTAACTGCTCCTTTTAGCTCCAGTCTTCCACTTGTGGCATCATAATTTTTTATACACTGCTGCTTACGAAGTAGTCTATTCTTCTGGTTCACTGTACAACCTTGGCGGTACTTACTGAGAAATTCAAAATCCAGAACTTTTCCAGTGTCAATACTTATTGCAGCTGTAAAACCATTTTTAGGACTAAAACCATGCTTTTGCCAGGATCCATCCACAGAAATGATGATGTCTGTGTCACCCTCATTTTGTTCAACAGCTTCTGATGTAGCAGCATCCACTGAATCTTCAGCCACAGCATTTACAGAGTCCCCAATTGCTGTTACGTATTTCATGTACGTAGAAGGTGATTTTGGCAAATACAACACAGTGCAGAGAACATTACCAGCCCTTGCACCTTTACCAATGCATCTAAGGCCAGAGAACAGTCTCACATTAATTTCATGCAATTCACTACCTGAACACTTTGATGAAGTATGAAATGCTTTCATGTTTTTGCGTGTCTAACATTTAATAATTAATTTAGACACAACACCTATTCTAGCTCCAATATTCTCATAAAGTTTAACTTAACCACCACAAAGACAGCAAGAGACAGTTTCAGAAAGAACTTGTGCAAGGATTTTCAGATCAGTAATGACGTCCAAAATATCATTATTTTTTTCCACTGTCACCCATTTCTAAAGTTACTTTCCTTTTCGATGCACTAGGGTGCGTGGTCACTTCAGAAACATTATCATGGTTTCCTTCACTGCTAACACACGTGTTTTTAAGAACTTCAGAAGAAAATGCAGGTCTTACATATCTGTTACATGCAAATTTACATTCTTGAAGTTACTTTTACACTTAGTCATTTTATTAACATATAAAAAGCAATAGAAGTTAGCTTACTACAAAAATAGCTGATAATCACATTACTTTCAACAAAAACTAGTATGAGAAACAAAGGACTGATTTGTTTATTCGTAATGCCAACTTCTGAGACATAGCAGTAGGCACAAAACGAAGCAATTCACAGCCTTCTAGAGTGGTAGTTCCCAAGGTATGACTGTTCAACTGTGGCAGTATATACGTAGCCGCAAAATTTGACAGTCACACATATGTTATTTGAAGGTCTTACAGTTGTCTGATGTTCAGGAAAGTCCAAAGTACATTATGGAGTAGAGAACAGAAAATGTCAAATTTCAACGAATTTCAGAGACATTACTTAAAGCATGCCATCCCCTTTGGGGCTCACCCAGAACCTGTCAGAGAGGTGCCCTTTTGGCTGACCTTCTCAATCAACTTAATCTCATCTGCCTTACATGAGAGCACCAATGTTCCTTTCAGACTCCATTCACACCTATTCCCATTGGACCTCTCTTTCTGCACTACCCAGCTTGGCCATCATCTTGAGCGGTCCATTCTCTCTGACATGTATGTGTAGGCATCTCTTTAAAAGATTAGGAATTCTTACAACAGTCTCACAGCACATTCACTCAGTAATGAAATTTGTTCTCAACAACATGGACCAATTTAAGAACAACAGTGACATTCATGATTATATTACCAGAAGAAAGAATTACTTACACTATCCTCTACTTAACCTATTTTTGGCACAGAAAGGGGTAAAATATGCTGCTGTAAAACTCTTCAATAAATTGCTAGATGAAATAAAATATCTGACAGACCGCAGTAACAGTTTTAAAAATAAATTGAAATTATATCTTCTTGACAACTCCTTTTACACCATAAATGAATTTTTGAACACTTAACTTTCAATTGCACATTTATTATGCAATTTCTACACATTCCACATCATAACAGTTACTGTGAGATTGATCAATGGAACACATAACTAACTAAATAATTAACTAGCTTCCTCTTTGCTGCACCATGTCCGGTCCCTTGGTGGACTGAGGTGTGCTGTGAAGCAGTTCGTGCACAGAGACTTGCTCTCTGTGTTTTTAACCATTATTCTATGATGGCCAACTGCATTCATTACAAACAGTTGCATGCACAGTGTCATTGTTGTGTTCTTTGGGATAGCAAGGAAGCTAGCTGGATTTCCTTTACTAGTACTTTCAGCAGTTCCACACTATCTTCCATCATGTGGGCCAACCTCTGACAGCTGTCTGGGACCAACATCTATTCCCCAATTTTCTTCTTCCATTGGAAACAAGTGGAGGAGGCTCAGGTGATACTCTTCTCTTCTTAGACTCAGGAGTGCTAGTATGCTGCTTTTACTATGAGGGAGCTAGATCATGCTCTCACTTCATCCCAATCCTCTGCCCCAGGGCTGGACAATGTTCACATTCAGTTGTTGCAGAGCCTTTCTCTTGTGGGTAAGCACTTTCTCCTTCATATGTGCAATCACATCTGGGCAGAGGGCATGTTTCCCACATGCTGGCCTGAAGCCACTGTCACACCCATACCTAAGGCCAGCAAGGCCTTCCTTCTACTTATCACTTCACATCTCTCACCAGCTGTGTTTTCAAGGTGATGGAATGTATAATTCTTGCCTGACAGGTATTGTGGCTTGAGTCTCACAAATTACTAACCACTGCACAGTGTGGATTTTGTGTGTGCCTTTCTGTGGTTGACCATTTCATCACTTTGTCAACCCATGTCATGAATGGTTTTGTGCAGAAATACCAGACTGTGGACGTGTTTTTTGATTTGAAGAAAGCCTGCGACAACTGCTGGAGGACTGGTATCCTCTGTACTCTCTACACGTGGGGTGGGCTTCCATGGACACATGCCCTGTTTCCTTTGGGATTTGTTAAAAGACTGATTTTTCAAGGTATGTCTGAGTTCTGCCTTGTTCGACACCTTTTTTTGAGGAAAACGGTGTGCCTCAGGGTTCCATCCTAGTGTCACCCTCATTGCTATCGCCATTAACCCTGCTGTGGCCCATTTCCTGCTGGGTATCTCCAGCTTCTTTTTCATTGACAATTTTGCGATCTATTGAAGTTCTCCATGGACTTGTCTCCTTGAGCGGCATCTTTAGTGATGTCTCAGTCACCTTTACTCATGGAGCATTGATAATGGATTTTGATTTTCTACTGACAAAACTGTCTGTATGAATTGCTGGTGGCACCATTGGTTTCTTCGACTGTCTTTACATCTTGGGTCTGTTGCTCTTCCATTCACTGAAACTATGAAACTGCTGGGGCTCACGCTCAATAGGAAACATTTTTGGCCCTCTCGTGTGTCTTACCTGGCTGCCCACTGTACGTTGCCCCTCAAAGTCCTACGTGTCCTCAGCGGTACTTCCTGGGGAGCGGATCGGACCACCCTCCTCCATTTGTACCAGTTCCCTATCTGGTCGAAACTAGGCTGTGGCTGTTTTGTTTATGCCTCTGCATGTCCGTCCCTCTTACACCATCTCAATACTATCCACTATCATGGCACCCTTTTGGCCATTGGCTTTACTTTAGCCTGATTCAGAGTCTGTATGCTGAAGCTGCTGAACAACTGTTGTCATAATGCTGTGACTTTCTCCTCGGAGATATGCGTGCTGTTTTGTCTGCATTGCCTGGCCACCCATCCTATGCCTCCTTCTTTGATGGTTACTTTGACCTCCAGTGTGGGGCGCATTGTCTTCTCTGTTACCTCCTGGAGTTTACTTTTCGCCCTTGCTCCAGCGGCTGAACTTCATGCTACCTGTCACTTTCTCGAATGGATATGAACCATTCATCATCTTGGCTTCATGCGGAGGCTTGTGTTCACCTTGACTTTCATTTACTTCCTAAAGACACTACTCCAACCTCACTCTATCGCCATAAATTTCACAACTTTCACACAGAACTTCACGATAGTACCTTTGTGTACACTGATGGCTCTCGGACTCACCGTGGTGTCGAGTGTGCCTTCATCATTGGCACCAATGTTTTTTGGTATTGGCTTCTGGATCACTGCTGCATATTTGCAGCAGAGCTCTTCACGCTGTATCATGTCATGCAGTACATCTGGTGACAAAGGCTTTTCAATTGTGTCACTTGCTCTGACTCTCTGTGCCCTTAAGAGCCTCAGTGTGCTGTTCACCGTCCATCCCATAGTGCAACGGGTACAGGAAAGCTATGACTTGCTCACTCTTGATGGAGCCACTGTGATATTTATGTGGGTTTCAGGTCATGTCAGTCTGATGGGGAGCAAGGCCACTGATGGTGCTGTCAAGGCTGCAGTTATTGTACCTCGGGCAGATAGTTCTTCCACTCCCTCCAATGATCTCTGTGTCTCCATCTGTCAGCAGGTGGTGTCACTTTGGCATCATCACTGGTCCTCCTCATGGGAACAAGCTCTGGGTGATTAAACCCCTCCCATCAGCTTGGATGACCTACTCTCGGCCCTCTTGCCACGAGGAGATTATTTTAGCTAGGTTGAGAATTAAGCACTGTCTTTTTTGTTATGTGGTGCTCTCCCACCATTCATTGCCCTCAACCTCTAATGATTCACCACTTCCTGACAGAATGCTCTTTTTTTAACCATTTACTTTCTCATTTATGTTTGCCATCTGAGTTACTGGCCATTTTAGAGAACAGCACGTGGTCTGTCAAGCACATTTTACTTTTTATTCATCATAGCAGTATGACAAAGGACATTTAATCTTTAGTTCAGAACCTCAGTTTATCTATGTCATATTTTATGGACCTTCCTCCAAGTCGCTGTTTTTACCTGTCTTTCCTTCCTTCACTTGGTCTTAGTATGTATTCATTTTTAACTCCTTATTTTCCTTAGTGTTCTACGGTTCTGACTTGGGCATGTATGACCCTAGTTGTTTTTGCACCCTAAAACAAAATGAAACAAAACAAAATAAGTGTCCTCATAGATTCATCAAAAACATGTCCTATTGGTGGGTGCCCTCAGCTTTGACACACTTTGCTGTGGAGCATCCCCACTTACAAGTGGCTCTACTGACTACTGCCATACTTTTCATCACAAAAATGGATGTTTTTGATGACTGCCACTGGCTTTTCAATTTCAGTGAATGTTTCAGGTCTTCTGGTGAAAGGGATACATAACCAGTCCTCCAGGTGCATGCCTTCAAAAGCATTATTGACTTCCTCTACTACTGATATACCAAGGCTATGGGCCAACATATTCAGAAAGCTTTTGCAGAACATGCTCAACGATTCCCCTTTGTCAAGAGCTCCCATAAAAATTGTGCTTGATTTTCCCTGAGTTAAGGGATATATAATTTGAAAGATGATGGAGTCGGTAATTTGTGGTGGCTCAGCCTGATTCTGCAAATGAGCTGTCAGTCTTAACAGGTCTTACATCTGATCACTTGTGTCTAGAGACAATTTATCAGAGTTCTGCATTATTGACCAAAGTGGGTTAGACACCTGATGTGTAGCCTGCCCAGGAAGTGAACTTTTGTCCTGCTTGCCAAGACACAGAGAAAAAGTGTTCTGTGGTGTAACGATTGATAGTTGTGAAAACAGAGCTACTGCTTGTGGTTTATGGTGGCATGTGGTAGTAACCACTATTGCATCATTTCACATACATCTGAGCATGAAACACTGTTATGACAGATACTTCCAGCAAATAATATTGATTGAGCAACTTGTATTAAAAATAATGAGGGTAACACACTCATTTGTAAGGAGTGGAACCTTTTGAACCCTCTATATTGGTCATATAAAATACAATTTGTAACAAATGAACTACTTTAAAGTGACAGAGAGTTATTTTTATTTTGTTTCATTGCTTGCTTGAGTTGAATACTTTATTGTAACATTAATAGACTACAGTTCTTTTGGGTATTTTATGGTAGCAGTGACCTGTAACTCAGTTCTGAAAAGTTATTTCACAAGATATATTTGACAATATTAACCAAATGTTTTACATGTATGTGTATTTTTTCCACTGATAACCAGTGGCAGCTCATGTAATTTACAGAATGAATTACACTTAGAAGACTGAACTGGTAAATGATTATCCTCTCTACTATCAGAGGACTTCCATCTTATTTGAAGGGAACTTGATGATTACCTTCTCATACAATTATTGATCATAATTTTTTCCTATTGTGATAACGTGTGCTGTTGAATGTTCTTTTCGTATTGTGACAAATGTTTTCACACTTCTCATAATACAGAAACAGTATTTAGTTTCAATTGTTAGTGGAAGCATATGGCTTTTTTCAAAACTTTGAGGACTTTATGAAAAGTGGAAGCAAATTTGCTTGCTTAAAGACACTACATTTTCTGAATTCATACATTGAGTATATTACAGGAAGATCTGTACAAAAATTTCCTTATCAAAATTGAAAATAGTTTAACACTGAGCTGCAAAGTTCTTCATGAAATATGATAGTAAATTTATCAAAATGAATTTCTGCAGCAGTGAAAATACACAAGGATGAACTGTGAACTAGAAGTGTAGGTTCATTTTTTGTATCAGAATAATGTCACATACTTCTCTGGTAATTGCTACTCTCATTCGTGAATCATTTTTACTTGTTAGATTTTCTTTCTCATAGAATTCTAGACTTTCTCTCATTTAATTGACTTCTGAAGTGAAACTAAGTAAAAATCTTTGAACGTTAGAGGCAACATTGTCATGCCTTAGTAGGTGATTTGTATAATCAACATGTCCATAAGCAAATGAAGCATTGGTACTAACTCATACAACACTGATAATTTAATTTCCTATAAAATTATTTCTCTGTCAGATTTCACCAAGCATAGGAATAGTTCGTTTCATACTGTTATGGAAGTGCCTTTAAAAGATAAAGGCATTTTTTTTATGGTATATCAGTAGTCAGTTTCAGTGGTTTATTTTCTTAGACCCTTAAAATACTGTAAGTAGATTATATGACCCTTTGCTCCCATCACAATACCTCAGAGCCAGCTCACAGAAATCACAAAATTTCTGAGAAAGGGAGGCCCTATTATTGACTTTTATCAGGATCAAAATTAAATTTTAAGTGCTTGTTACTAGTTGCAAGGTATTCTCAAGCAAATAGTGGAACCATGTGAAACTGTAAGCACTGTAGCCCAACGTGCACCGTAATTGCCTATTTGATTCAGGGAAATTAGTAGCATGTTGTTGTTGTGATCTTCAGTGTGAAGACTGGTTTGATGCTGCTCTCCATGCTAGTCAGTTCAGTTTTAAATTATGTTGGACAGACTGAGGGAGTGAAATGTCGGTGTGTGGTGCTCCAAACCAATGTAGTATTTAAATGTTGAATGAATATGCAAAGTATGGAAATTATATCCAATTATCTCTTAAACAGTAAGTACTGAAAGTAACCAAAGTAAATAGTATCAGTCATTGCTGATAACTACCCCTCTGATTTTAATATCCATGATAACAATATAACAATAAAACATAGATTGCTACTCACCACAAAGATGACACACTGTGTTGTAGTCAGGTACAACAAAAAGACTGTTTCACATTTAGCTCCTGGCCAAAGTCTCCTTCAAAAAAGGACCACACATACATTCATTTGCATAAGCAAGCACTTATTGTGCATTCATGACTGCCATCTCCGGCAACTCGACCAGTACACAACTGTCACTTTGAATAGAAGCAGCAAACTGGATGGGGCAGGGAAGGGGAAGGGATAGCATGGTATGAGTTGGGGGAGAGGAGAGAGCTGTCTGACCAAGCATGCTATGACTAGAAGAAGGTATGACAAGACTGTCCGCAGGTACAAGAGCTGTCTGGCCAAGCATGATTTGACTAGAAGAAGGTATGACAAGCCTGTCAGCAGGTACAACCATGGGAGGCTGTGGGGTGGGAGTTGTAGGGGACCAGGAAGTGGGGTGGTGGTGAATGGGGAGCAGAAAAGAAGAGGAGCAGCGAAGGGGAAAGACAGGTGGAAACATTGGCAGAGGGTGGCACACCAAGAGGGTGAGGAGATGTGAATAGGGAGCAGATGATAGGACAGAGTGGGTGGAAACTATAGGATGGAGGGTGTGGGGACAGTAGGTTACCAAAAGTTGATGCTGGGATAATTTCAGGAGTGGAAAATGTGTTGTAAGGATAACTGGCATGTGCACAGTTCAGAAATGTTGGTGGTGGAGGGGAGCATCAAATGGCCCAGGTTGGGAAGTAACTATTGAAATCAAACATGTTATGTTTAGCTGCATGTTGTGCCTCAGGGTAACTCCGGAGACAGGAGTTACCCTTACAACACATTCTCAACTCCAAAAATTATCCTGGACGCAGCTCACTATAATTGTAATCTACTATCTCCACACCCTCCATACTACACTTCCCACCCTCTCTGGCCTATCACCTCCTCCCTATTCACATTCCCACATGCTCTTTGTGTGTCGCCCTCTGCCAGTTCACTCACCCATCTTTCCCCTTCCCTCCTCCTCTCATTTTCCATCTCCCATTCCAATTCCCCCCCCCCCTCCCCCCCTCCCCTCTACCCCAACAACTCCCACTCTGCAGCCTCCCAACACTGAACCTGTTGACAATCTTGTCATACCTCCTTCTAGTCCCAGCATGCTTCACCAAACAGCTCTCCTCTGTTCCTTCCCCAAACGTACCTTGGTATCTCTCTGCCTTCCCCAACCCCTCCAGATTTCCATTTCCATTCAACGAGACTGTTGCATTAAAGTCTGAGCTGCTGGAGATAGTGGTCGTGTGTGTGAGGTGTGTTAGCTTGTGTGCATGAATGTGTGCGTGTTTCCATTTCTGAAAGAGGCTTTGGCTAAAAGCCAAATTTATAACAAGTATTTCCATTGTGCCTGACTGCAGCTAATTGTATCTTCTTTATGGTGAGTAGCAGTCTATCGTTTTCCTTATATTGTTGATATACCAACCTGGAGTTTCCATTGTTCAATATCCATGTTAAATTTTCCACCTTTTTACTTGCCTACTTCATCATATGTAGTCATCTTACTGGTGCTTTTCCCATTTCAGAATTCTTAGTTAATGAATATTCTCCTTCCTCTCTTTTTTTTCCTTGTTTTTTCATCCTTCTTTTGTTTCCCTGGTAGTTATGAAATGTCCATACCTATGAAATGTCCATACCTCTTAATTCTCTGAAATTATTAAAGTTCCATTTTGCCCTCAATTTGATTTATAGCTACTTGTTGCCTTTTACTTCCACCATTACTAATGAACTTTCCTCATAATCATCATTGTAATCATCATTATCACCAGCATCTTCTTTTTCTTCTTCCTTTTTTTAATTTTTTCAAATGTTCAGTATCTCATTTGTATGAATATAAAGGAGATAATATTTGATTTTAATTTTTACCTGAATAAAACCAGGCACAACCTTATTTTTTATTTGTTTCAGAGTCTTTTCTCATCTGCCCTCCAGCCAGATGCAGGAAGTATAGATCCAGGAGCAGATCTGGTGTGTACTAATTTTTTATTTCATCATGATACTATAACAAAACACATTTGGCAATTTTACCTATATGCTTCTTAGACATGTAATTTAACCTTAACGTTTATTGTCATAGATACCTATTAAATTGCCGATATGAGTATCCTCTTTTCATCTAGAGACCAGCCAAAGTTGGAGTCATTTTATCCTCTTCCTTCATTGCATTGGAGAAAACCAATATAATTTCTCTAGTTCATCAATTGCAAAATGTGTACAGAACACACAAACAGACAAGAAAGTGACCTAATGGAAACATATTAAAATAACAATCTGTCTATTTTATTTGGACTGTTGAGTTCTGTGGCCATGAATAATGATTTTTTACTATAAGAATACCACGACCAGCCACTTTTTGTTTTTTTAATGTGTTTTATTTATGCCAATAAGCATTTTGGGTTGCACCCATCTTCATCTGGCAAATTACATGTATCTTCAGTTTCTACAGTGGTACAATATCGACAGCAGTTTGGATGCTGCAGCTGGCATTCTCCTCTCCTTGTTTTTTCTTAGCTCTTCTTCTTTTTTGTGACAGCACAAACACTTTTTGTCACGTATTTTACACAGGCGCACTGCATTATCCGCTCTGTTGTCGATGGATTAGCAGTTAAGCCTCTTATGATTACAAGATTGCAAACAATCACTATGAGCAGTTGCAGCCATAAAACATCTATGAATACGAGATTCAGAGTGGAATGAACACACAAAACTGACCACAGGGAAGGCAGATGCCAGACTGAGATTTATTGGATCAAGCCTCAGGAAATGTTGACCACCCACAATGGAGATGGCTTACAAAACCTTTCTTCAGCCAATACACAAATTTTGCTTGTCAGTATGGGATTTTTACAAGATATTCGTCAGGAGTAAAACTGACTGTCGTGGACCGGTGAAAATGGCGTGTACGGAGGTGGCGGCCTCCTTAGATTTTGTTTGCACGCTTTATCCAGTGTTGCTTGCAGTGCCATCCATTGCAAACAGGAGGATAACTGCGAGGAATGTAAGAAGTCTCCCATTGTGCTCTTTCTCTAGCAACTGTGTGCTTCCATGCATTACTGAGTGCATATCTGGAGTCTCTGTTGAAATTAATTTCACATAGTCTAATTTCAACTGCTTGTTTCATCAAATAAAATCTTATGTTTATTTATCAAACTGCTCAGCCACCACAGATTTTTCTAGATACCTGTATTTCAGGTGACGTTGTTGATCCACACAGTGATTGGCAACAGTTTTTATAGACTGGCCAATGTAATTTTTGCCATACTCGCAAGGAATGCTGTAAATTCCCAGTACTCTCAGGCCGAGATTATCTTTCACAGAGACTCCGGATATGCACTCAGAATTGCATGGAAGCATGCAGTTGATAAAGAAAGGGCGCAGAGCGAGACTTCTTACATTCCTTGCAATTCTCCACCTGTATGATGGATGGTGCTGCAAGCAATACTGGATAAAGTGTGCAAACAGAATCTATGGACATTGAGGCCACCATCTCCATATGCGCCTTTTTCGCCGTGACATTATCCAGCCAATGAGAAGCTGTCCACTGCTTATAAAAACGGATGCCTCACCGGTCCACGACAGTCTGTTTTACCCCTGACGAAGATGACAGAGGTAGTCATCAAAAGCTCAGAATTTTATCCAAATTTGATGCGGCACGTAAACTGAGAACTTTTTATGCAATTCTACAGTTGTTGCTACATCTGAGCCACAAACAGGTAGAATCTTCAACACATTCACTTTTAAAGCAAAAGTAATCACATTTACGAAAATATATGCATATTAGAAAATCGAGTAAAGTGTAAGATGTGCAGATCTTAAGACGCTATACAAAATTGTTACATATAAAGAAAAGAGCCAAACATAATAAGAATAGAAAACAACAGAAACACATGCTTCTCATGCTTGAAATATGTTTATATTCTATCAGTTACCAGGAGATAGCAATTACAAACATGTTCAAAAATATTTCTTCATGATTAAGTTGTAGCTCACGTCATTGAACCAGTGAGATTTGTTTTTTTTTTATATTTATTTCATGATCATTCATGTCTCCTGATAATTTATTGATGCTTGGAATGCAAAAATATAATAGCTGTTTCATTAATTAAGTAGAAAAATAATTAAAAACAAACAATGGTAATTGACAATACACCTTTGGTAGCCCCTTGGTTCATCTGGATGGGCAGCCGCTGTTTACCCTTTATCTATGGCCTTTGCTGCACCACAGTTTCCTCAATGCTGGATTTGGATAATACCAAATAACCATGGTGGCATGCGAACTGTTTACAAACTTAGCAATTTCACAAATGCTTCCACACATGACCTGAAAGCCAATGATCATGCCCTGTTGGATGGCAGACAAATTGCTTCATTTCTGCGTTATGACGATGACTGCACTGTTTTCTACAACCCCCCTCCCAACACACTTTATATACCCTTCACTCTGAATGCTGGGACCTGCTGCCTGTGACTGGTTATTGCACGTTGACATAAAAAAGACAGTGGTCACATTAATGGGAGTGGACTGAGCAGATCAGGTTGCAATATCTAGATAATCCTGCCAAGAAATCCAGAATGTTAAGGTAATAAGAAGTGCTGATTTAGATTCTGGCCATTGTAACAAAAGTTAATTTCCACTTAAGAAGTACCAGGAAATAAGCCATACTGTGGACATGCAAAACATGAACAAAGAAGAAACTTTAGTGGTAAACTGGAAACCAGAAAACTGGGAACAACTGAAACAATAATAATTCATGACCATCACAAAGGCAGCTCCCTAGATAATGGAAACTAAATACAGAAAGACTGAGAGCACTGTAGAATTAATTTGAAATAAATTCTGTGGGTGCGAATATCTTGACAATGGATGTGTTGGGTATAGATATGCTATCTGTTGGTGATATATGAAAATTTGAGCCAGACTGGTGCTCAACCCTGGATTTCCTGCTTATCCCAAGTGCTCACCTAAACTACTTTGGTCTTCTATACACAACTCCTGTATCTACCCAAACTTCCATGTGTCACATTGTCACATCCTTGTACCATAGTCCCCTACATTCATGACTTGATGCTCACAGTATTACTCTGGATCCCAGCATCAGTGAGAATGAGACCATAAGGAATTGTGACCAATGATGTTATCATCTTCTGCCTGCCTTGGCATGTAATAATAACTTACATGTCTAAAGGAACAGACTATAGAACAGATGAAAGAACCAGCTGAAAAAGCAGACTTACAAATCTCCTTTGAGAAAACCATGATAAAGACTAAGGCATTCTCCAAGCTATTGAAAACTAAATATGGAAAAATGAGAAACTAACAAATTCAAGTATCTAAGAGAAGTAACTGAACAAGACATTTCAGAGGAAGCAATGATTAAAGAAAGAGTTAAAAAGATGAAAAAAGTGTACTACCTCACTAAGAATGTACATAATAAGAAATCAATATTCCTAAGCAAATTATCATTTGTGGGGATTTCAATGTTGATTCCCTGAAAGAGTGTAATAGGAAGAATGACCTTTTAGTATTACTCAGTTCTTTCAATTTGAGCTCCGTCATTGATTTTCCTACTCGGATAACAAAGAACAGCAGTACATTGATAGATAACTTTTTTATAGACCAAGATAAGTTTAAGGACATAAATGTTTATCCTGTTGAGAATGGTCTTTCAGATCATAGTGCACAGCTTGTTACAGTACTTGACATAGCTCCATGCAGTATAATAAATCAGACTTTCAAAGCAGTGCGTTCAATTAACAATATAAATATTGCAAACTTTAGGGAAAGCCTACAGCAGCTAGACTGGGATGAAGTGAATAAGGAACCCGATGCAAACTTGAAATATAACTTATTTCACAATACATTTTTAAGGGTATTTGAAAATTGTTTTCCCAAGAAAATAGTTAAACATAATTCCAAGAAAACATATAAAAACCTTGGCTAACTAAAGGAATAAGAATATCTTGCAACCGCAAAAGAGAATTGTATCTAACAGCAAGAGGGAGTACTGACCCCGAAATTGTTCAATATTATAAAAACTATTGTGCGGTACTAAGAAAAGTTATTAAAAAGTCCAGAAGCATGTGTATCATGTCTGAGATCAGTAACTCTGATAATAAAATTAAAGCAATTTGGAATATTATTGAAAGGGAAACAGGGCAACCAAGAGCACAGGAAGACTTTAGTGCAATAAAACTGAATGACAAGTGCACTAACAAACAATCAGAAATTGAAAATATTTTGAATAATCATTTTTTAAATGTTGTGGAGAAAATAGGATCTAGATCTTCACTAGAAGAGGCAAGGCTATTAATAGAAGAGGCCATACCTGTGCAGTTTGAAACAACTGTAATTCCACCAACCTCTCCCTCTGAAATCAGTAAAATAATAAACTCACTGAAAAGTAAAAGCTCTTATGGAATTGATGGCATTTCCAGCAAAGTACTTAAAGCTTGTTCCCCACTGATAAGTAGGATTCTCAGCCACGTATGTAATAGCTCTTTGGAGCAGGGTGTTTTCCCTGATAGACTGAAATATGCCATTGTAAAACCATTGCATAAAAAGGGGGATACGTCGGATGTCAACAACTACCGCCCAATCTCTCTTCTGACAGCTCTATCAAAAATTTTTGAGAAAGTAATGTATTCAAGAGTAGCCTCCCATATTTGTAAAAATAAAGTACTAACAAAATGTCAGTTTGGTTTTCAGAAAGGCTTTTCAACAGAAAATGCTATATATGCTTACACTGATCAAATATTAAATGCTCTGAATAACCGGACATCACCCATTGGTATTTTTTGTGATCTCTCAAAGGCCTTTGATTGTGTAAATCATGGAATTCTTTTAGATAAGCTAAATCATTATGATTTGAGTGGGGCAGTGCACAAATGGTTTAATTCATACTTAACTGGAAGAATGCAGAAAGTAGAAATAAGTGGTTCGTGTAATGTTAAAACAACAGCTGATTCCTCAAACTGGGGTGTTATCAAGCACGGGGTCCCACAGGGTTCGGTCTTAGGTCCTTTACTGTTCTTGATATACATTAATGACTTACCATTCCACATTGATGAAGATGCAAAGTTAGTTCTTTTTGCTGATGATACAAGTATAGTAATAACATCCAAAAACCAAGAACTAAGTGATGTAATTGTAAATGATGTTTTTCACAAAATTATTAAGTGGTTCTCAGCAAACGGACTCTCTTTAAATTTTGATAAAACACAGTATATACAGTTCCGTACAGTAAATGGCACAACTCCAGTAATAAATATAGAATTTGAACAGAAGTCTGTAGCTAAGGTAGAATTTTCAAAATTTTTAGGTGTGTCCATTGATGAGAGGTTAAACTGGAAGCAACACATTGATGGTCTGCTGAAACGTCTGAGTTCAGCTACGTATGCTATTAGGGTTATTGCAAATTTTGGTGATAAGAATCTCAGTAAATTAGCTTACTATGCCTACTTTCATTCACTGGTTTCGTATGGCATCATATTCTGGGGTAATTCATCGTTGAGTAGAAAAGTATTCATTGCACAAAAACGTGTAATCAGAATAATTGCTGGAGCCCACCCACGGTCATCCTGCAGACATCTATTTAAGGATCTAGGGATCCTCACAGTAACCTCACAGTATATATATTCCCTTATGAAATTTGTTGATAATAATCCAACCCAATTCAAAAGTAATAGCAGTGTGCATACCTATAACACCAGGAGAAAGGATGATCTTCACTATGCAGGGTTAAATCTGACTTTGGCACAGAAAGGGGTAAATTATGCTGCCACAAAAGTCTTTGGGCACCTACCAAACAGCATCAAAAGCCTGACAGATAGCCAACTAACATTTAAAAATAAATTAAAAGAATTTCTAGATGACAACTCCTTCTACTCATTGGCTGAATTTTTAGATATAAACTAAGGGGAAAAAAAACCCATAATCATTAGTGTCATGCAATATTTTGTGTAATGTAATTTCTTGTACAGACATCTTTTATTAACCTGACACGTTCCACATCATTACGAAGTGTCGTATTCATGATCTATGGAACAAGTATTAATCTAATCTAATCTAACTGCTAAACTGAGACACTACAGTAATTCACCATAAACACTTTATGCTGCATAATATTTAATTCTAAACAAAAAGGCAGTGGGAGGAACATTGGCAATCATAGAAAGAAAAATATAAAGGCAAATTTTAGAACCAGCTAAAGAGAAAACACAGTTCAAAATAATTCATAATGATTTATACTTGTATTGAAAACATTATAGTCATGATTAGGAAAAGAAGAATAGCTTTCTGTGACCACATCCAACAGACTGACAAAAAGAACGTTCACTTATTTTGGTAAATTATAAGTAGATAATGAAAGGTGCAAAGAAGTTGGAAGGGACATATCCAAACTCTGAATTACCCCACAAGATACCGAGGAATGTCCACCACTCAGAATAGAATTGCATGGTTCCAAAGGTTTTCATCAAAAACCTAAGAAGGAAATATGGGAGAAAAGAAAGAAGAAACAGTTGAAATAAATGTAGTCAGTAGTGGCTCCTATGTAAAAGAAGAAACAGTATATTAACTTGTATAGGTTCAGTGCTCTATTTTAAAATTTACTGTTTACTTCAAATTGATTCATATGTTTCATCCGTTTTTCTTATTGATATCACTTTTGTGTTGCTATAATAATGTGTAACACTTGTTCTATATTAATATCAAAGATTGTTGTGTATAAATGTATTTAATATCTTAATTATCTGATAGGTAATAGGGCTTAGTTAGTCTGGGGTGAAGCTTGATGAAGACAAGTAAAATCCTTTTGGTATAATTTCATATCTTATGTTTGATTACAATCCTTTACAGAGAAGAAAGTATATGTCTTGTAGTCCTCAATTTTGACCACAACAGACATTTATTAACACTTTGATGAATACACTGCAATGCAGAATGAATGACACTTATGCTGTAAGAGTTACCTACACTGTGAATTTTCCAGAACTACAAATGAAAACAATCAAGACTTAACACACAACTTGAACTATGGTGGTGAAAACAACTTGGTGGCAAAACAGTCACTTGACTGTATATCTCTGTCCAGTGAAGTACTGCGTAATAGAGGTATATCAGTGAGGGTGTAGAATAATTAGTGTAGTACAGCAGAGTCATCATCAATACTTCAGTCTGGTTTGGAAAGGAACACATTAACAACTGAAGAGAACTGAGGCTGGGCCTACAGCCACTTGACCTTAAATTGGCTGGCAGATGGACCCACATGACTTGCTAGTGACAAATGGTGGTCCATTCGTAGTGACCCTGCCAGATGAAGGTGTAATGAAGCATATCAGTATTGTGGACCGCCCATTGATGTGCTCAGGTGGATTAGAAGGATATCTTTCCTCTATTTCCTGAATTGGTTTTGCAGTACTGTACTGTAATTACATCAGTCGTACTGACATTGTTGAGTTCATGCATTTTTGTTACCACTCAGTGTATTTTTTCTACACTACAGTTAACAGTCCTAAAATTGATATACAAAGTACTTAAAATATTGGAAAGGCAACCAATCACCTATTGTGTGCCGATGCTTGGGGCACACTAACACATAACAGAAAGTAGCAATCACAATAGTTTTCAACCACTAGCTCTTTTACTAGCAGTAGTATACACATTCACACACACAACCACACAGACACTCAAATCCATGCTTCCTGTGCTCTATGCATTGATCTGATTGAGAAGGGTGGTTGCCTTCCATTTGTTTTACATATAGCACCATCCAGAAATTTCTGTTATTGTTATATACAAAGTACCTTTATATGTAGTTAATAGTGACATAGTTCAGCTTATATTTTGCATACACATCCTTTATTTGTCTGATTTCAGAAACAGATTTACCTTCTGCTTTTTCCTGCTTTTTCTAAATTCCAACCAGTTGTAGATCATAGAAACAGATTAGTTGTGATTTAGTTATTTTATGTGATGGTATACATTTAAGTAAAAAGTGTATGGTATTCCAGAAAGTATCATAATTTTGTTATCAAAATCATACTCTTGCAGTCTAGTGACATACATTTATTGCCATGCATTTACTTTCAGAGTGGTGGGGAAGATGAAATCCGTGGTCCAAGGGAACAGGGCACACTTGTGAAGGCTGCGATTGATGTAACAAAGGCTGTTTCGCAGTTTATGAGTGCTGTTATCCAGGTGGGAAAATCAGTCAATATATTGGTATGAAAGACAGTAAAGTTAGTTGGTTAGTTTCATGCTCCATGGATCATATGCACAATAATCTTATGTGGACCAAGTGTTAAAGTGTCAAATAGGCAACAATAATGTTATTGACAGCAATTATTTTAATTTATTTTCATTCAGTATCACTCTGTATAAATCTGTTTTTCTTTTTTTATGCTGATGGGATCGCTTTCACTGCAACTGGAAATGACATAGAGGACCTACAGAAACAAATCAAACACAACCTAAGAATTTCCATTATCTGGTTTAAAGACAATGGATTAACTGTAAATCAGAATAAATGTGAAAATCTAATCTGTAATTTATACAGTACTAACATTAGTTGTATGTCTGTTATACTTGTGGGTGTAAGCTTAGAATCACATTCTTATAATGTAAACTGAGAGCAAATATGAGTACAAACTTGATGCTTAGCTCCTATTATACATTTTTTCATAGCCACGTAACATACTGCATACTGCTTTGGGGTGGCTCCACTGAAAAAAAAAAGAGTTTTTATGTGGCAAAAGGGTGTAGCAGGTGTTTCCAGAAACAACATAGCCTGTAGGTCACCTTTTAAGACACTGATTGTTGTGACAGTCCTATCATTACTTGTACTTAGCTGCCTAGTCCACCCAATAGAGAGCCAAGAGAGCTACAAATTAAGGCATTAATTGCATTATCATAATACATAGCAAAAAGAAATTATCAACCAGCTGTTTGCTAGACTGAGCAAGACATGCAATAGTTATATATACCTTGAAGTTAAATTGTTCAGGGCACTACCACTAGAAGCACACACTACCTCATTAAAATTTTTTATAAATGTTATACAAATGGGGCTTAAAAAGAAGGGTTTTTGTCAGAGAGGAAGACTTTGATTGTGTGAAAGAAGAACTTAAAATTTAACTTATACTCATTTTAAGTTAGCAAGAAAATCTGTATGATTTAACTGTTAAATTTAATACCATATGATATTATTATATGCCTGAATATTATTAATTTAATATGTACAAATTATTGACATCAGCAGCATGCAGAGTGCTCACAGATTAAAAATAAATAAATAAAAATATTGTAGAAGTATAGGGATGCATGTGAAAATAGATGTTATTTCCTATTTGAAAGAACAAGCAGTACACAGCAATGGAGGAGACTCATTTTCAGCTGGTACAAATTAGTTTCAAAGTAAGATATATGGATACACAAATAAACAGTCAAATGTGAATGGTATTTAACAACTCTGTATCTATGAAGTAAATGAATCAATTAGAACATTTTACTGAAAAACATAAATACAGCTTGAAAGGGTGTATAATCATGTCTCCATTGATATGACATTGATATACTACAGAGTGACCTTATGTAATTGATAAAACTACATTTAATTTCTTAAGAAATGAAAAACTTTTAAGTTGTAATAGGTTGCCAGTAAAGAGATTCTATGATAAGAGTCTCTTTTAACACAAGTGTATTAGAGAATTTCTTGCTGAGTGTGGATTGTGCTTATATGGTGAGGGAGTAGTAAGATAAAGAAAAGAAAGGAAACTTACCTGATGCGCAGTTTGATGGATCAAGAGAGAATCTAATTAACCCAATTCTATCTTTCATGTTCTGTTATATTGTAAACTGCGACTGCGTAAAACAAAGTAAAATGCAGGATGCAATCATTCCACTTACATTAATACACTATAGTCGTAACCATAAATACTTAGTTCCAAAACTCAGTAGCATACAAAATAACCAAAGGATTCTACAATTGAAAATAACTAGTAATACATAAGGCAAAAGAAATAAAGAGCATTACTGGTACAGAAATCGTTAGTTTACTTAATGTGCAATGTTATTGCATTGTGTATTATTAATGGCGAGAATGAAATTTTAGCATGGGTTTTATTGATTTTTACTGCTGTTTAGGGAATGGTAAAGTTAGGTTGTCAATATGACTTTAAAGGCTTCATGAAGAATTGACTGCGTTGTTAATATTCTCAGATTGGATGGTCTAGAGACGTCAAGATATATTGAAGCATTTGGACAGCTTTAAAGTGTTACACTTCATACATGCGAGATGTTACTTTGTTTCTGAGTGGAAATGGATTCTTTTCATATCACGAACTATATTGTGAACCATTCTTGTCAAAAGCCAAACAGTGACTTAAAAATAATTCATTTGCAATTACTTTTCTTTTTTATCTTCCCACACTGATTAAAGATTTAATCTGAGGGCTAACAATGCATTTCCTTTTTGGACAACTGTTAACGACCCTCATCAAGCAATAGTCACCTTGACCCACTGATTATCATATATATTAAACAGAGAAAAAGTTTCTGTCGGCTATCCAAACATAGAAATTTAACTGTGAAAGCATGAATTTTGATAATCATGATGGTCTTTTAATTCATGGTTAGTTCGCATAGTGTTGTAAATATGGCCACCTTTGCTGTGACTGTGATTCAATGCTTCCTCATGCCAGATGACTGATAACACACCATATAACTCCCAGCTTTTGAAAGCTCTAAAAAAAATTTCACCTGTACTATTTTTGAGTGGCAGTAATACAGTTTTCTTTCTGTTAAAATATAAATTTGCATTCATCTTAATGTGGATTTACTTTTCTTAGACTTTTTCATACATTGTGAGCGGGTACATTTAACATAAAAATATTTTGTGCTATTTGTATATGTAGTTAATTCTTTGGTTGTTAAGATTATCTGATCTTAAAAAAAAAAAAAAAAAAAAAAAAAAAAAAAATACATGATGAATATAATAGAGGGAAACATTCCACATTGGAAATATATATCTAAAAAGAAAGTTGATGTGACTTGCCAAACAAAAGCGCTGGCTGGTTGATAGATACACAAACATACACACAAAATTCAAGCTTTCGCAACCAGCGGTTGCTTCTTCAGTAAAGAGGGAAGGAGAGGGAAAGACGAAAGGATGTGGATTTGAAGGGAGAGGGTAAGGAGTCATTCCAATCCCGGGAGCGGAAATACTTACCTTAAGGGGAAAAAAGGACAGGTATACACTCGCACACACACACATATCCATCCGCACATACACAGACACAAGCAGACAAGCAGACATTAAAAAAAAATACAGACACAAATAATGTAAACCACTTGTTTATTACAAGTCTAAAGTAATGAGTTAGCAGATTTGATTGTGAATTTTCTGCCATATTAAGTGGAAGAAATATTTGATTTAAACAACTCTTAATTACCATTACTGTTTGTAAAATTAATCTCGTAATGTTACAGGGTGCAACTCGTTCTTTCCAGTCATTCTTCAGGAGTGGCACAAATCTACTGAGCCAGTATTTTAGCCTGGGTTCAGCACAAGCAGGAAACTTCCAGTTACGGTAAATGAAAATGTGACTACTTATAGCTGATAATTCTTATAATCAGTGTTTCTCATATCTCTTCAACTTAAAAATGTTTCCAATTTGTCCAATCATTAATTTAATGACTATTAGTGTTCATTCATGAAAGACAGCACATTTCTCTAAGCCTATGGACTAAAATTTCTCCCTTGTCCCGCTTGATATTTTTGTGTAATCAATTTCTCTTCACTTTCTACTCCCATGAGTTGATGAAAAACTCACCTTATGCACTTGGCAAATTATAACTGAAGAACTGTGGACTGAGGTGGATTTGGTATATCTTTAATTTTAATAAGTAGAAAACTTATACAAATTCTCTCAACAACAACTTACACTTGGAGACAGTGGCCAGGTGTGCAAGAGCTGTTGTGTGAACGTGTGCGAGTTTTCTACTTCTGAAGAAGGGTTCTGTTAGAAAATTGTAATATTAATAGCAGTCTTTTTCATTGTATCTGACTGCAGTTCATTGTATTCTCTATGTGGTGATTTGCAAATTATCGTTTCCATGTTGTTATTCCCTCGTGCACATTCCATTGCCTAATTTTGATAAGACGTGTAAATGTCTTCTTTAAATGGCATATGAAGTCACATTTAGAAGTGGATTGGGTAAGTTTTGATAAGTAACATATATTGCTGGGAAGAAATTTATTCACTGAAACAAGAATAACACGAAATATATGGGAAATAGTTTCCGTTATATGGAAATCTCATTGGTGTGATATAAAGGAACTGATTTTTATCTGTAGTAGAGATTGATTGTGAAACACTTGTATGGCACTTAAAAACAATTCAAGTGTGTGGGTCCAGGGTGTACAAATGATCACAAGCCATTCTGACCCTTGAGTGAGTGTTATAGGACTGCTGAAAATAGGCAGTATGAACTGCATAAAGATACTACTTCCTACCCTCCCCGAAATATGGCTAATTAATTTCATAAATCAGTTTTAAGTGAGTGAACCAGAAACATCATATGGTGAACCCTCTCATGAAATCGTAACAGAAAGATATTACCCAGAAAAGATGGAGACATGCAGAAGGGTAACAACTGGACTAAATTACAGCTATGCAAAAAGTTGGACAGCAAACACTTGGCTGCAAAGGATAGACCACAATCTACAAGAGAATGATAGCAAGTTGAAATTATAAAGGACGAAGAAAAAGAGAAATACTATGAAGAGAAATTTTCTAAGGCAGTAATCACCAAGCCACATAGATAGAGTACAGTTCAGTTGTCAAGGACTAAAATACTGTAAGAAAGGGAATATGAGCTTCCTTCAAATGAAAACTGGTCAGTGCATATACCTTTGCCTTACATGCAAGGTGGCACCACGTAACTGCAGGTATGGTGGTGCCTTCTATTGGTAAAGATACTGATGCGTGCATACTGTTTGATGTGGTGCCAGTGTGGTTTCACGCCAAAGAGAAGGTGGTCACACAAGTTGTTGTCCACTACAGAACATGCAAGTGAGTAAAGCAGGAACAACGAGGAGTGATTTAATTTTTGGAGGTGGAGGGAGTTGGGGGCCATGAAATGTTTCGATAGAATGAAGGCTGTGTATGGTGAGTATAGTCTGAGTTGTTCAAGTGTTGTGGAATGGCACACACAGTTCCTTGAGGGGTACGAGTCACTGGAAGACAAGGCTCATTGTGTCGTCACACCGAAAATGGTTGCGGAAGTGAATCCTTTAGTCTTGGACAACTGCACAATCACAGTAGATGAGATCCATTGGTTACTGGGTATTAGCATGGGCACCACCCATACCATAATGCATCAACAATTGAACTTTCGAAAAATTAGTGTGCAGTGGGTTCCCCACCAACTGACCACCGAACAGGACAATACTCGAATGGCGCTGTCTTTGGTCATCTGCAACTTTATCATGAGGAGGAATAAGGCTTTCTGTCATGTATTGTCACTGGTGATGAAACATGTTGTCACCATTTTGAACCAGAAAGCAAGTGTCAGAGCAAGCAGTGGAAACATGCAACTTCACCACCTCCAAAGAAATCAAAGGCCATGCACACCAGTTCTGGTAAGCTCATGATACCCTTCTTTTTTACTACAAGGGACCACTGCTTGTTGAGTTCCTGGAACAGGGAACCACCATCAATTCCCAGCCTTAGCAAGTCACTTTACAGGACCTTAGATGAGTCATCAAGTCAAAATGCAGAGGCATGTTGTCCAATGGTTTTATTCTCCTGCAAGGTAATGCCTGCCCACACACACATGGCCATTGCGGTGAAGATGACATTGCAGCAGTTTTGGTGGGAAATGCTGGAACATCCACCATACAGTTCTGACCTTCCACCGTGTGACTTTCATGTGTTTGGACCTCTAAAACAAGCTATTCGCAGACATCAATTCACAACAGATGATGAAGTGTGTGGGTGGGTCCAGGCCTGGATCTGACAGCAGCCCACTAACTTCTTCAAGGATGGAATCGACAGGCTAGTGTTGCAATGGGATAAATGTGCCAACAGTTTTGGCGACCATTTTCGAGTATGTGCACTGTGAATAACTACATTTTTGAGTTAGTAAAATCATTACGTTATTTTGCACTAATGAACGGGTTTTATTTGAGTGCTCCTTATAATTCAGGCTGGAGAGGCCACCATAGATGCTGAAAAACCAGATGAGAAAAATTTGTGGGCATGTAATCGAAGACGCTAGCTTCAAATACAACAGTAGAAAAGAGGTAACTTAAAACTGTAAAATAGCGAATTGTTTTGAAATGAAATCAACTTGAAATGCAGTGAATCAGAACCAAAACTGATGAATCATTTATGAAACTACAGGGTTTGAGAGGGTATGTGATGTTAGTGTAGTGATTACAAATTAAAGTTGGATTTACAAAGTACTTGGCGGTATGAGCCCACTGATCATTATGATGTTTTACCACCTCTGGCCTGGGTGTATGCTCTGATTCGATTAGGAGGAGTGTCATAAAGCTGTTCTATCCTCTCCTGAGGCAAGTTGGTCCGTAACTGCTGTTGTAACTGGTCCTTGATATCCTGTATATGGGCATAAGGATGGAGCTGATGTCTGAGCTGGTTCCACACATTTTATTGGAAACAGATCTTTGGATCATGCTGGCCACTGGAGTACCTTTGCATCATGCAGACAGTTCACTGATACATATGCCATGTAAGGATGAACACTGTTCTGTTGAAAAATGGCAATACAATTCTGTTGCATGAGAGGTAACATATGAAGTCATGGCATGTCCTTGATGTAGCATTGTGCCACTAGAGTTCCCTCAGTCACTACCAGCCATGACCTGAAGTCATACCTAATGACTCCATACACCAGGATGTCAGTAGTAACATCACTCTGCCTCTTCAAAACACTGGAAGAATCGGACCTCTCCCTAGGTTACACTATTCATCAGCACTTCTTGCTTTCCAATCATAGCATCACACCAAACACAGCTGCTTGTCTTGTGGTGTGAACAGTAGCATATTCGTGGGACAATAATCCACTAGTCCAGTTGCTGCTAGCCTTTGACCAATGGTGTGGCGGTCAGACACAGTTTACAGGAACCTTGACGACAAGTATGCTTGCCCTTCATGCTCCTATTCAGTGCAACATCAGGTCACTGTTACATATGAGTGCTCCTCAAATCTGTATGTTGCATTATTTGACAAGTCAACCAAATGGAGATCCACAATGAGGCCTATTTCAGACTCTGCCAAGTGCTGGTAACACTGCCTCACACAATATTAGGCATCTCTGTGTCCTTCACAGTTATCACTCAACATCTGATGCTATTCTTGCCTGTTCTACATAGCCTACCAAGTCTGGTAACACAAAACATGAGCAATTAATGAACTCTGATGGCCATTCTACCTGTTGCAAAGAATTACAGCTCTAATCATTTATCTAACTGGCAGTGTTGTGTATATGTAAAATGTTGCACAGGCATCTAACTGTATCGTCTGGGTGTTTCATGTTTTTTGTCAGGCAGTGTATATGAAGAAACTGGAAAATCTATGTTTATAGAAGAGTAGATTCTGAGTACATAAAAATGAAAGGTAATTTGAGGAAAACAAAAGATAGTAAAGGGCTTAAAGTATTGGGGCTTATGGGAAGCTTATGTTACATGCGAAATTAAGGGTACATAGATATTAGATATGATAAAATCTGCATTAATAGAAATATGTCATACAACATGATAGAAAAGAAAGAGAAGGCTGATGTGGAAGAAGTAGATGCTGTTGCTCTTTCACAATTAATTTCAGAACCCCTATACAGTTGAGTCAGAGAAAAGCATCTTCCAAAATAGCCATGCATGCAGTATGTTGTCAAACAAATGTTTTACTCAAGGACAGGTCCTTACTGCATAATTAACTGGAAGTTCTTGAATATTTATTTGAGAAGGTTAACTCTGAACAGATCCATTTATTGACATTTTACAACAAGCACTCTGATGCACACCACCTCCATTTCTGATGTTTTGGCCACATGGCTTCCAGTCATCGCTGCAGTTAACCAAAGACTATATGTGTAGGCAGCAGTGCATGCATCTGGACTTTATATTGACTGGCAGTCAGAAGAGCTGCGTGGTCACCGATATTAAAACAATCATACTTTAACCCCTTGATCGGACTGTCCCTTGTGCCGCTATCTGTTCCCGCCTGTGTAATTATTCCCATGCCTCACAGTGCTTTCTTGGAGCGTGGCATAATGTGACATGTTTTGATGCATTTTCCTGAAATCAAGTGATTGTTGTTTTTGTAAGTTGTTGACAATTTGAAGCTTTGGCAACTGGAACATTGTTATGAAAATAAGTACGTTACAGATGATTTATTTTGACTGTTACATGAAGGTTTTAGCTGAAGGAGCAAATACCTGCACAATACTTTCCAGATAATAGATGTTTCAAGATTTTTTTCCTCAATTAATACATTTCAAAATTGGGTTTCTGATGCATGCTTTGTAGGATTGTGAACAAAGAATAGAAATCTCAATTGTTATTTGCTACCCATCTGTTCACTTATGGTCATTGTTTCTGTGTAACCAATGCGAACTTACAAACTGTTCAGCATATTTATTTGTCTCATTAATTACTATAATTAACAATCTATCATTGAAAATGAATGTGAAAATACTAAGTGGACACTTGCAGCTGGTGTAAAACTCTAAATACACTTTGTAGAACATCCTGAATGTCTCCAGCTGTGGGCCCAAGCAGTGTTGATGGAGCACACAGTGCAGCACTGCCAGGCAGGCTGAACTCAGTTTGTTAACCACAGCTGAGGGGTTAATACTGGCTATTAAAGAACTTGAAAATATACCATTTTGTTACAAAGTCTGTTGCAATTTAAAACTATTCAGTGTATTCAATCAACTTAGTTGTGAATTTTGCACTGTCTGTGTACATATCACTATAGGACTTGAGTTGTCATCCTTTAATGAAAATCTCCAAGTATTTGTAATTAAATGTTCACCACAAATGTTCAGTTATTTATTTATTTTGACTGTATATTTTCAATGGGATCAAAAATAGGATCAGTACTGTAGGTAAAGCACATACAGTGGTGGTTTTGTTTGGTTTCTGTAGATTTATCTTCTACATTACTTACTTTTGTTAAGAAAAGTTCGGTTAACATGAGTAGATGGGTGTAGGAGCCACTGTTCAGTCACTAGACAGGGAGGTTTACTTAGAGAAATGAAAAAGTATGGTGGTACCAAGTGAAACTTACATTTTAATTTGGCATTTGATGTTTTAAGTGGAAGTTTTCTCCCACTCATATGGAGTGAATATCTAAGAGGCATTATGGTGAAAGTGCTGTAAGTGTAAATATTTAGAGTAGCTGACTTCAGTGAGTATGTAAACTGCTGTATTTCTTTAAGTTTTAAAAAGTTGAAGTTAAGAAGTAGTTTTATTTATTTATCTCTTGTTTCGGTGATCCATGTTGTGGAACTATCACAGGATATGGAATGTGTCAATTTTACAAGCTTTTGGCCAGAATTTATGGTAATACATAAAACAAAACAAAAACAGTAAACAGTAATTTAGGTCCCACTACAAAAAATATATTTTAGAGATAGATAGAGATTACAAAACAAAAAACAGTAAACAGTAACTTAGGTCCCACTACAAAAAATACATTTTAGAGATAGATAAAGATTACAAAATAATAAGTGTTACAGAGAAATAAATATTGCAAAATGTATGTTTACAATAAAAATATTTGGTATTACAAATACAAATTTGTGCATACATTTGCAATTTACAATACAAGAAATGTTAAACTCTGTAGTTCAGGAACTCTTCTGTTGTATAAAATGATCCCTGCAATAGGAACTGCCTTAAGGTTTTTTTAAACATCTACCAAACACTTAATTCTTGAAGGGTGGGCATTAAAAATCTTACAGTCACTCAAATGGACTCCTTTTTGCACCATACTTAGATTTGGTTGTTCATGGTGGATATCATGTTTCCTTCTAGTAAGATGACTGTGAAATGCAGTATTCAGCTTAAAGATGGATTTTTCTTTCCTTATGAAGCATATAAATGAGAATATATATTCCGCAGTGGATGTAAGTATTTCAAGCTTCTCAAAAAGATTCCTGCATATGGCTCTAGGATGGATTCCACACATGATCCTTATGGCTCTTTTTTTGTACACACAATACTTTTTTAGCCAGTGTCTGATTTCCCCAAAATATAATTCCAAATGCCATAATTGCATGAAAGTAACCATAATACGCTGACTTCATGGTTTCCATATTTCTATAAGAAGAAACAATGTGCAATGCGTATGTTGCTGAACTTAGTCTTTTGGATAGATCCACGATGTGGTTTGACCAATTAGTTTGATATCAATATGCAAGCCTAGGTATTTTGAGGAATCTAGCCTGGTTATTGTCTGCTCACCTATTTGTATTACTATTTCCTCATTTTTGGATGTTTTGTGGAACTGAATGTAGTTTGTTTTACAGTAATTTAAAGAAAGACCATTAATGTTGAACAAGTTCAACATTTCATTTAAAACCTTATTTGATGTTACCTCAAGTTTATCTACTGAATTACCAATAAGTAGTGTAGTGTCATCAGCGAAAATAGAAGATGATGTTGAGATTTAGCAGCTAGTTAATACCTCTTGATAAACATATGCAACCACAGTCATCAGGTTAGTAATCCAATTCACTGGCTTATGTAACATCAACCTGAAAGTCATATTGATGCAGTATTGTGTTTAATCTTTAGACTCACAATGTACTGTCAGCAAATATAAGTTTCCAGTTTCATTTGTTGATGGTGATTTAGTGAGGAAATTTTGTTTTATTGTCTGTACATCAGCCACTACCTCTGTGCTGACTGCTTTCATTTAATGGGGCTAGCCTCTGGCACATACATTAATTATTATAATTTATGTCTGTTTCTCTCAGCTATCATTTTATATTATTTTTGTCAGTTTTATCCAAGTTCACTTACTTTATACTTGGTAGAAATAACCATTTCCTCACAGATGAGTTTGTATTGATTGTTGGATCATATAAAATGTCTTTGGGGCATACACATTTCACTTCCCATTCTGTGCAATTTGTAAAACTACATAATTCTGAACTGTAACATGTACAGATAATACTTTTGGAAATTCTGACAGAATTCTTCAGTTTTCCAATATTTATGTGAATGTTAAATTTTTGTTAGCTGTCATTGGCAATATTCGCAATATTATTTCTGATATCAGTGTTGCAGTGTATCTCGTGGTTGGAGTGTGATCCCCTTATTGTGAAAAAGCACAATAAATGGAGAAGTATATGAACAATTTTTACATTATTGTGTACTGCTTATAGAAGAGCAATAATTTGAAAAGATGATTATTTGTTTTGGCATGACGTCGCATCCTGTGATAAAGCAGCAATTGTGAGGCAATGGTTTGTGGACAGTAACATTCCTAAAATGGACTGGTCTGCTCAGAGTCCTGGCCTGAACCCAATGGAATTCCTTTAAGATGAGCTATAACATTGACTTCGCTCCAGACACCAATGTCCAATATCACCACCTACTCATAGTTTGGTTGTTGAAGAATTAGGGGCTGCCATTCCTCCATACTCATACAGAAACTTCACTAAGAGTGTCCGCAGCAGTGTTAAAGCTGTCATAAGGGTGAAAGGTATGCTACTTATAGGTGCCCAAATACTTTTGATCAAGGAGTGTATATGTGTTTTTGTGTGTCAGGCTCTGAAGAAAAATATGGAATGAAAAACTAAGCTACAGTATTCAGTCACTTATTTTAGCAAGTGTCCACTGCTCAATGGTTCTGCAAAGTGAATTTTCTTCACATATTATTTACACATTCAGTAATTTATATTTTGTTCAAAAATTTACATTATTAATATCTTCATTTTAAACTTCTGATTGTGTGGGATATCCAAGTCTCATGGTTGTAAGAGACCCATGCAGCCATGCCTAATACCTAAATTTTGCTTTACTTTCCTCACTGTGTTGAACATTCACATAATTACACTAACATAAGTTGTACATGTTTTAAGCATTTTGTACAAATTAGAAAGCATACCTCTTATGTTCATTTCTACATGCAATGCAAACAATGGACTTTGGTTTTTCTATTTCAGGTGAAACAATGGAAAGAATACATGAAGAATCATATGACAACTTGCAATACTAATATCTCAGGATGGAAGTACCAAATTCAGGGAATAACCAATTTAATTAATATGCTACATTTGTGATTTGTGGCATTCAATTTGGTAAAGAAGTTCCTTATTTTATACCCCAGTCTATTCTGTGTACTTCAGTCATATGAGAGTATCTCATTTGAGGAAGCTAGTGAAAAGGTACAGAAAGGCTGTGCAAGGACAAATAACTTCATAAAAGCTTGTCAACAACAGCTGACTTAGATCCTAGTGTGTATTTTGTTTTGGGTTTGTATGAATCTTTTTCAACTGAGACAAATCAGCACCTGAAAGATTCACAGCATTTAAAGTCCTTATTTTGTTCAAGCATGATGCATCTTGCGAACCCAAAATTAAATGCATAAAACTGAACTCCAGTGTTAGATGACTGTTCATAAGGATCACTTGTCTACTGGAGTAATAGCATAATTTGTTGTCATTAATGAAAAGCAAAAATCATTTTATTTCCACTAACAGATGACCACCCTTTTATGTGTAACAGCTTTAACTGTCCTTCGCTTAAGATGGAATTTCTGCTTGATGTGATTTTGATTAACAGTGTGTAAAATGACATCTGGTATAGTTGTAAATATTACACTATCTTTGTTTTAATTTTTGTTCTGTAAATATATTTGGGTCTCATACCACCTATGATCCTGTGTAATGAGGTACTGTACATGCTCTTGGTTCGATAACGTTATTATCACAGTCTGAAAGTCATATTACTGTTTCTTTTCAAGTGAGTGGTCAGAAATGAAATTTACGTTCTAGAATCTTTTATCTCCATACTTTTTTAATTTGTGGATGTGAATTTCCTTTAAAGCAGCAGCTTGACTCAGTTTTGTATTATGAAACTGCCACAGTAGTTTTCCAGTTCAGAGAAAGTACAAAGTGCTTGTAATAATTTTTTTATATGAGACTTAGTATAATGCTGCCAAAGTGATCTTTGCAGTGTGACTGAGGACAAAACTAAGACACAAATAATGCATATATGTTGTAAACCAAGATTTATTAACAATTATCAGCTAATCTGCTGATATTCCAGAAAATGTTTTCAGTATGTAATCTCCCAATTCATTGTTGATAACAGGAAATGTTTGGTAGTTCTTTTACTGATATGTATGTGATTTATGTCTCTCAGAAGACTAGGTGCAGTTACTTTCAGAAACACGTGTATAAAATTGCTTTTGTTGTTTGTACAGTGTATGTTTGTTTGTATATTAATAAATGATATTTGTTAATAAAATGTCATTAGTTTCTTATTGCTCATATTCCCAATAAGAACACAAGGAAGACATTTCAAAATCAAAAGTAAATAGATCAACAGAAACAGGATTTTACCCATTTTTGTATTTACTTTGTACATTTGTATACATAATTTCTTCTACTTGCAAATGCATTTGTGAGAGAGTGTGTATGTTGTCAATTTTTGACAAAGGCCTTGTTGGCTGAAAGTAAACTTACCAACAGCCTTTTTTGTTGTGCTTTCTGTGACTCAGCATCTCTGCTATATGGTGAATAGTGAATACCATCCTTTTCATTCTATTGAGAAATCTAGATATTATTTCAATCAGATGACTGCACCACAGACATGCATAAAGAGATGAGACATGCAACACTTTATCTGTAGTTTTAAATTCTAGTCTTAAAATTATTTGCTGGCACTCTTTCATACCTGTGACTTGAGTACCAATATACAGATCATAAGTTACTTATGTATATACTATTTTACACTGTACAAATCTTTTTGTGCCAAATGATCCTTAAGAAGGTTTTGGAATGCCTTCTTATTCACACTATCTCACTACCTCTTTGTCATAAACTTTCCTAATTGAGCATCTGAGTATTGAGGATCTTTTACAACAGTTCTCAATCTGTGGGAATGCTTTGCAACTGATCTTTACTTCTTGCATCATTTGAATAGAAACCAGTGTGTTTCCTAGAAGTGTGTTACCTCGTATTAATGAAACAGTTATTCTGTATATACACACAGAGAATTGTCAATATTTTTAGATTAAAGAAAGCTGTTCTGTATGACTCAATTTCTGTTTAATGTTTTATGGTATTTTCATTTTGCAGTGCAGAAATTCTTTTTGTATTATTGATGTTGCAGTTCCCCCATGCTGCAAGTATGGCTCAGAAAGACCAAGACACTCTCTACAAAGAATTTATTTATTGGCATAATGTGCAAGCTGCTTCATAATAAATAATAATTTACGGCAAACATTGTCTGTATGTGGTCTCTATTGCAGCTTATTGTCTTAACATCATCCCCCAAAAATTTATGGCTGTAAAATTTCCAGTCTTGTGTTATCTATAAATATATCTATGAGATCCTTCTCTTCTTTATTTGTGAACGCCATGTACATTGTATTTTTTTGGGCTTAGAATGTAGTCATTCTGTATGAATCACCTCATTGTGTTATTTGTTGAAAGAAATGTGCTCTCTTCAAGTGTGTCTTAGATTTACTTCTATGTGTCATCAGCATACAGTAGTTTTTGTTCGTTCTAACTGATTTTGATATTGCTTACAAAGAAGTTGAGTGATAGTGCACCAAGTACAGATCCTTGAGGTATACAAACTCAACCCCTTCCAGCATCAGTAGTTTCTGCCTAAAACCACAAGTTTACTGGTTTTGTTTTGAAGTACCAATGTGTTTCACCTGAAACCACTGATGCTATTGGAATACAGAAACAGGAAACGCTGCACTGAGGTATTTCTGTGAATGTAGAGCATTTTAACAGTCACCTGCACCTGTGGGGATTGTGTCATGTGATTGTAGAAGATTGTTATGTGTCTTTTTAAATAGTGATTATACCATTGAGATCATTAACAGTTCAAAGTTATAGTGATTGTAATGTAAATTTGATTTTATACTATTGCTTTTATAAATGGTTTCAAAATGAAATAACTGGGCAGTATGTGCTTCTGATATCAATTTATTAAGTTTTAGGCCCAGTTCTGCTTGTTATTTATGACCATAACTTGTTTTTGCATTATGAGGTCATTTAAGTTTTTAGATGCTTTCAGATCTGTCTCATGAAATAATGGATGATTGAAAACTGTATGTCCCAGTGGTTCCAAAGTGAAACCTTCTGCTTAAAACAACTGATTCTTTACTTTTTGCCAATGTCTTCTTGTGTTCATTGCTCACTATGATATTGAACATCAATTTTGTGAAAAATTTTAAAAATGTAGTTCAAAGTGAAACCACCTCTTTAAAAAATTGAATGCTTACTTTTGGAAATTTATTATTGTATTCATTGCTTACTATTATGATGAAGGTTAATTTTATGAGTAATTTTAAAATTAAAGTTTTATTTGTAATATCGGGACTCAAACAGTTAATAACCTTGATTTCAATTATGTATACAGTCAATGTAGTCAAACACTGCTTCCTATTATGAACATATTATTTTAGCCATTGCACTGCATGGGCATGCATGCTGTACCTTCCAGATTTCCTATTAGAGCTGCATAATCAATTGAGACAAAAGCTGATGCCAAATATCTTCTACGTACGGCATCTGTAACAAATATAGCTGTTTTTGAGTTTTCCCTTTTTGAATATCTTGTAACGCCAGAATCAGAACACTGCATTCCTCTAAGAGTTGAATCAATCTAGTGTGTATATAATAAGCATCTCTAATGTTTTTGAGAAACTATGTATTACAGATACTGGCTTGCAGCTGCTACAACTTTATTGCCTGTAATTAAAGTTAAACTTTCATATTGCTGTAGAAATAACACCACAGGTCGGAATGATGTCAAATAACAAAGGAATGTGATTGGAGAAGCTGGAAAACATATGGCAGAAGAAAAATAAATAGTTGCAAAATGCAGCATCATAATTTAATAATGTTCGACTACAAATGACAAATGAATCATACAACAATGGCCAAGGTGTACTTTTGACATTAAACAAACTGTATTGCTCAGTTTGCTTGAGTGTACAGGTGTGATACTGATAGTTACATAAACCCATCCACCACAGCAAGGTTATATCACATTGGATGGGAAAAATCAGTTTTGAATTGTCCTGAGGCCAAGAACTGCATAAAAATCACCAATCAAAATCAAATCAGATTATTAACCTCCATGTGAGTGGAGCAAATCATGTTCAGTATGTTGTCCACCATTTTCTGCAACAATTTGAAATCGAGAAACAGCATCTTCCACAGCTGATCGAAGTGTTTCCGGGGTCCCATGCAAAAAATGTTGGGCAATGCGTGCCTTCAATGCAGCTAAGTTTGCAGTCAGATCACTGAACACAACATCTTTCAGGTAGTCCCACAGCCAGAAGTCACATGGATTAAGATCAGGTGATTGGGATGGCCAGGCTGTAGGGAAATGGTGGCTGATAATTCTAGAATTTCCAAAATGGTGCTTCAGCAGCTGTTTAACTGGATTTGCAATGTGCATACAATGATCCTATCAACACGTCCACACTTTTGGAGAGCTGGAGTGACGTGGTTGTGCAAAAGGCAGTCATAGCACATACCAGTGTTAGTGCAGGTAACAGGACCGGAAGCACCTGTCTTTTAGAAAAAATATAGCCCTTTCCAGGATTAAGTGGTACTGATTGATTTGCGTATGGATTTTCTGTTGCCCATATTCAACAATTCTGTGTATTGACATATCCTGTCAGTTGGAAGTGGCTTTGTCTGTCCACAAAATCTCCCATGGCCAATCATTGTCCAGTTCCATGCAAGCAAGAAATTCTAAAGCAAAGGTCTCTTTTGGTGGCTGGTCAACAGGAAGCAACTCATGCACATGGGTAATTTTGAATGGATAGCAAAGAAGGATGTTTTGTAGGATTTTATGCACCATGCTTATGGGTATGTCCAATGTTGACGTGCTACCACTGACGTCAAATCAATTCGTTTCCTACCTCTATCAGGTGGCAGACCATAAGAACCCATCTTTTCAAATTTCTGAATCATTTTCTCCTGTCCCAAGGCAGTCGTTGGACCGACACATTTTTTCAAGTCCTTCAGTGTCTGGAACTTCTGCAGAGCGACGTGTGCACAGTCATCATTGTTGTAATACAGTCTTACAACCAGAGCACGATCCTGCTTCAAGACAGTCATGGCAACCATTGCAGATGCAAAAGGAGGAAAAGCCATGTACCCGGCATGTTTATACCAACTTCAATGGGTCATGCACATGATAGATGTTTTCATTTATGTATTCTGACACACACAGCACCATCTATTGATCAATTTTCACACTGTTTTCTTTTTCTTCTGTGATATGTTTTCCCCCTACTCTGATAATATTCTGTTGCAATTTGATATCATTCTGACCAGTGGTGTTATTTCTACAGTGTTTTTAAAGTTTAACTTTAATTATAATCACCCAGTATACTGGATATTTTGCTCATTTTTAATTTTTCTGGAAGTACCCCTTTCTCTTAATAAGCAGTAGCATCAGAAGAGATGTTACTTGTAGGAATGTCATAAGATGTGAAAGACTTACATAGCTGAAATTAATAACAGTTACATCTGGCCCTTTCCTGATACTTTCTCTCTTGACACTGTTGATTTTCACCTTTGATATTATACAGGACCTAATAAGCACTCTGTTAATGTTTCTTGTTCTTCTTTTGTACCAGTTGTAATTTATAAATTTCAGATTGTTCCTCTTTCTTCTTTTTCTCTGGTATTTCTTCTGTATGCCATAAGATCTGTTTATGATAGGAGATGATGATGATGTTTGATGTTTGGTTTGTGGGGCACTCAACTGCATGGTTATCAGCACCCTTACAAAGTCCCAAGTTTTTTTTTATACAGACCAATTTTTCTACACTGTCCAATTGAGCCACTGTCATGAATGATGATGATGAGTATGAAATGATGAGGACAACAGAAACACCCAGTCCTCGAGCAGAGAAAATCTCCAACCTGTCCGGGAATCGAACCCGGGACCTCATGATCCAGAGGCAACAACACTAGCTACTGGACCACAGGCTGCAGACCTTTATGATGGGGAGTCACCTATCCATAATCTGGCAAGAATTCAATTATTTTCAATTCTTTGGTTGTCTCCCCTTGCTGTTGCTCTTAACGCCAACCATACTTCCAGAGGAAAGCAATGTGTACCATTTGCCAAAATTTCTTTCTGTGCCTTGTTTGTATATTCTAGAAGTAATATTATTCATCAGAAAAAGCTGTGGTGGAAGGAGTCAACATGCTTTTACAAATGTAAGTGTCCATTTGTATAATAAAAGGAAAGACAGAATTTGCACATTCAGCACACATACACAAAATGAGTTGAAATGGACATCTGGATGAAGGGAAAATGTTTTACAATAAATTACCACTAAATCTAAGTCAGAAAGAGAAACAGAAAAAATTGAAGTTGGAGTGAAAAATTACTTGAAAGAAAAATGCATCTGTAGTGCATTCATTGCAACATAAATTTAAAAATTTAACTTCATTTGACTTAAGACTGAAAACAAAGATACTGTTGTTGTACATAAAAACAGAAATCTGTAAAATGTATATTAACATACTTAAAAATGAAATTTGTGTGTGGCACATATAAAATTTTTGAATTGTATTATCAAAGCTAAGGAGTGTGTTTTTGAAAAAAATAATAACTATGTGTTCATCAATAATACTTATGCATAAATTTATTTATTGAATTGTTAAACTATAGGTGTATTTAACAATGTTTTAACAACAACAGTGTGCTTATATATTTGTTTTGTAATGTCTTTGTAATTATGTCTCCATTTCAGTACATTTTCCTTCCTTTAATTATGTCTTCATCTAGACATATATGCCACAGCACAACATTTATCCATATCCCCTTGTCACTGCATCATCTGGCACAGTCCAGTCTATCACTACTGACTTCCCCTATATCTTTTGTACTGTAATAATGTATGGACCAGTAAAGTAGAAATACAATTATGACTTTTTGGTGAGTATTTATATTTTAACTCTGTGCATTTAAGTTTTGAGGTATAAATTACAAAGTAAGGGGGGGTTACATAATTACTCTGAATTTTTTACTCTGGTTTCAAGATCAGTTGAGGTATTACATGTCACATACATTACTCAGTCGGCTTTCCCTCAGAATAGTATCATGCTTTTATATATGTGTATATCTTCCTGTATATGAGTGCAATGGTTCTTACAATTATTTCAGTGCAGATGCACATTACATTGGAACTCCTTTGGGAATCAGATGACAATGGATAGGGACGCTGCTTGCTTGTGACAGAATTGGACACCATGCATATATGTGTGTGTATGTCTTCAGTTTACAGATTTGACTCATGGGAGAGTGCCACAGAGATACTGAGAAACTGAACTGGCAGGTACTTGAAGATAGATGCAAACTATCATGGGAAAGCCTACCTATAGAGTCTCAAGAATTACTTTTAAGTGCTGTACCTAAGAATACACTACAGTCTCCTACTCGTTGCTCCTTTAGGGATAGTGAAGAGAAGATGAGACCAATTACAGCATGCACAGAGGCATTTCAGCAAGAGTCTTATCAAGTTACATATGTAACTGCTACAGTGGGAAGTACCTTCTGTCTGCACCTCACGGTGGTTTGGAGAGTATGGATGTATATGTAAAAAGTCTAGCAACATAGCTTAGCGCATTTGTGTGATTGTGTGACACTCTCACACTGGCTAAATGAATGCATGATCAGTTCTTCTCTGCTTTGGATATTCCTTATGTCATCACTTCCAAACTGATGAACAGTATTCATGCATCAGTCAAATGAGGATTTTGTAAGTGTACCCTTTTATATATGAAGTACTCTTTCTTAATACTCTCCCAAGACTCTGGGTCTATTTACCCCATGGTGAGTTCCAAGCGGCTGTTTTAACTTTATTCCTAGTTACTAGACGGTAAAACTTATACCAGTGACTGATCATCAGTTTCAAAAGAAACTAAATCTTTTTATACAAATTACATTATATTTATTGTCAATCTTTGCACCAGGTGCCGATCATCTACAAGTTTCTTTGTGTTTTGTAACTAAATTCTAAAAATGTTATATATCTGTTTACAACTCTGGGTCAGTTTGAGAATAGTGACATATCATCTCCCTAATTCCTCCTTTTCCTTCCTCAGACATTAGTTTTAGTTGCCTGGGCTAAAGACAAGACCTTTAAAAAGATTCTATACATAATGATTGTCGAAATGGATATATTATTTTAAAATAAGTACAACATAGACTATTCTCTTACTGTGGCAGCTGCCTGAGGAGGCCATGAAACGTGGTCAAGTGGGTCACCAATTACAGAATCCCAGTGGCAGATATTTAGAATAGTGTTGCTTCAACATCTTGCACTCTACAAGCTGCCCTCCAACAGCCCAGGAAGCATCACACCAACAACTTGTGCAGCACTTTTCATGCATACATGGCAATAGCCACAGGTCTTTTTGTCACAACAATGCCAACAGATGAATAAATCTGGGTCTCCAGTACAGCAGTAGATCACTTGCACTGGGGACTTCTACTGTCATCAATGTTAGAACTGTCAAGTCATGACATCAGATTGGGCTTCTGATGTAACTACCACAATGCTGTGCTGAGCTTCAACTTTGCTCCTGACTTGGTGTCGTGACTTCAATGCAGTCTCAGTGCTAGCCTGCTGCCTCCTCAGTCTACCCTGACTACTAGATGCAGTCATGAACTTTCTAGCACCAGCTAATCTGGTGTCCTAGGGATAAAACTTGGTCCACTCTGGTGGGGCTGTTCAGTCCATGTCAGCACTTAGCACTCCAGAGTAACCTCTTCAGAGTCCCAGAAGACCGTCGTTATGATTTAACCGTCTGAGAGTGCAGCTTTGGACTTTTTTTTTTCGGAGGAGGGATGGTGTGCCACCACCCTGTGGATGCTGTTTTGATTCCAGTTCGAAGTGATGAACACATGTTTAATCGCATGTGACGATTTTCGACAAAAATTGTCACGTTTAGCACAATAAAATCCATACAGATGGTCCTTCGTTGCTCTTTATGTTCTTTTGTTATGCGGTTGAGGAACCAGCGGGTACACAGCTTTGAGTACCCCAACTGGTGGACGAGTGTGTGTCTACGCTACTAACAGAGGCGAAAAGTTGTGCAGTGAGGTGTTTCACCGTGATCCGTCGATTACCTCAAACGAGAGTGTTCACACGTTCCAACGTAACAGGAGTCAGAGCTGAGTGCAATCGGCCGGCGCATGGGAGATCGGACAGGTTTGCACGACCTTATTGCGATGATGACAGATGCCTTGTGCAACGAATCACCGCGCTTTTGATCACTGGCAGGTCTAATTAGATATTCTGCAAGGGTCTATGGCAATCTGCGATGCTCTTGTTTCCCGCCAAAAGAAACTCAATGACAGCTCTCTGCTGGGAATACACCTCTGTTACGGGCCCCATTTTAAAAGCTACGTATAGCGCTGCCACCTATCGGAACTTCATGAAACTACAAAGGCTAAAAGTGGGAACATACCACCATGTTCCACGACAAGTTCAGCAAATTTGCCAATCGAAATTGGCCGAGGAAAAAATGTGTTACATTACTTGTTTAACGCCCCTTTTATTTATACTGTAAAACGATGAGAAGCTTGTGAATACTAATAAAATAATGAAATTTTAGACATAATATTTTTGTACCTTATTTTAACGAAACACTTTGAGACACGTAAGATATTTTTATCCCTTTTGTAGCCATCACTAGGGATCGACAGTGGAGGAAGTTTTATGTTATTTTTATTTTTCGATTCTAGTATATAAAGTGTAGCAGAACAGTTTTACTTTAATGACAATGCATGGCCCGACTGTGCAGCAACTGGGTCTGAGATCTTGATTATCTCTTTATTTTATAATGTAAAATAAATGTTAATGTCGTGTGACTAGGGCCTCCCGTCGGGTAAATCGTTCGCCGGGTGAAAGCCTTTCGATTTGACGCCACTTCGGGGACTTGCGCGATGAAATGATGATGTGTAGGACAACACAACACCCACTCGCTGAGTGGAGAAAATCTCTGACCCAATCGGGAATCGAACCCGGGCCCTTAGGATTGCCATTCAGTAGCGCCGGGAGCGGACATTTTATAAAAATAAACGTATTTTAAATGTGGCTTCATTACCTATTCAGGATTTAAGCTATTTATTTCTGAAAATGACTGTTAGAGACTTTAGAAAGCACTAGTCGGAAACGCAGGTTCCGAGGGTTATGGAAAATAAAAAAAAGAAACATTTTAATTCCTACTTTTATTGTTTCGTTTAAGTGCAATTCTATGGACCGTATGCTGTCTATTATATTCAACAGTCTTTTCAATTCTTTATTTTCAGCCGGAAGGACTATATCATCTGCAAACATTAGCCTTTGTATCTGTTCCTCTAGCACTTTTAATCCTGTTAACTTTCTATCCTCTCCATCACACTCCCTAGGGCGTTGTTTTCTTTCTTAATTTTTGATATTTATTACTCGTACTTGGTTTATATAGGTGTTATACATCAACCGTTTGTTTCCGTTAGGATTCCCCATCCATGATCCAGTATACGAATTCAATCGTCTTATTTTTAATAGTGTGTTCTCAAAGATTTCCTCTAAATCTATAGAAATGCATGTATTCTGGATTTTATTTACTGCTCTTTCTAGTATTAAAATAGATGTAAAAATGCGCACATTTCACTATCAAATGCTGACATGCTGTTAGTTAGTTTTCATGACATTAATACTCATTTGTTATTACGGCCAAACTGTGGTCTAAGTTTAGGCACACTAATTGTGACACGTCCCAGAAACTGAACGGTCTTCTGAGAAACAATGATTCTCAGGCAAGCGAAGTTTGGATGGGTATAAGTCTGATAAATACTTTTAAGGGGTGAGAAATGTTGTTAAACCGCACCATTGGTGGCACGTTTACCTCTTGTCACGGTTTCGTTGAATGTTTCAAATGAATTCATTGTAGTTGCTCATTAGTAGCTGTTTGAAATGAGTTGTTGGACATGTTGTGTAGAAACTGGAGACAAACGTATTTCGAACTATTATCAAACACTTTCATTTTATGGGTTCGACAGTTCGCAGTAACAAAACCGAAATTGATTAAGTTCGTCCGGCCTCTTCAATAACGTTAGAACTAGTTCTTTATGGATTTCTGAATTTAAGCGTCGAAGGTGAACTACGTTCCGGTCAAACAGTTGAAATCTCCACACATGTAATCACTTTAATGGATTGGAACTACAAGTTGGCAATATGAGCGTGAATCAAAGAGACGATTCTGAAAGGCATCTCAAGTGAACGAATACGCGTTCCCCAAGAAAATCTGGACATCAAAAAGCCCTGTGTGCGCTAGATGACACTTATGTTATCAGGTGTATTGGGCAGATCAATATTAGAATTGCGAGGTGGGTTATCAGGCAGTTCATTTACTTATATCAAGATGTAGGCCATCGGCTAATTCATTTATACTTTCCGAAAGGCAAGATTTCGTGTATGTCGTGTTTGTGTGTGGGTCTGCCAATCCATGTTAAATTTTTTTTATTAATATAGGTATCGATCCAACTGTGAATTTTGCTCAGAATTTCTTAACTGAATTAAGTAATCTATTTTACATGATTGCATATTTAATTAGGGCGTTTGAAATTACTGTACAGAAGTTAAAAACATACTTATAATTACGAGTCTCACCAAATCAAAATCTATAAACACAAAACTAAAAATAATCCTTGTAGAGAATGAACATTAATTAACGGGAAAGTAGTTTTACGTAATAAATAATTGAATTGTAATAACAGCCAATATATTTTGTAGAGGAATTTTACTGTAAACATTCAATTGTATATGTTATCTTGCTTTCTTGCGCCATCTATGTCAAACATATGTTTTGCAAAATAGTTAGTTCTTTGAGAAAGCTTATGGCGAATGGAATTGCGTGAGAGAGTTCAAGGAGAGCGATTTAATGTGGAGAATGGTCACTGTATTGTTCACAAATGTTTAAAATTGCTAAATAAAACGTAGTTCATTGTGAAAAATGTGTTTGAAGAAAGTTGTACAATGATTTTGATGACGTGGATAGGGAAAGGATTATGATGAAATTCAGACAACGATAATTGTTCTAGATGACTTCAAATGCTAAGTAATTCTTCCATCATTCAATTACTTATCGTATTCTCATTCTGCATAATTAATTCCTTCTACATGACAGGCCATACATCTGTTACAGGTTTAGATTATAGGCTGATTTTGGATATTGGGCTGCTGGATGGAAAATTAGGAAGTTATACGCTGTTGTTAACTTTTACTCCATAAAGGCATGATGCTGACAAAAATAGCAGAACATAGAAAAGTGTAGCTGAAATATTCATAAAGTTTTGTTCAGATTTGGCACAATGCGTAAAACTTAGATCCATCGCCATACTGCCGAGTCCAAGCAGCATCTAGAACTAAAGACAACGACCTGCGAGAAGTCGCAAAAGAAGGCAACAGGCATTTTGGCATGTGATAGCACACTTTTTAGGATTTCTAGGGTGTAATTCTAGCAGATTATGTACACAAAGACAGAAAAAAACAATATGCACTATAAGTTTCAGTGGTAGGTCGTTGATAAAAAAAGCTGATTGATAAATGGTGAAGAGTGTCACACAAGGAAATCAATTTCAGCAGGACAACGATCCAACAACTATAGTAGAAATTACAATGGCTATAGTTTGGTTTCTCATCGACGTTACTCTTCTTGATTATCCTCTTCTTATTTCCAAACTTAAAAGTATCTTTTATGGGAAGTAACATACAGCAATGACCTTCTCAATGAAAGTAAGCTGTAGAATTTGACAAAGCGCGAGTCTCTGAAATGTTGAAAAATCTGGTTTCTCGTTAAGCTCATAACTGTCGAATAAATCTGTTTTGAAAAATAATTTAGAAAAACAGTTCTTTGTTACTTTTCAAGCAGACTCGTCAATCTTCTTTTGTTGTCTGCTATTGCCAATTTACAAAAATTATACGTATAAAAGAGGTTAGTAGTAGTATAAATCATAGGAATGTGAAATTATCGCCAATAATAAGTGTAACGCCAATCAGAGAAAGATGTTCTCTCCACATGGTGAGCAACATTTTCAAGTGTATTTAAAAATTATGCTGGTTCTCAACCTGTGGTGGCTCGATTCCCGAGGGCGGGAGCCACGAATTGCTTACAATGGGGGCGAGGTATACTAAAAGAAAGGATGGCGTCTGTTCTTTCGGACATACATGTACGAAAGAACAGACACCCTCCATATACAGGGTGGTCCATTGATAGTGACCGGGTCAAATATCTCACGAAATAAGCAACAGACGAAAAAACTGCAAAGAACTCGTCTAGCTTGAAGGGGGAAACCAGATGGCGCTATGGTTGGCCTGCTAGATGGCGCTGCCATAGGTCAAACGGGTATCAACTGCGTTTTTTTAAAAATAGGATCCCCCATTTTTTATTACATATTCGCGTAGTACGTAAAGACATATGACCGTTTTAGTTGGTCCACTTTTTTCGCTTAGTGATAGATGGCGCTGTAATAGTCACAAACGTATAAGTACGTTATACCACGTAACATTCCGCCAGTGCGGACGGTATTTGCTTGGTGATACATTACCCATGTTAAAATGGACCGTTTACCTCTTGCAGAAAAGGTCTATATCGTGTTGATGTATGGCTATTGTGATCAATATGCCCAACGGGTATGCTGCTCGGTATCTTGGACGACATCATACAAGTGTCGCCGGATAGTTACGTTATTTAAGGAAACAGGAAGTGTTCAGCCATATGTGAAACGTCAACCACGACCTGCAACAAATGATGATGCCCAAGTAGGTGTTTTAGCTGCTGTCGCGGCTAATCCGCACATCAGTAGCAGACAAACTGCGCGAGAATCGGGAATCTCAAAAACGTCGGTGTTGAGAATGCTACATCAACATCGATTGCACCTTTACCATATTTATATGCACCAGGAATTGCATGGCGACGACTTTGAACGTCGTGTACAGTTGTGCCACTGGGCACAAGAGAAATTATGGGACAATGACAGATATTTTGCAAGCGTTCTATTTAGCGACAAAGCGTCATTCACCAACAGCAGCGGTAACGTAAACCGGCATAATATGAACTATTGGGCAACGGAAAATCCACGACGGCTGCGACAAGAGTAACCTCAGTGACCTAGGCCGGTTAATGTATGGTGCGGCATTATGAGAGGAAGGATAATTGACCCCCATTTTATCGATGGCAATCTAAATGGTGCAATGTATGCTGATTTCCTACGTAATGTTCTATCGATGTTACTACGAGATGTTTCACTGCATGACAAAACAGCGATGTACTTCCAACAGGATGGGTGTCCGGCACATAGCTCGCGTTCGGTTGAAGCGGTATTGAATATCATATTTCATGACAGGTGGATTGGTCGTCGAAGCACCATACCATGGCCCGCACGTTCACATGATCTGACGTCCGCGGATTTCTTACTGTGGGGAAAGGATATTTGCTATCATGATCCACAGAGAACGCCTGACAACATGCGTCAGCGCATTGTCAATGCATGTGCGAACATTACGGAAGGCGAACTACTCGCTGTTGAGAGAAATGTCGTTACACATATTGTCAAATGCATTGAGGCTGACGGACATAATTTTCAGCATTTATTGCATTGATGTGGTATTTACAGGTAATCGCTGGCCGGCGTGGACGAGCGGTTCTATGCACTACAGACTGGAACCGCGCGACCGCTACGGTCGCAGCTTCGAATCCTGCCTCGGACATGGATGTGTGTGATGTCCTTAGGTTAGTTAGGTTTAAGTAGCTCCAAGTTCTAGGGGACTGATGACCTTAGAAGTTAAGTCACATAGTGCTCAAAGCTATTTGAACCATTTGAACAGGTAATCACGCTGTAACAGCATACGTTCTCAGAAATGATAAATTCACAAAGGTACATGTATCAAATTGGAACAACCGAAATAAAATGTTTAAACGTAACTACGTACTGTATTTTATTTTTAAAAAACCTACCTGCTACCAACTATTTGTCTAAAATTGTGAGCCATATGTTTGTGACTATTACAGCACCATCTCTCACAAAGCGAAAAAAGTGATCCAACTAAAACATTCATATTACTTTACGTATTACACGAATATGTAATAAAAAATGGGGGTTCCTATTTAAAAAAACGCAGTTGATATCCGTTTGACCTATGGCAGCGCCATCTAGCGGGCCAACCATAGCGCCATCTGGTGTTCCCCTTCAAGCTAGACAAGTTTCGTTCTATGTAGTTTTTTCGTTTCACGCTTATTTCGTGAGATATTTGGCCCGGTCACTATCAATGGACCACCCTGTATAATATGTACAGGCCAGACGACGTTACAATATTTCAGTGCGGATGCAGAACAGTACACGAGCCCTTGTGGGAATGCAGTTAGGCTGGGAGCAAGCGGATTAATGGATAGGGGGCGCTACTCTGTAACATGAGGCATATGAAGATTTGGGTCGGACAGAGGATGTGCACGGATAGCCGAAGCGACCGCTCACGTCAAGCGAGAAATCCGGATTTCACTCCCCGTCCGGCACAGATTTTCGTCTGTCGTCACAGTTCACTTAGTGCTTCACTGCAGCTAAATGTCGCCAAAAGCGCTCTTAGTACCCAACAATTTTATGTATCTTCTTACTCAAACAAACAAGACGCCCTTGATCCGGACTGAACTTCGCCCGACGTCGGTGTTAAGCGGGATGCGGTTGACGACAATGAAGCCGGGTACATATTTTTAGTATTGTTTGAAATGACCGGGCGGGTAGAGTGACGTCGGCCCTCGTGTTCGGCTCCCCTGAGAGACTATATCCTCAACGACAGCGCACAGTGCAACGTTTGGCTCGTGTATCTCGATGCCTCCTTATAGTCTTTCACACTTCGCGAGTAAAACTTGACTGTATTGAGAAGTGGCTTCTGGTTAGTGACGGATATGAAAGCATATGGCGGAGGGGAGGGAGATACTCGAATCGCGAAAACAAGAGGGTATGATGAGAACTATTTATCAGTAGGCTTCACGAAAGCTACAGTCAGTGATGAAGAACGTCACTGTGTGTGATTTGGCCGCTTCAGCTGCTGATAGCCTGAAAACTAACAAGTTAAAGAGATCTCTTGAAACTAAACGTCCTGAATTAACGGGAAACCAAGGGATTTTTTTGTTAGGAAACTAAATGTTTAATTGTCTACGTAGAAGAACTTTGCTAAAACGATAAATGTGACTTCCAAGGCCCTTGTAATCTCTTGCTGGATTTCACATAGGATGCCTAAATGCAAGAAACCACATACAATTGCTGAAACTCTGGTTTTACCGGAAGCGATTGAGGTATCAATATGTTTGGTGACTCATTTGGTCAACAACTGAAAAGTATTCCTATCTCTAATGATACTGAATGTAGAAGAATTTTATACATTTCTAGCTTAAACAGTTACTATATGAATTGCATAACAACAGTTTTGCACGTTAAGTTGCAGCCAAGCAAGCTGGGACCCATTTCCATTTTGTTTTGTTATCTGCATGCTCAACTGTTATTTTTTTTTTTTTTTTTTGCTTTCTTAACTACCATTAGTCTTAGTAAGATATGAGCCATAAGGCAAATCTGTTATTCTGTAGTCCCGAGTAAAAGACCTGCCCCACATTTGTTACATTACATTAGTCACAATAATTCCCTAAGTAACTTGAATCATTTCGAGTAACAAGTTTTGTTTAAGCTCAGTCCATTTAGCTAATAGTAACTAGTTCCTATTCCAGCTACATTGTTGACATGTAAACAGATGTAATTACTATATTACTGATAAATTTAGGAAAACGCCCATGGAAATCTTTAAAGTATTCATGTAACTAATTTACTAAACATGGTAGGAACATCATCATTTAATTAGTTTCCCGTTTAATTAACGCTTTTATCTATGGTGTGGTTTGTTTAGCCATTTTTGAAGTTTTCGTTGTCAAGAAGGCTTATTTCAATCGGGACTCTTATTGTAACATTATTCAGGACAAAAATAATTTTTCTGCGCTATTCAGTTAATTTGAGATGTAAAGTAAATTATCGAAATTACGCATTTAATAATGTGTAACTTTAGTACCCATTTTTGCAGAGCTATATAAGCACCTGGCGTGAAGCCATTTTTAAGTCAGTCTGTTCCTAGATTTCGAGAGGGGAATCCGTGTCAGTCATAACCGTAATGATGTAATGGTGCAATGATGTGTTGTTGTAAATAAGAAAACGGACAGTAAGGTAGGGAGACAACTAACAATGCCACGTGAATTGTTCTGGGTGAGACTGTTGTTGTTTGGTTAGGTTATAGTGCACAGTGTAGTAGTGTAATTAGAAGGCGCAGTATGTGCATAACTGGTAAATGAGACGTAATTAAGACACCGACTGCCCATAACTAGCTCAGTGAGGGGAGAGGGGGGGGGGGTGACTTTTGTGGAAGTAAAAATACGTGAAACAAAATGTGTTTGTGGCGACCACATTATTGGACCTAGATAGTGCTGTGTGCACCAAATTTACAGGCAATTTTTTGCCGTGATCGCTGTCACAGAAAAGCTACAAGCTGATATATGACCAGGTATGTCACAAAGTGGACGATGCGACTGATATTCATAAAGATATTTGTCATTTTTCCATTCCCCGTCGTTCCTTAGTTGCTTCGAAATTCATGAAGGTATGTTTCGTCCTTTCAACTAAATGACAGGTAGTTTGTTGTTCAGATTAGAAACAACTTTTGTAGCACAAATCTCGTGAGGTCAAAGTATCGTTTGGTATTACTTACGATTTCCAGTATTGCTAATTCGTATGTGGGTCCTGGAGATGCGTTCATTCGGTGCCCATGCTCCAGATGGATATAGGCCAAGACCACACATATGGACTAACAAAGTGGTTCAAATGGCTCTGAGCACTATGGGACTTAACTTCTGAGATCATCAGTCCCCTATAACTCAGAACTAATTAAACATAACTAACGTAAGGACATCACACACATCCATGCCCGAGGCAGGATTCGAACCTCCGACCGTAGCGGTCGCACGGTTCCAGACTGTAGCGCTTGGAACCGCTCCGGCTGGCTGGGCTAACAACATTGGAAAACGTATGTAACAACAAACGATAATTAAACCTCACGAAATTTTTGCTACTAAAGTTGTTTCCAATCTGAAAAACGATAAAAAACCACGAGAAAATGTTACATATTGTAACCACTATGTAACACATTTATTACACATATAAAAGAAACATTTATTAAAGGCCACTGAAGAGCTTCATAAATAAAAGTAGCAAAAACAAGCTGCCTTCCATTTAGTTTCAAAGACGGAACATGCCTCCATGTATAAAGATGCTGATTTGACGCTTATGTTTCATCGATGCCTTTAATATTCAAGAACAACTGCTTTTTTGTGAGCCGATACTGAAAACAGCTACAGCTCAAAAAAGCTTTTTTGACATGATCAATAGGTTTTAAACCAAAGTGGAATTCCTTGCAATAGTTGCATTGGAGTAAGCACAAATGGAACTCGCTCAGTTTCTGGAAAGCGTGATGGACTACAAACGAAAGTCAGGGCTTTGGCTCCTGATGCAGTATGGACTCACTGGATGATACATCGGGTTGCTATGGCTACTAAAGAACTTCGTCCGTCCCTTCATGAAGTGCTGCAAACGTTTATAGAAGTATTTAATATTGTTAAGGCAAAATATGTAAATTCAAGACGTTTTAAAGTACTACGTGAGAAGATGGGTGGTGAACACTCAGTTGTTGTTTAGTAATGCTCTACGGCTTTCAAGAAGTAAAGTGCTAAAAAGAATGTTTGAACTGAGGAATGAGGTATTCTTGAAAGAGAGAAATCACTCTCTGGCAAATTATTTTAGCAACGGAGATTTTCTATAGAAAATGGCTTACCTCTCTGATAGCTTTGAGAAATTAAGCATTCTTAACACGCCACTTCAAGGTAAATGGGAAACTGTTCTATCTTGGAATGAAAAAGTGAAGGCGTTCATTAAGACATTAGAGCTATGGAAAACCCGAATGGAATGTGGAATGCTAGATATGTTTACTACTATAGTGTCACTCTTAGAGGATACAGATAATCAGATACTTCCAACTGAGATAAAAGCCTGTCTTCTTCATCGTCTTGCTACACTAAAACCTCACTTCGAAAAGTATTTCAACATCGATTTTCATAAATTTAATTGTAACAAAAATCCATTCAAAATGCTTCTGCACTATCATGTCTAAATATAATAAAAACAGGAACAACTTCTTTTTCTCACTTGTGATACTTCACTGGAGAGTAAATTTAATCACCTGTCTGGTTGAGTTTTCAATACATATTAGCAAGGATTTCCCAACGTCGAGTCAAAATGCAATAAAGATCCTGTTTCTTGTTGCAATAACATACTTGAGCGAGACTAACTGTTCAGCTCTGGCAGCTACCAAGTGAAATTACCTTTCAAAACTAAACGTAAGTAAAGAACTTCTTGTGGCTGTTTCTGTTATTACTCCATGTCTTGGAAAACTTTCTTCTCAAAAGCAAACTCATCGATCGTAATGAACTTCGTAACTTAAATTTTTAATGTTCTTTAATTCTTATTTGCTCAATTGTAAACATTGTTCATTTCGTAGTGTCTGAATAAATAAAATATGACAAAAAATTTTGATCCGGACTTTCGTTACAATATTTCATGTAGTTGTGGATTCTGTTGAATAAAGTTCTTCTAAATTGAATATGGTAAAGCAGAGAATAATGCAAAGTAAATATAAAAAGATTATATTTCTTAATAAAATAGGCTATGGGGTCCTAATACCATTTTTCCACGTGATGGAGGGCCCAGAGAAAAAAGTAGGAGAACTAGGCTCTAGTGTATCGTCTCAGTTTTACTTTAGAGGTACACAACGCACACGAATATCGCTTGGCAAGTTGTTTTTCTCTCCAGTTTTTTCCAGTCAACCAAACAAGTCCTTGTAGCTACTTCCGTTCTCCAGGGAAGTCGTCGCTTAATTGCAATTGACTAGTCATCTGTATTCAGGGATGTCATTTCACTTGAAATGACCTACAATTAGCCTGATGGGTGTTTGCAGTCAACTCTTAATATCGGAAATTTGCTTCTGCACACATCGTTTAGTCAAGTACATGTTTGTGGCAGAGTATCGTGCACATTCTGTCGATCCTCACACGCTAACACTGTTCAGTAAACCGCTTTAGCCACACCTTTTCTAAGTTTCCAAATCCTTCGTCACTTCTGAGAGTTTTTGTAATGATTTAAATCAAATTTCAAAGTAAGAGTACGAGTTAATATACCATTCTTTCATTTAGGTCATAAGGCTATCGCACGGGAAACAATATCGGCGTGTGTCCCTCTCTTGCAGCTTTGCACGCATTTACACTGTCCATAAAGTGACTAGCAGTGGCTAATATTCTTTAACACGTTTGTGCTTCGAGTTAGGCGATACAAAATTCAAATAAAGATTGAGGTTTGTTCTGATACATTTGGCGTCAATAAATGAAAGTCACTGACTTGGCAGTACCAATGGGAGGAGTCTTGAGCCGGCCGCTGTGGCCGAGCGGTTCTAGGCTCTTCAGTCCGGAACCCCGGGTATGGTATGGTCGCAGGTTCGAATCCTGCCTCGGGGATGGATGTGTGTGATGTCCTTAGGCTAGTTAGGTTTAAGTAGTTCTAAGTCTAGGGGACTGATGACCTCCTCCGATGTTAAGTTCCATAATGCTTCGAGCCATTTATTGAGAATTCTTGATTAAATAATAAATTTTCAACTACCGTTTTACACATATGTAGCTACAGAAACTGTAGCTATACAATGCTTGACAAAAAAGTGAAACAACAACAAGGGGAGGAGCAAATTAAACATTACTTTTGAAGGAATGAATATCGTATGAATAGGGCCTCTCGTAGGGTAGACCGTTCGCTGGATGCAAGTCTTTCGATTTGACGCCACTTCGGCGACTTGCGCGTCGCTGGGGATGAAATGATGATGATTAGGACAACACAACACCCTGTCCCTGAGCGGAAAAAATCTCCGACAAAGCCGGGAATCGAATCTGGGCCTTTATGACTGACATCATGTCGCGCTGGCCACTCAGCTGCCGGTGGCGGACACTTAACGATTTGAGAGGATATGTGAAGTTATTTCAATGGTGACAAAATCTTGTCAAATTTACAAAGAACGTGGAAGTATGTGTTCACTTAATAGTATGACCTGGACTGGAAATATGCACTGATTTGGTTCGGAAAGGTCTCATTAAGCTGTTGTATCCCCTTCTGAGGCAAGGTGGCCCCTAACTGCTGAAACTGGTCTTATACCCTCGGTGCTGGCACTGAAGCAGTTGACACCCAAGCTGGTTCCATACACGTTCTATTGGGGAAAGATCTGAGGATCGTGCTGGCCACGGAACTGTCTCAACATCACACAGAGAGATCATAGAGTCTGGTGACATGCATGGACAGTTATTGTCCTGTTGAAAAATGGCACCTCAGTACTGTAAGTGAGAGGTAACTACACTACTGGCCATTAAAATTGCTAAACCAAGAAAGTGACGTGCTACAGACGCGAAATTTAACCGACAGGAAGAAGATGCTGTGATATGCAAATGATTAACTTTTCAGAGCATTCACACAAGGTTGGCGCCGGTGGCGACACCTGCAACGTGCTGACATGAGGAAAGTTTCCAACCGATTTCTCATACACAAACAGCAGTTGACCGGCGTTCCCTGGTGAAACGTTGTTGTGATGCCTCGAGTAAGGAGGAGAAATGCGTACCATCACGTTTCCGACATTGATAAAGGTCGGATTGTAGCCTATCGCGGTTGCGGTTTATCGCATCGCGATATTGCTGCTCGCGTTGGTCGAGAACCAATGACTGTTAGTAGAATATGGAATCGGTGGGTTCAGGAGGGTAATACGGAACGCCGTGCCGGATCCCAACGGCCTCGTATCACTAGCAGTCGAGATGACAGGCATCTTATCCGCATGGCTGTCAACAGATGGGGACCTTTGCAAGGCAGCAACCACCTGCACGAACAGTTGGACGACGTTTGCAGCAGAATGGACTATCAGCTCGGAGACCATGGCTGCGGTTACCCTATCGCTGCATCACAGACAGGAGCGCCTGCGATGGTGTACTCAACGACGAACCTGGGTGCACGAATGGCAAAACGTAATTTTTTCGGATGAATCCAGGTTCTGTTTACGGCACCATGATGGTCGCGTCAGTGTTTGGCGACATCACGGTGAACGCACATTGGAAGCGTGTATTCGTCATCGCCATACTGGCGTATCACCTGGCATGATGGTATGGGATGCCATTGGTTACAGGTCTCGGTCACCTCTTGTTCACATAGACGGTACTGTGAACAGTGGACGCTACATTTCAGATGTGTTACGACCCTTGGCTCTACCCTTCATTCGATCCCTGCGAAACCCTACATTACAGCAGGATAATGCACGACCACATGTTGCAGGTCCTGTGCGGGCCTTTCTTGATACAGAAAATGTTCGACTGCTGCCCTGGCCAGCACATTCTCCAGATCTCTCACCAACTGAAAACGTCTGGTCAATGGTGGCCAAGCAACTAGCTTGTCACAATACTCCAGTCTCTACTCTTGATGAACTGTGGTATCGTGTTGAAGCTGCATGGGCAGGACGGCCGCGGTGGCCGTGTGGTTCTAGGCGCGTCAGTCCGGAACCGCGTGACTGCTACGGTCGCAGGCTCGAATCCTGCCTCGGGCATGGATGTGTGTGATGTGCTTAGGTTGGTTAGGTTTAAGTAGTTCTAAGTTCTAGGGGACTGATGACCTCAGATGTTAAGTCGCACAGTGCTCAGAGACATTTTTTTGCATGGACAGCTGTACCAGTACACGCCATCAAAGCTCTGTTTGACTCAATGCCCAGGCATATCAAGGCCATTATTACGGTCAGAGGTGGTTGTTCTGGGTACTGATTTCTCAGGATCTAGGCACCCAAATAGCGTGAAAATTAATGACATGTCAGTTTTAGTACAATATATTTGTCCAAAGAATATAAGTTTATCATCTGCGTCTCTTCTTGGTGTAGCAATTTTAATGGCCAATAGTGTATAAATTATGTGTGTTCTTTGGAAGTTAGATCTGGATGCTGGAGAGATCCGTAGAGATTGAATAAGAGTCTCTAACCACTCTTTCCACCAACCTGTCGTCTTCTAAAGTTGTGTCCCCAGCGCAGAAGACAGCTCGTCGGTCGTGGGATCTTCTTCGGCGGAGGCTCCTATGCTGTCACTTGACCCTGTGACTGTGCTTTCTATGGGATGGCACTTGACCAGGTTAGTCTCTGTATCTACAGAGGGCAAGATCTGTAGCTCTGGCAATGATGGTAGGCGACATTTCTCATTAATGTATCTTGTTTCTTTATTACTTAAATATTCATACATTTTATACTGTCTTTTACAGTACTCGACGTAGCTTTCTTAATTGTACAGCAACTTTCCTCACAACTTCCGATATAGAGTACGACATGTCTGCTTCAAAATGGAGATACACGTCCGGCTCTGAAGAGCGCCCTCTAGAACGACCAAACGGAGTGACTAGCGCAGCCCAAGTGCTTCGTCTCCCAGGCGCGCCAAAGTGATTCGAACGGGTCCGAAGCACTTCGATTGCAATATCGTTACTTTTATGTTTCTCATAACCAGTGAAATTTAATAAACAAAAACCATAAACTCGTAGGGTAACCATGAGAGATTGTCATACTGAAAACTGGATTAAATACGATGAACAGTATATAAACAATTAGTAAGAGAAATTAGGCGTTTTGGCGCCTAACACTCGAATGTGGCGACCAATCAGAAGCAAGTTCAGTACAACTGGCGGACTCTGCCACGGGACTCGTACGTACTGTACCATCTGTCACTTGTACCTTATCCACTTTCTTACCATATGCTGCTTCACGTGTATCAAACAGCACCAAAGCGAGCTTCTTGCAAGTTAAAATACTGGTTGACACAGCCAGGAATATCATATAACACATGTGGCCGCAAGATGTCCGTGACATACTGTTGTACCCTCAGAGATCCTTCAGTCATTACTAGCTGTGACCCGATATCATACCCGATGACTCCTCACACCATGACGCCAGGAGTAATACCACTGTCCTCTCCAAAACACTAGAGGAATGGGGCCTTTCCATGAGTCATTGCCCTACCCGGTGATGATAGTCATCTGGGGCAGGGCAGAACCGTGATTCATCGAGGAACACTGTAAGATGTCATGATCTCCTGACCTTCATTGCTTACATGCTCCGCCCTCACAATCATATTCTGCACATCAAGACGCTTCATTCGTACCCAAACTAGATAAGATAAAGTCAATGTTGTATGAATTCATGTAAACGATATGCAAATAACTAGTAAATTGCAAGTGCACACCAAGCTTGAAATACTCCTTGCTGGCGTACACACACACATTCAGGACACGACGGTCACAAAAGCTTTTAGTTTGGGAGAGGCAAACCGCACGCCAGGAGGCCGGTCCCTTCAGAGGACGAGTCAACCTATCTACGCTGGCCGGCGACTGCCCATAGAGAAGACAGAGTTTGCCCGAGTGAAAGGGAGAACGACCCCGTGTTCGGCCTAAAAGAAAATTCCGCAACATTGTGTGGGAGCGCCCAGCCTACGCATTCTTTACAAACATAGCACACAGTTTCAGAGGTTTTCACAGGGAGACAGCAAACGCCAAACGCCGATGCTACAGATTTCCTGATTGGTTGCCTTAAACGAAACCTCATTCTTCCGTTTTAGAAGAGCAATGCTGATTGGCAGACGACACTCCTGACACCTTGAGCTGAAGGAGTAATGGAAGAGACTGAAAGATATACCTCTTCACGTCTGGCATTGAGAGGGGCCATTCCGTTGTCACTCTTGGAGCGAGAACATGTAACGAGAGCGTGTGCGCTAGTACGTGTACTGAAAGAGCGAGGAACAAGTCTCTCCTCGGTACTTCACGGAGAGAGCACGTCTGTCGAGAGCGAGTCGGAGTGCGACTCTATATTGAGTCCTTGCGATGTTGACTGTGTTGGCTGCCACACTTACTGAGTGGTGTGAACGGACTGAGTTATAGTTAAATGCCTGCGATCGAATTTTTAGGTGGCATCGCTGTGGACTGGTTATCTGACCGGTGTACCACACCAATAGTTAGACTAGGGGCGAATAGTAGTCCTTGACTTCATCAAGGTGTAGGGAGAGATTGAGTGGCGAAGGTCAATCGAGATAGAACGAGAGTTATCTTATTTGTTAGCAGTGAGGGGCGCAGACAGTAGCCATCTCAGCTTACGGTATTGTGCACTACAGCTATTGCGAGCCCTATATTTCCTTCACAACAGTACACTTCACTGCATTTCACACCCGACAGCCTCGATCGTATCTAGCACCATTCTAACGGATAATTATTCTAGTGAAGTAGGCGCGGCTCTCAGCCATTCTGCCAAGTCATTAAAAATATTAAACTTTGCATAGAAATTTCGTTAGCGAATCCTATCCTTAAGAGGTAACTTCACATTCCGAAAAGAACCCAGAAATAACTTGTTCAGTTCATAACTAAAAGTGCCACTGTGATTTCTCAGAATTTTTGCAAAATAAATAATGATTTTCGTTAGTTTCATGTTTATCATACACTAACTAGCACTACTCCAGTACCCAAGTATCCCACTAGTTACGTAAGAAATTTTGTGAATTTTTGTGTCATTTCCTTACAGAAGATATTTATTGCTGAAAGTTTTTCAGACATTTCTCTTTAGAACGTTAGGAGCGTCTGTGTGACTTCTGCAGCAGTGTGGGGGTGGAAATTGCATCTTGCAGCAGCCACAGGGTAAAGGGTACATCTCAGATTAATCCGTTGCGCAGAATGACAGAATAGCACCCACACGCTCACAACACAAAACGAAGTCGTTCATCAGCAGTTCATGCTTCGCAGCCACAGCACCATTCCAAACCCAGTCGTTTCTGTTGCGGTGTTAGCAGTAGCCCACGCATGAGACAGTAATTCCAGCCATAGCTGGTTTCCGACAAACGCTACGCGATGACACAGAATATAGCAGGGAGTTCTCTGATTGTTTTTGGACGGAGAGCGCAGATGAGAAGAGGTTACGGTATGCTTGATGCACAATACAACGATCCTCCCTTGTGGTGGTCAGAAGTGGTGGACCAGAACCTTGATAATGAGTATGCCAGCCACAAGTTCCCATGCAGCCCGACAACTAAATATGGCTAAATTTTAAAGGAATAACAGTAAAGCATTGTCACTTGATATGAGGATAGTTATTAAACTCTCCATCAAAACAGTAATTGTCACAGACCGAAATATGATTGCATTTTTACAGGGGTAACACGTATACTTCAAATCATTATTGCTAGTAAAGTGGAATTTTTTGAAATGTTATAGTTCGATAATATTCGCAATAATATAAGAGATTACATTTGGTGATCTGAATTCAAATAAAACGAAACACAAGAAAATGGAGTAACTTAACGGTCGGCATGAAAACGTATGTACGAGGTTTATTCGAAAAGTAAGAAACGATCGGTCGCGAAATGGAAACCACAGTGAAAATCCGATGAAGTTTTGCGCAGGTTTGTTGGGCAGTGTCTCTAGTATGCCCGTCGATCGCGTTACGTCGTTATTTTTAATTAGGAGAACACAGTGAGCACAGAGATGCCTAGAACAATAGCGTTTCCAAACAAGTACGAGGGTCTGGTTAGAAATTTCGCCTGAAGCTATGCAGCCAACACTACATAACTGTCGTGCGTTTTCTTCTTCAAGATAATTCTCAGCCGCATTATGCAGGTGCAATGAATATGCTCCTGCATTGTTTTCAATTGGAAATGTTTGATTACCCACAATACAGCCTGTAATTGTCTCCCCCTGAGTTTCATCGGTGCTCACATGACCCGCTGGCTATGAAGACAACATTTTGGCACAGACAAGGAGTTGTAGGCCAGCGTACAATTGGCGGAAAGCACTGTCGGCTGCCTCCCATAAAGAGGGTATTGGTACAACGCTAGAACAAATGTCTAAGTGGGATCGGCGACTATGGAGATAATAGCTGGAAGTTGTAGCTAACTGTTGCAAATAAAACAGTTTTGATTTTAACTGTGGTTTCCATTTCGCGACTTATCGTCCCATGATTTCCGAATAGCCCTCGTAGTCTGACAGATTTGTGCCTTACGAGACAATTGCCGCTAAACGTCTCATCAGTTATAACGTCAAAAAAATTCCTATCAGTGCCGAAATGACGTTTTACTATTACATTACGTAAGCCACTATGTAGTCGAGCGAGACTTACCATCACTAGGCGGTCTTTGACTTTCAGCAAAGCACGGCATTCTGGCCCATATGGTCCAGTCGAGACCGACAGACCGTCATGTCCTCCTCTGTCAATGTCATTTACATGCAGTATGTGGGACCATGGGGTCAGCACATCGCTCTCCCGGTCGTTATCGGCTTTCTGGACCTTGGAGCCGCTATTTCTCACTCAAGCAACTCCCCAACTGCTATCACGAGGCTGAGTGCACCCCGTTCCAGCTATCCCATCAATGAAAAATCTCAGGCAATACTGGGAATCGAACCCTGGTCCTCCGCATAGCAGCCAGACAAGCTGACTACTTTGTTTTTGGTACTGTTTGATCAGAAATTATAAGGAGTGAAATGGACTCGAACTCGAGACTTTATATCCACATTGCGGGAAGTTTATAACTTTATTTTAGCTGAATGGAACTCGATCCAGCGATCTAGCGATTACTGAGCTTGAACGCTAACCACTTTTTCCCCAATGGAGCCTTCCGGCGCCCAAAGCAAGGGGCTGAGGAAAAGTGGAGAGGGGTCGCAATCCGAGATCTGGCCACATTTTTCCGTTCCCTCACCCAGCAAACAAGGAAAGAGTAAGGAACGAGAAGCAGCAGAGATAGAAAGCATATCAATGAGAAAAGGTTCTTTTTTTAAATTTCTTTACACCCCCCCCCCCCCCCCCCCACAAGTAGCGGGAAACCGACATGGCCAGGAGGAGCAAGCGTCAATTCGAAAACTCAGTGGGACTATCGATGCGTATTTTCTGTGAGAAGAACATTCCAATAACCAGAGAATAATCCGTACTGAGATTGGAAAATGCATGGATCGGCTGCTAATTACAGTACCACCCCAACTCTGGGTTAAGAAAAGCACTACAAAGAAAATTACAGAAAATTTTCCTGTATTTGGGATTGCGGACTATTTGGGACTGCGGACTGCTGCACACTGGCGGTCATTAAGGAAGTGCCAAAATCAAAGAACATTTTCCTCTCTGTCAGCAAACAAGTGGTGATCTACGTGTCCATACATCCGCTTCACGGAATTCGTCTTTGTTTATGGAAGTATTCCGAGTCCGGGAAGAAGAACAGGTGAGGGGTCTTACAGGTAACAACCACTGAGCTACGGAGGCGGACTTGACTTCCACAAAGAATCTTGAATTTATTACTTAAAGAAAGGCATCATGAAGCCACGAACAGTGTTGATGGTTTACAGACAATCAATTTCGGTGAAGCGACCATCTCAATGCCACGTATTTGATTCAGTTGTCAGCTTGTGATACGTCTTTGGACAGACAATTTGCTCAATACTGCAAAAATCTGTGGAGTTTTGCAGTTGGTGACTGATGAAAAACGTAAGATGACAGATGCACGTATATGTAACAGATGTTGTTTTTACAAACAATTACGTGCCTGCCCCCTAGGATCCTTTCATTAACTTGATGTTGCGTTAATCCGTTATTTGAAGATAATCACTTAATCGAAAATTCGAAAAGCACTATTCTGTAAATAAAAATGGGCCATTCCTACATTACAATAGCTCTTGTGATTCCTAGACGTCTTTCGTTAAGTACATTGAAGCTGCGCAGATCTGTTTACATATTATTCATTTGGTCTTCGGCCTTGGTACTCCCTAGCGCCATCTAATCTTTAATGATCTTACATATTTTAATCAGTTACCAGGCTTTTGCTAGAGTTAAACATTCGAACATGTACGTGATCTGACAGTGTTATTATGTAACAGTATTATAATACTGTTATTGTTACAATTATTCTTTCTTCGTTGCGCCCAGTTAAAGAGCACTTCTGAACTTGTTACCTAGACCTGTCAGCTACGTTTTCTTTGTCTCTTCCTAAAATCTCTTCATGAGTTGGCTGTGTAATTTCTTGCGTTCTTCTGTCCATTGTTTTCCAGTGATCTTTTTTATCTTTCTCTACGAATGTGTGAGTTGCAACTGATCCCAAAGGCTTTGCGTTCTTTGATACTATTTTCTGTGGCGTTCATTTATCCTAAGTCGTGCTTAACTTCTTCTCCCAAGAGATTTGCACCTTTTTGGAATTTAATTATGAAATTTATAAGATCCCCCGTTAGTCCAATGCTAGTGTGCTATTTCAAAGCAGGAGAGCCCAGACAATAGTAACAATGTAGGGGGAAAATAATCTGAAGATATGAATTGAAGTTTGTGTTGGGGAGAGCACTTGTCTTGGGAAGTTCCTGCAGCAATATTGCCCATAATGCTGCCGTGGTATAATCGTCAGCATTTCTGCCTAGAAAATAAGAAGACCCAAGTCGCACAAAATTCATTTCTTCAGCTCCCTCCATCATTAGGTAGAGATGAGACTTGTATGTCCCAGGGACAATTTAATTATAGGATTTTTTGGAATTCGTTATTTGACAGGATTTTTTTAGTTAATATAGTGTTATCCATTCTGTAGATGAGGCAATAGAACTCCTACGTGTGGTCATCTAGCATCAGTGAACTTATTTACTGATGTGTACAGGTCTTCAGTTTTTCTTTTAATCCATGTACTATTTACATTAATGAGTCCACTAACTTTTCAGAGAATTTTTCGCTCTCGTATTGCATTAATTTTTGACTGGCCTCCTAGAGATATAGTTTTTGAGGGATATAATACTTCATGCAGATCAACTGTCTCGAAATGACGGAGTTTCACATTACGGGACATTAAGCGCTTATTGTAGTTCTTCCATGTTATTCTGTACATCTTCTTGAGTTTAGTGGTCTTCCTAAATTGGCATTTGTGTCTAGTCCAGATGGTACCATGAATTCTACGGGCTATTTAAGAAAACATACATATGAAACAGTCCCATATTTCGTTCATAGAGGGTATCTTCCGAGTTTTTGATGTTAATTTTTCATCAAATGAGTCTCTTAATATGATAATGAAGAAATGTCTTTTATCTTACCTTTTGCAACCTCTCTATGGCATACTTGGTTTCTCCACAAGTATTAGCTAGATCGGCAGTAAAAGCTAGGCACTTTGATTCTCTTTCCCGAGGTCCCGATGTTGATATCCTCCATTTCTTCCCCACAGTTCTCTGATGACTTTTTCTGAGTCGATTACAGATAGGAGCGGGGAGATGTCTTCCCAGGTCTAGCTCCTGTACTTAGTTCAAAAGGCTCAGATGTTACAAGAAGAAACTTCACTTGAGTGTTGTCTCTGGGAGAGTCTGGCAGGCTAGTTGCCTAGTCTTCTTGGCTACCTTAACGGTTTATCTGTCAAAAGAGTCATAAGTCTTTTTAGATTGTAAAGAGTGACAAATGTACTTCGATGTGTCCTTAACATTGTCTTTGGACACCAAATCTATTCAGAAATTCCTAATTTTTCGGTTGTAAGAGTGTGGGTTTGGTACAGGTTTTTCAAAATGCATTATTTCCACTGGATGATCACAGTTCAGCAAATTTCTGAAAGTAATCAGCTGGTAACATACAGTTCCCTTTATTGTTTATCTCTATTTTTCCATTAATTTGACGAAGATACAATGTTGTTGGTTTATACACAGATAAGGACTCACGAAATGTCTTGTAGTAATTTCGGGTGTTGTTTTCAAGGATTCCACTACTCATTATTATTATTATTATTATTATTATTATTATTACTATGCAATGAAAAAGTAACAAGCTTGAAGGGAGAATGACATTAATAAATCCAGAAAAGATTATTTAATTTTAATAATCGGCAGAATTATTATTAACAAAAAACAAATAAGAATGAATAAAAGGCATATATTAATTTAACATGAACACCCAAACGCAGATATAATTCGTCTTTTAATGCCTGAATTTCCATAAAGCAAATCATACAACGTGAATACTGCAGACCGGGGCCAAATTTCGGTAATCTGAACAGTAGTATCATTTTTTCGATCAGAATTAAAATCTCCACAGCTGTTTTAATTTCAGACTCAACGTCAGTACTATTCTACAATGCACCAAAATTGCTTGACCGATTTGTTATTCTTTTAGGCCGAAGTTATTCACAGTTATTATTAGGCTGCATTTGAAAATGTTTCCCGAACGGCAATTAACTTCGTGTTCCGCTACACCTATATACTTTGCTGGTATGGAAACACTTTAAGAAGAATGCAATAATCCCAATAACCAAGGAAGACAGATACAGATACGTGTATTATCAAACATTCAGTTTAATGAGATATGATTGCAAAATATTTACACAGGTTACAGTATCTATAAAAGAATGGAATGACTGATAGAATTCGCTGTGGGGGAAGCTAAATTTTTATTTCTGGAAAATGTAACAGCACACAAGGCAATACTGATCCGACCACTTATCTTAGACAGAGGAAAGACCAACTGATATATACAGCGCTGGCATATCTAGAAAAAGTTTTTGACAATGTTCACTGGAAAAATGTCTTAGGAATTTTGAAATTATTAAGGATAAATTATAGGGAGCGAAAATTTATCTACCACACTGACATTATGAGAATGGAAGAGTGGCAAAGGAAGAAACCGAGAAAGGATTGTATTATTATGTCCGCCTCGTAATTAAGTACTGCGTGGAAACTAAAGGGAACTAAACGGAAATTTTGGAAAGGAAATGAAGTTCAGAGAAGATAAATATAAACTTTGAGATTTGCTGATGATACTATAATTCTGCGAATGGTGGCAAAGGACTTGGAGGATCAGTTGAATGTAAAGGATAATGACTGTAAAAAAGATTATAAGCCGAACATAAATAAAAATCGGTACTGCTGGTAGTGAACATGAGCACTTGCAATCGGCAAAATGGTTATGTTTATGTACGTACACAATACTTTTACATTTGTCCTGTCAGTGAGTGGTGATCTTCATGGTAGTGTGATGGTATTGCTGTAGGTCTTAGTGCACGGAAGATATATTGAGACAAGTGATTAATTTTTGTGCTTTACTTCGGTTATCCGTGTTATATAAGGAATGACACCTACCAAAGCTTACCTGAAAATTTCTCTAAAAGAATGTACAGCATGACTAGATGTTACTGCGTATTTGTCGTGCAGTACCGGTCACCATATTGTCTTTCAGTGTCTGCCAGAAGTAATTTTTATTTTTAAATTATATTTTCTTCTTCTTACTTCTTTTCATATTCGAATGGCGGAGAAATAGAAAAAAGTAAGAGGAAAATGGAGCAAAGAGTGCGTGTAAATGGCTGTGAGCAAGATTCTATGTAACAAAATGACAACGAGGGAGGCAGTTGAAGCGTTTTTAACAGTTAGCAAACAAAAAGATCGCCACCGAAGAGGAGGGATTAAAAACAGAAAAAATACAGTCTGGAAAAGGCGTTGAAGAAAGCTGAACTTAAGTTGGATGTCGCAAAATAAAATAAACACTCAATGGGTGGCTATGGAGAGCCAGTTACAAAGGGGCGAAGAAAACTGGGATCTTCTGTAATAATGGGTCTACGGAAGGCTAGTTGAGAAGGTAATGCACATGCTGGATGTTAGAATGAGAAGAATATTTTGTATTTTATTTGCTGTCTCTGCAAACTGCACCGGAGAACTCAGTTAGAATAATAACTATAAGATCCCATGCTTATGTGTTCTATTATTGTTCACTAAGTATCAGTGCAGCCTATCATTAATAATCGATAATACCACGGAAAAGACAATGACCGATACTGCAAAACACTTTCTACAAGCCTTGTAGTTGTAGCTCTTTTATTTTCGATTGAATTCAGTACTATAAATAAAAAAAATCATTGCACTATAATATTCACAGAGAACGTCTTGAGGTAAAGAATAGGGTATTAATATTTCGATTAACCACCACAGTTTCACAGTAAAGGCAAGAATCTTAAGCCGACCGCTACTGCACGACTCTCTGCTAAAGTAAGTTCCACAGCAACTAAAACTACAATATGAATGGCAAACACAGTAGAACTCTCGGAGAAGAAGATGCTTTATGTGTCGTGTACAGTATAGTGCAACATGCAGTGTGAGGAACCCGAGTAGTTCTTTTTCGCCAAGTAAGCGCCTTTGTTTTCTCTTACACCTACTATGAAAGCACTGGAAAGACTCGTTCGGACCGCATATTAGGCGGAAGCCCCCTGTTACCAGTTTATACGATTCGCTGTCCGCTTCTCTACATTTCCTAGTGTTTATCCAAGCAGTAAAGGAAACAAAAGAAAAATTCGGAGTAGGCATCAAAATCCATGGAGAAAAAATAAAAACTTTGAGGTTCGCCGAAGGCATTGTAATTCTGTCAGAGACAGCAAAGGACTTGGAAGAGCAGTTGAACGGAATGGACAGTGGCTTGAAAGGAGGATATAAGATGAACATCAACAAAAGCAAAACGAGGATAATGGAATGTAGTCGAATTAAGTCGGGCGATGCTGAGGGAATTAGATTAGGAAATGAGACACTTAAAGTAGTAAAGGAGTTTTGCTACTAGGGGAGCAAAATAACTGATGATGGTCGAAGTAGAGAGGATATAAAATGTAGACTGGCTATGGCAAGGAAGCGTTTCTGAAGAAGAGAAATTTGTTAACATCGAGTATAGATTTAAGTGTCAGGAAGTCGTTTCTGAAAGTATTTGTATGGATTGTAGCCATGTATGGAATTGAAACATGGACAATAAATAGTTTGGACAAGAAGAGAATAGAAGCTTTCGAAATGTGGTGCTACAGAAGAATGTTGAAGATTAGGTGGGTAGATCACGTAACTAATGAGGAGGTATTGAATAGGATTGGGGAGAAGTTTGTGGCAGAACTTGACTAGAAGAAGGGATCGGTTGGTGGGGCATATTCGGAGGCGTCAAGGGATCACCAATTTAGTATTGGAGGGCAGCGTGGAGGGTAAAAATCGTAGAGGGAGACAAGAGATGAATACACTAAGCAGATTCAGAAGGATGTAGGTTGCAGTAGGTACTGGGAGATGAAGCAGCTTGCACAGGATAGAGTAGCATGGAGAGCTGCATCATACCAGTCTCAGGACTGAAGACCACAACAACAACATCCCGTCGTGTTGGTTCGCTGTATGCGTGATTTGTCAAATTCATGTTATCTGAGCTTTGTGTTCCAATAGCCTTCCTGTCGCCATAGTCGTTTGTTGTGGGGAGTTGTGCGCCTCGTCTGTCTGCGAATCGTATAAACTTTGTTGTGCATGGTATCCTATGTTAACTGGTTGTGTATCGTAATTTATGATGCGGAGTTTGGGAAGCAACTCAACGTTTGCCACAAATGAGCATGGAAAACCGCCTAAATATCGCCGGAAGACAGGCGAAACCTTCTGTTTTTACCTCCTCCCCCTGGAAAATTACATTTTACCTCTCAAGGCGTAATTACCCATAGGTTGGGAATCACAGGACTGGAAAGGCGCTAAGACTACTGCGACATATCAGTTAATAATGGTTGTCTGTAATTCGTACTTTGAATTCCAGTTGTGAGAAGCCTCATACGTACTTGATTTAAATACTGGAAGTAGCACGTTGGCCGTTACTGTAGTTACACCACTACGGCGGCAGGCAATATACGTCATTGGCATTAATGTTACTACATGCTTGGATCTGCCTATGACACACAAGTAGGCAGTAGTATCTGTTTGGAAGGAAAGATCACGCAGCAGGTCCCTTGTTCAGAGACTGGATTTGAGTGTTAGTTGTATGAAGATCGCGTTATGCCTCGCTTAAGAAGGAGAAACGTCTGCCAGCAAATATCGGAACAGTGGCAGCATCGTGGTCTACCGAGGCTACAATTTAGGGTGTGACATACTGCTCCTCCTGTGGTTAAGGTCCCACAACAGTCGTGCGCATATGGAACTGATGTGTTCGTGAGGGTCGTACTCAACGTTGTGCAGGATCTCAACGGCCGCAGGCGAGTAGCGCCTGGGATTACAACCAAATCGATTGCTTGGCTGTGCATTGTCTTACAATCATCTCAGGGAAGGGGCTTGTTTACCGCAAGGCAGTTATCTTACCTGGACGACGCAACCGGATCTGACGCTCTACAAACTGTCATCTTGACGACCATTGTTGCGGACTTCCTCTACATGACATTAGAGAGAGTCGTGCCAACAATTATGAGCCAATCATAACAATTCACAGAAGGGAGAAACCAAGTCGTCTTTCAAGACGAGTCTGAGTTCTGCATGCACAGGCATTAATACTTGAACCAACTGGGAGGAGCATGCAAACAAATGCCGAACTGCCTAAACATATCTGTACGTGCAACATATGTTGTCAGACGTAAGTGATATAAAAATATAGAATCTGGCATACTAGACTTACTTTCATTCCACAACGTCATACGGGACCTTTTTTTTGGGAGGGGGGGGGGGGGGCAGCTCGTGAAGCCAAGCTAACATTTCTTGGGTCCAAAAATGTGTTATAAGAAGTATCTGTGATGAGACCTCAAGAACATCCTGCAGAGGCCTGTTTGCGGAACTAGGGATACTAACTCCTTCTTCTCAAAATATTTATTCCTTAATGAAACGTGGTTGTTAAAAATGTATCTCTTTTCCAACCCAACAACTTGTTCATGCAGTCAATGTTAGACATAAGAATAATCGTCACAAAGACTTAATTTAAACTCACTTACCATTCATCCCCATTACAGTCGGATGAAGGCAATGGCAAACCACCTCCGCTACGACCTTGCCTAGTCAGCGGTGCGGGGCTCCCGCATCGTTCGTAGTATGGGACCTCATCATCATCACTTTGGTCCAGAAAGGCTTTCAATATTCAGAAACAAACAGTTTCAATAACTTGCCAGCAGGCACAAAAATTTCGGTAACTGTTAAGGACGTCAATATTCCGCGATGCACAGTGTCAAGAGTGTGCCGAGAATACCAAACTTCGCCAGCCGGTGTGGCCGAGCGGTTCTAGGCGCTACAGTCTGGAACTGCGCGACCGCTACGGTCGCAGATTCGAATCCCGCCTCAGGCATGGATGTGTGTGATGTCCATAGGTTAGTTAGGTTTAAGTAGTTCTAAGTTCTAGAGGACTGATGACCTCAGATGTTAAGTCTCATAGTGCTCAGAGCCATTTGAACCAATACCAAATTTCAGACGTTACCTCTCACCACCTCGGCTGTCACTTCACGACCGAGAGCAGCAGCGTTTCCGTAGAGCTGTCAGTGCTAACAAACTAGAAACAATAAGTGAAATAACCACATAAATCAATAAGGGAGGTACGACGAACGTATCCATTAGGACTGCGCAGCGAAATTGGATGTTATGCGCTATGGCAGCAGATGATCAACGCGAGTGCCTTTGCTAACAGCACGACATCGCCTGCAGCGCTTCTCCTGGGCTCGTGACCTTATCGATTGGACAGGCGACTGGAAACCCGTGGACTGATCAGATAAGTCCAGATTTCAGTTGGTAACAGCTGATGGTAGGATTCGAGCGTGGTATATATCCAAAGTTGTCAACAAGGCACTGTGCAAGCTCGTGGTGGCCCCAAAATGGTGTGGACTACGTTTACATGAAATTTTCTGAGTCCTCTGATCCGACTGAACCGACCATTGACTGGAAATGATTATGTTCGGCTACCTAGAGACCATTTACAGCCATTCATGAAGCTCACTTATATAGATCCTTTAGGTCGCAATTGCTCACGATTGATTTGAAGAACAGTCTGAAAAATTTGAGTGAATTATTTGTCCATCCAAATCGTCCAACATAAATACCATCGAACACTTATGGGACATGATTATGAGGTCAGTTAATGCACAAAATTCTACACCGGCAAATTTTTGTAAGTATAGACGGCTACAGAGGGAGCATGGCTCAATATTTCTGTAGGGACTTCCAACGCCTTTTTGAGTCAATGTCACATCGAGTCAATGCATCAGGCCGGACGAAAGGAGGCCCGATACTATATTAGATCTCATGACTTTTGTTTCCTAAATGTATTGGGTGTTCTTGTCTTTCTGACATGTTCTACATTGCTGGAGGATCTCCTCACTATCGATCCAATGAAACGAGAAGTACATCTAATCTAACCTAAACTGTGGGATGTCACTGGGCACTCAACTTGAACATCTTCGATTCGGGTAGCCGGTAATTTCGATAGAAGCCATTACATTTCTGACGTGATAAGGTCACTGGCTGTACTACACCTTTGGTGTCTCAGTGACGTAATCTTTCAGTATGATAAGTTCGACAACATGTTGCCCGGGCTGTCCTGACCTACCAAAATACAGGGGATGGTCGTCTGTTATGCTGGCCAGCATACATTAAAAACAGCTGGACGAGGGTCCATGACTCGCCATACGCTACGACTGATGAAGTATATGGATTAACAAATGGAAGGATAGCAGATTTGCTTTCTTCTCACATCGATACCAGCACATGTTGACTATTTGATGACCTGGCACTGGCACACGATATCAATAGGAATATGAAACTTCCCGGAAATTATTCAATTATCTCTAATGTAATGTTTACATGAAAGAGAGAAGTGTCAACTAGAATCAATCTTTTTTTTTTTTTTTTTTTTTTTTTTTTTTTTTTTTTTTTTTTTTTTTTGAATCATCGGTCTTCTGACTGTTTTGATGCGGACTATCCGCGATTTCCTCTCCTATGCCAGCCTCTTCATCTCAGAATAGCACTTGCAACCTACGTCCTCAATTATTTGCTGGATGTATTCCAACCTCTGACTTCTTCTACAGTTTTTGCCCCCTACAGCTCCCTCTAGTACCATGGAAGTCATTCCCTCATGTCTTAATAGATGTCCTATCATGTCCCTTCTCCTTATATGTGTTTACAACATTTTTCTTTCCTCTCCGATTCTGCGCAGAACCCCTTCATTCCTTACCTTATCCGTCCACCCAGTTTTCAACATTCGTCTGCGGAATCATATCTCAAATGCTACAATTCTCTTCTCTTTCGCTTTTCCCACAACCCATGTTTCACAGCCATACAACACTGTGCTCCAAAGGTACATTCTAAGAAATTTCATCTTCAAATTAAGACTTGTGTTTGACATTAAGAGATTTCTCTTGGCGAGGAATGTCCTTTTGGCCAATGCTAGTCTGCTTTTGATGTTCTCCTTGCTCCGCCCGTCATTGGTTATAATGCTGCCTAGGTAGTAGCATTCATTAACTTCATCTACTTCCGTACCATCAATCCCCATGTTAAGTTTCTCGCTTTTTTTGTTTATGATACTTCTCATTACTTCCGTTTCCTTCGATTTACTCTCAATCCATATTCTGTACTCATTAGACTGTTCATTCGATTCAGCAGATGACGTAATTCTTCTTCACTTTCGCCCAGGATAGCAATGTCACCAGCGAATCTTATCATTGATACCCTCTCACCTTGAATTTAATTCCACTCCCGAATCTTCTTTTATTTCCATCATTGTTTATTCGATGTACAGATTGAACAGTAAGGTTAAAAGACTACATTCCTGTCTTACACCATTTTTAATCCGAGCACTGCTTTCTTGGTCGTCCTTTTTGTCTCTTTTACTTATTTTCGAACGCTTCTTGCAGGTCGGTAAAGCCTATGAACATGTCTTGATTTTTCTTTAGTCTTGCTTCAATTCTCAACCGCAAGTCAGAATTGCCTCTCTCTCGCCTTTACCTTTCCTGAAGCCTAACTGATTGCCATCTAAAACGTCCTCAATTTTCTTTTCAGTTATTCTCTATATTATTCCTGTCAGCAACTTGGATACATGAGCTGTTAAGCTGACTGTGCGATAATTCTTTCACTTGTCAGCTCTTGCAGTCTTCGGAATTGTGTGGATATTTTTCCGAAAATCAAATGGTATGCCACCAGACTCATACATTCTACACACAAATGTGAGTAGTCGTTTTTTGTAACTTCTTCCAATGATTTTAGAAATTCTGATGAAATATTATCTATCTCTTTTGCTTTACTTGATCTTAAGTCCTCCGAAGCTCTCTTAAATTCTAATTATAACGCTGGATCCCCTATCTCTTCGAAATCCATTCGTGTTTCTATTACATCATAGAGGTCTTCCCCTCATAGAGTCATTCAATGTAATCTTTTCACTTATTCGCTCTCACCTCTGTATTACATAGTGGAATTCTTATTGCGCTCTTTATGTTACCATCCTTGCTTTTTATTTCACCGAAGGTCGCTTTGACTTTCCTATATGCTAAGTCAGGCGACAATCATTTTTTTTCGATTTCTTCATATTTTTCACGCAGCCATTTCGTCTTAGTTTCACTGCACTTCCTCAGCGACTTGTATTTATGTATTCCTGAATTTCCCTGAATATTTTTGTACTTTCTTCTTTCATCGATCAACTGAAGTATTTCTTCTGTTACCCATGGTTTCTCCTTTCCCTATTCTGTGATTACACTTCTTAGAGATTTCCATTCCTCTTGAACTGTACTGCCTACTGAGCTATTCCTCATTGCTGTATCTACAGTCTTAGAGAACGTCAAGCGTATCTAGTCATTCCTTAGTACTTCGGTATGACTTCTTCGCATATTGATTCTGCCTGACTAATCTGTTAAACTTCAGCCTACTCTTCATCACCACTACACTGTCATCTGAATCTATATCTGCTCCTGGGTAGGCCTTAGAATCCAGTATTTGATTTCAAAATCTGTATATGACTACGATGTAATCTAACTGAAATCTTCCCGTATCACTCGGTCTTTTCCAGGTGTACCCCCCCCCCCCCCCCCCCCCTCTTGTGATTCTTGAACAGAGTATTCGCTGTTACTAGCTGAAGTTTATTGCAGAACTTAATTTTTATCTACTCTCGTTCCTTGTTCCAAGTCCAAATTCTTCTGTGACCTTTTCTTCTACTCCTTCCCCTATAACTCCATTCCAGTTCTGCCCGTGGCTATTAGATTTTCATCTCCTTCTACGTATTGTGTTACGCTTTCAATATCCTCAGATACTTCAGCTATCTCTTCATTTGCAGCTTGCAACGTCGGCATGTCGTTTCATACTAGGCTGGAAAATAGTCCTCAATGTGCGTACATACAGCGTTGCCGCGTTGTCTGCCATTGACATAGCGGTTAATGCGTGCCACCTGTCGTCGAAATACCGTGATGACATTCGCCCTGTTCGCAAAGCGCCTCCAACTCAGTAGCTTGCCCAGTTGTGGGACGAGGTCTAAGTGTAGGGTGGGTGGGGGAGGATCCATCTTGTAGCACGGCCAACCTCACACTGAATGTTTCAGACGCTAGTGCCGAGCCATCCTCGCATGCGGTTGCAATATGTCGGTTGATTTAGGTAAGCTTACCGCGGGTTTTCGGATGTATTTAGTGTGGTGTCGGTGGTACACACGTTCGCACGATATACGGTAGATGCCATGACTTGTGAAATGACACTCGTATAAGGCGCAGACAAATAAAAACGAGGCGGATGGAAATAAATGAGTAATCTATTTATTATTTCAAAAGTAATTGCCGTAACTGTCAGTACATTTATACCACAATGAGGTCGGAAAATGTTAGCGGTTGTCTACGGAAAGATGATTATACCCAGGCATGCACTTCTTCACGGGATGGCTCACATGTTGCCAGATGTTTCGCTTGGAAATCCTTGCACATCATCCATACAATCATCATATGCCCCCCAAGCGATTTCTGAAGAAATTCGAGGCCGTCGATTTCCTTCGGATGAACACTTAGGTGAATCACATTTCTCTGCGAAGGTACTGACCGTTTTGTCTCACAGGAAGATAAATGTACTAAGGGTTATTGTGATTGCTTTTGAAGTAATAAACATACTTACTTTTTTCCATCCGTATCATTTTCGTTTGAGTACACTTCGTATATAGGACGAAGACGGTGTACACAAAGAAGGACGATGTGTATGGTGACACCTTTGTTTACTTACGGGAGTGCGAGGCGGAAAAGTTAAGAAGCCTGAACTGGTAGACACTTGTATATAGAGAAAGCCTATATGCAAAGTTTCAAGAACCATATTACGTTAGGAATCCATGGAAATACTGCAGCCTCTTAGTTACGGCTACCGTAGGGACTGTGATGACAATATTAGACTAATTACACCGTGAGTAGAGGCAATTTAAGCACTTGATCTTTCCTTGCGCCGCACGCGAATGAACCGGAAAGAAACATTAATATTACGTAGTACAAAGGTACTGTATACTGGGGCTTATGCCTTCCCGCATTACGTGCTAGTCTGCCGGGCTGCCTACGCATCAGACGTCAGGCGCATAATAGCAACACGTTACTGACAGACTTGAGAAAGGCACAACTTGGTAGGGAGCACCATGGGCGCCACAGGCGGCGCCAAAATCACCGCACTACTTCCTGACGACCGCCACCTGTGTGATAAGACAGCAGCAGAAACAACCCTCCGCTCAGCCTGTGTTTAGGAGACTACACGGCTCCATACCAGCCAGTTGTGGTTGCACGGCCAGTTGAATTGCGACTCCAATGAACTAAAGTGATCAACAGCTACCTCTGAGTTCACGATTGGTTACACACGAGTGGCCTAGCCGTAGTTATCAGGGGAGTTCAGATTTCTGTATGGGGTTGGGCGAGGTAGTGAGCTGGAGGGGGGGGGGGGGTGAGGAGGAGGGGAGGGAGCGGGGAAGAATGAGTGCTCAAGTTGCCGTTGCTCACTGTGTAATTGGTTTAATATTGTCTTCACAATCCTTACGTAGCCATACATGAGGGGCTGCAGTCTTTCCCTAGCTTTGTAACGTAGTATGGTTACGCCAGAACTCTGACTAGCCTGAGCTAGACTCTGAATCTGGAACGTGTAATTTTCCAATTTTGACTTTGCTGCTTTGTTGAAGTTGTGTCATTTACGCGGAGGCTCCGCGTATGACTTGAATTGTATACATTATGCCTTTAATAAATGTGATGACTTTGATTAATACTGTCATTTGTAGTCACGTAGCAATTTTGGAGACACTAACATTTATTTGACGTGCAGTGCGGCACTCTGTGACTGATATCCCCACAAAATCGAGACGAGGAGGTTTGAAAATGAGTGATAAATTACATTTCCAACGTGTCTACTTCATGCAGTGCATATTTATGAACTGTTCTGAGTGAAATATTTGGATGTGCCTGAGCCTTGTAACGTGGTCGATACATAGCGCCCAATGATTTGCACACTGTCTTTGCTCGCGAGAGGATCTTTGGTTGGCAGACTCTGGGAAGAAGAGACGAGTTCTGTATGGCGACGGAAGTCACGCTGAATGGTCAGTGTGAGCAGTCGTGCAAGGGCCAATGTACGGGGTGTCCAAAAAGTCTCTCCGCAGTGCGGTGTGTTTGTTAGCCTCTCGTGCCGTATGCCGCAGTGAATATACCGAAATGAAACTCAGTGAAATACAAGTTATTAATTTATTGAATATTCATTTTTACTTACAAATTTTCACGTTAAATGTTGAATACACAATTCATTTCGTCTAATCATGTTTCCAAACACAAGCTGTAACATTTCTTCTGTATCAGTAGCAGTGAAAGTGGATATTGCAGTTTTGAATTGATCGATGGATTCTGGGCGGTTTTTATAGACAGCTGCTTTCGCTGCACCCCAGAAGAAAAAGTCAGGTGATGTTAGGTCCCTGTAAAATTATGCCATCACCAAAAAACATCTGCGAGCAGTGACATTGAAAAGCAAGCTGTATGCGCGGTTACACCATCTTGTTGAAAATAACCATTCAGTATTTCACTTAACGCAATTTCTCCCATGAATGGGCACAGAATATCACTGCAGTGACGTTGTGCTTCTATTGTTTCGTTGAAAAATATGGGACCCACACTCCGACGTCTAGAAATTGCAATCCAGACTCCTATTTTCACATAATGAAGTGGTTCCTCATGGAAACACAATGGATTTGCAGTACCATAAGAGAATTTTGCGAGTTCATTTACCCGGATAAATGAAACCACGCCTCATCAGTGAAAAACGTTTCATTAAGAATATCCCTTCCATTTTGTTGAACGAATGTTTTGAACCATTGACAATTATGCAGTCTCTTGCCATGATCAGTATTTTTCAGTTCTTGCACGACTGTCACTTTGCATGAGAAAAGTGTTAATTTTTTCCTTACAGCTGTGTGGGCCGTTCCGACACTAACATCGATTTCCTGGGCGAGTTTTCTTACTGACTTGTTCGGACTTATGGACATTTTATCGGAAATATCGAGTAGTTTGTCCTCAGACAAAACGCTAGGACGACCACTTCTCGGTGCATCTGTCCCTGACCCCGTACTTCGAAATTTGCTATCAAATCTCGCACAGTAGCATGATGTGGGAGTGTTGTCTCCGGAAAACTGAATTAAATGTTTGACGAAGTGAAACAGTGTATTTACTGCCAGCTTTTAACTCTTGTTCGACTAAAGGCACACGTTCTTCAATGGTTAGCATTTTAACAGTGACAAAAACGAAACAAAAGAACGAAGGAACTAAACTTAAGCGTTCACGTCAACACGTAACGACACACACCAACGATACTAATGACGCTGGCTGAGATAAACTAAACAGTGCAATGTTGGGAGAGTCCACCTGAAGGGAAATAACCCAGGCAGGCGAACAATCATACGGCACGAGCGGCTAACAATCATACGGCACTGCGGAGAGACTTTTTGACCACCCTGTACTTGTTTCTTCGTGAGGCGGCGAAGACATTTTTCTAATGGAGCACTGAGAGCGGGTCTTGCTGGACATAGCGGGGTGGTTGTTGTGGACGCGTGCTTGCCGGTGCTACTACGGTCCCGGCCTGCGTAAGGCCTGTGTCTCCCTTGGGCTCCCTGATAGGGAACAAAACCCCGAAATTCTCGCCAGATACTCCACGATGAGCATCGTTCGTGAGAATTCTCGAAAACACCGTGTCTCTCTTCGGCAGCTTGTTGTGTTGGAGCGGCTTGCTTCCCGCCTCCGTGTATGGTTAGAAGTCAGCAGTGATACGACCGCATGGTGATCTGTTTGTTCTCTGCTAAACGAACCGCCGATACGTGCGCAGTTCATTCCGGTAGAGTAACAGGTTTGCCTAAAAAAATTTGTTCCTCTTCAGAATCGTCCAATTCACATAGCGATAGTTAATGTGCCTGGTGGCTTGTAAAGGCTATTTTCTGAGGCGTCCTTTTACATTAAGGTGATTTTAATACGTTTAATGCTTTAATAATTATCGAATTATGTCGCTCCCGCCTTTGTATTTGCCTTGAGTGTGGTATCGCTAAGGCGGGCGAAAGGTTTATTGTTGCGACCTTGCGTAGAGTAACAGAGCTTTGCTATGTGCGTTGTAGTTACGTCACTACTTTCCTTGTCTCATTGGGACCGAGACCTGGTGCCCGGTGTCTACTTCTGAGCCTATTGAGCCTCCTGCGGGCTATCGCTACGATCCGACGTCGGCGTGACCAGTTGTAATTGATTCATGTTTGATGTACTTGTTTCTTGTGACAGGAAAATCTTGAAACATGGTTATAAGTTAAAGTGAGGCTTGAGTAAAATTGTATTCTTGAAGCCTGTTGGTTCTAATGCAAAAAATACATTTATGCTTTGGGTTCTTTAAACGCAAATTTATGCTTCGACCTTGTAACGCGTTAGTAAATGGTTTTGCTGTTAAATAAATTGTTTATTAGGATTTCCAAGTAACAAGTGGCGCTCAATAAATTTCCCAGCCGTTCCACTAGGATCTGATTGTTGTTGTCCCTTTATTGGTATACCTCTTTTATCGTGTCAGTTCACACCACTTCTTTGATTATACACTACTGGTCATTAAAATTGCTATACCACGAAGATGACATGCACAGACGCGAAATTTAACCGATAGGAAGAAGATTCTGTGATATTCAAATGATTAGCTTTTCAGAGCATTCACACAACGTTGGCGCCGGTGGCGACACCTACTACGTGCTGACATGAGGAAAGTTTCCAACCGATTTCTCATACACAAACAACAGTTGACCGGCGTTGCCTGGTGAAACGTTGTTGTGATGTCTCATGCAAGGAGGAGAAATGCGTACCATCACGTTTCCGACTTTCAAAGAGGTCGGATTGTAGCCTATCGTGATTGCGGTTTATCGTATCGCGACATTGCTGCTCGCGTTGGTCGATATCCAATGGCTGTTAGCAGAATATGCAATCGGTGGGTTCTGGAGGGTAACACCGAACGCCCAATGGCCTCGAATCACTAGCAGTCAAGATTACAGGAATCTTATCAGCATGGCTGTAACGGATCGTGAAGCCACGTCTCGACCCCTGAGTCAACAGGTGGGGACGTTTGCAAGACAACAACCATCTGCACGAACAGTTCGATGACGTTTGCAGGATCATGGACTACCAACTCGGAGACCATGGCTGCGGTTACCCTTGACGCTGCATCACAGACAGGAGCGCCTGCGATGGTATACTCAACGACGAACCTGGGTGCAGGAATAGCAAAACGTCATTGTTCCTGATGAATCCAGGTTCTGTTTTACAGCATCATGATGGTCGCATCCGTGTTTGGTGACATCGCACTGAACGCATATTGGAAGAGTGTATTCGTCATCGCCATACTGGCGTATCACCCGGCGTGATGGTATGGGGTGCCATTGGTTACACGTCTCGGTCAGCTGTTGTTGGCATTGACGGCACTTTGAGCAGTGGACGTTACATTTCAGATGTGTTACGACCCGTGGCTGTACTCTTCATTCGACCCATGCGGAACCCTACATTCCAGCAGGATAATGCACGACCGCATGCTGCGGGTCCTCTAAGGGCCGTTCTAGATAAAGAAAATGTGCGACTGCTGCCCTGGACAGCACATTCTCCAGATCTCTCACCAACTGAAAACGTCTGGTCAATGGCGGCCGAGAAACTGGCTCGTCACAATACGCCAGTCACTACTCTTGATGAACTGTGGTATGGTGTTGAAGCTGCATCGGCAGCTGTACTTGTACACGTCATCCAAGCTCTGTTTGACTCAAAGCCCAGGCGTATCAAGGCCGTTATGGCGGCCAGAGGTGGTTGTTCTGGGTATTGATTCCTCAGGATCTATGCACCCAAATGGCGTGAAAATGTAATCACATGTCAGTTCTAGTATAATATATTTGCCCAATGAATACCCGTTTATCATCTGCATTTCTTATTGGTGTAGCAATTTTAATGACCAGTAGTGTAATTGGATGACTTCATCTTCCAGTATGGCGACTCCGAATTGGATATGGCAGCGCAAGACCTACTCTTGCTGCACAACATTCAAAAGACACACCATATTGAAGGTAGTCAGAATACCGCCACCTCCGTTTCCTATTTTTGATAAGAAGCTGAAGCCATGGCTGGACTAGATTATGCGGCTGGAACAGCATTTCGTGTCCCTCAGGGTCACAGATGACATGCAACAGAAAGCTTTTTGCTTACATGTGCTGGAGATGTATGTAGACTTATTCGGCATCTTAAAATTGTTATTTTATTGAACTAACAGTTTCGGCGATATATCAAGACATTTTCCGGCCCCTGATAGACGTGTATGCAGACTCCACCTCTGGTCCAGTCAAAACAGGGGCCAGCATTCAGTGACAGGCATCCATAGATTTTTTAGATAGCGGTCATTTCAAACGGCACCCGCTAGCTGACTGGATCAGAGGTGGGAATCTCCCTACAAGCGGGCAGGGAGTTGTAAGATGACGTAATATATCGCCGAAACTGCCATCCGAATAAAATAACAATTTGGAAATTTAGACGGCTGAAATGTGTTTGTTTTGACGTTCTATAACTAACATCCGAGATCCCACAACCAGCTGTGAAAGGATGGACGTACCGAGGCTCTGAATTGTATTGTATCATGTCCCTCTTCAAATACAATAGGCAGTATCCTGCTGGGATCGAGAACACGTTTCTTCCGGTATTCAGCCAACCGAAGACACAGAAAAATCCTGAAGACGATCCCAGTTGAGGAGTCGAAACGTCGACTACTGAAGTTTTTACTTTTAATGATGACGGCCACGAGTCTGCATCTTTACATCTGATATTCCTTTTGTCGCTGTTCAATTATTTCCAGAAGAACGGAAAAGACTAGCAAAAGTCAACACCAGGGAAGGTAAGTTTGGTTTCTGGAAGAAAGTAGGAACACGTAAGGCAACGTTGGCCTTACTATATTTATTTTGGAAGACAGACTAAAAGAAGCAAATTTGCATTTATAGTATTTGTAGATTTAGAGAAAGCTTTTGACAATGTTGACTGGAGTATACTCTTTGAAATTCTGAATGCAGCAGTGGGAAATTCCAGGGAGGGAAAAACTTGTACAGAAACCAGACTGCAGTTACGAGAATTGAAGGGACGCAGCAGTTGAGAAGAGAGTGAGACAGAACTGTAACCTTTCCTTAGTGTTATTCAGTCTGTACATTGAGCAAACGGTAGAAATAAAGAATAAACTTGGGAAGGGAATTAAAGTTCAGGGAGAAATAACTGAAACACTCGCCGACGAAATTGTAACCCTGTCAAAGAAGGTATAGAACTTGGAACAGAAGGTAAACTGAATGGAGCGTGTCTTGTAAAGATGTAAGGTGAACGCTTACAAAAGTAAAAGAAAAAACGCAATGGAATGTAGTCGAATTAAACTAGGTGATCCTGAAAGAATTAGATTAGGAAATGGGGCACTAAAAGTAGCAGGTGAGTTCTGATGTTTCGTCAGAAATGGAATGGAAGAACTAGCGGGGATATAAACGCAGACTGGAAGTAATAAGAAATCTATTTATGAAAAAGAGTGATTTGTTTGCAGCCAACACAAATTTCTAACGGCACACTGAAAAGTAATACCTCCATAGTTTAGTATTCTGATATCAACATCGATTGAAGCCGGCCGCTGTGGCCAAGCGGTTCTAGGCGCTTCAGTCCTGAATCGCGCGGCTGCTACGGTCGCAGGTTCGAATCATTCCTCGGGCATAGATGTGTATGATGCCCTTAGGTTAGTTATGTTAAAGTAGATCTAAGTCTAGGCGACTGATGACCTCAGATGTTAAGTCCCATAGTGCTTAGAGCCATTTGAACCATTTGAACACCGGTTGATATATAACGAGAGGCTCTCAATACGTAAAGCATCATATTATTTTCTCGTCCAATTTAGGTTGAAAAAATGCGGAATTTGTTATGGTACATCGCGGAGTATTTCAGCTTGAGCCTCTGCAGTTACATGTAGTTCTGAGCGGTAGCGGCGCTTTACGTAGCCTTCAAAATGGCGTCTGTAATGAACGGGCGTTCCAAGTAGAGAGCTGTAATTAAGTTCCTTTTGGCGGGAATTAGAGCTTTTGCGGATATTCATTGACGTTTGCAGAACGGAAACCTAGCAACGAACAAAAGCACGAAGAATCGTGGGGCGAGGCGTCTTTCATCACTGCAACAAGGTCACGCAAGGCTGTCCAATTTCCCACGGGCCAGCTGGCAGCACCAAGCTGTGACTCCTGCAATGTTGGAACGTGCAGACACCCTCATTAGATGTGATCGACGGATCACAAACAAACACCTCGCTACTCAATTGGACGTCTCTGTTGGTAGTGCTGACACACTCGTCCAACAGTCGGAGTGCTCGGAGGAGGGTGCCTGCTAGGTTCCTTGCCGCCTAGCAGAAGACTTCCATGTATTTGGCCCAGTGAAGGATATTTCCTGTGGAAAGCAGTACGTGGATGATGGGAAGGTTATTGATGCAGCAAGACATTGGCTCCGACAACGACCAGTAGAGTGGAACCATGCGGGCTTGCAGGCCCTCCCTGTAAGGTGGCGTAGAGCCGTGGTATTGACTGAGGATTATTTTGAAAATTAGGGTTTTTAGCCAAAAGAGTGGCAAATAATATGACGTACTGGACTCCTGAATAAAACTAAACTGTTTCTAGAAAAAAATGTGTTGCATTACTTACTGAAGGCCTCTTGTAAATGCCATGCACATTACTCAGTCAATCTTTCCGCTTCTCTGGTGCAAGTTTGAACACTTTGCCGCTAGAGGCCTCTGAATTGTAATATGTAACATGGCAGTGTATAGTGTAACTATGTTGTTGCGTGAGAAACAAAGAGCTATAATCGAGTTTCTAACGGCAGAAAAAGTGCTTCAAGTTGAAATCCATAGAATAATGACAGCTGTATATGTAGATGATTGTATCTACATCAGTGTGACGTTAGGCTGTTAGCGCTCGCAGTGAAGGAGATGGTGGCGCTAACCTCAGCTTGGTGCCATCCGATTTACATCTTTTTTCAAAACTTGAATAACAACTTCGAGGACTACGCTGTGATAGCGATGTAGCAATTCAAGCAGATATGAAGTCGTGGCTCCGTCAACTAAGTCAAACATTCTATAGTGGCGGTATCAACAAACTGGTCTCTGGTTGGGAGAAACGTGTTCGTTGTCATTGTGACTTTGTTAGGAAATAAATGTATAGACATGAAGATCAAAGATGTAAACTGTCAATAAAGGATTTTTTATTTAAAAACCTTTAAGAGATTTCTTATAAAAATTCGGAGGCATTGCTTTTCAGCGCGCCCTAGTGCATGTTGGGAAGTTTTCTTGTTAAGCTGTTTGATGTATAGCTTCGTATGGAGTAAAATGTAGGCAATAAACAATCAGCCGTCGTAAGTAACAGAAATTTTGATTCTGTGGTAGATAGAGTGAAAGCTGGATGGAGGAATGAGAAAGGATGTCTGGAAGACTTGCTCATACGCAAAGTCAACATGACGTTGATCTCTTATCATGATATGTCCGTAACATTACAGTCTTCTGGCCTAAACTGTCTCGGACATTTTAACAACTTTCAGAATTCCCTTGAGTTGAGTTTGTTATGTTGACCTGATATACGAACAAGTAATTTGATTGGTCCTTTTGAATTATGCTGCAATCAAATATTAGAGATTCAAGCAATGGTTTGAAATAAACACAAGCGTTTGAAAATAGTTACCATTAGAGATTATATGCCATTGCGATGGAAAAGTAAATAAACAATTAAGGAAAACAACTAACGCAAGACGACATGCAGAACTAGGAAAACGAGAAGAAACTTGCCAGAAAGGACGACCCTATGTAAAGCAGGAAAAGACGAAGGAGAATAAGAGAAGGGGAAGATGCCTGCCCGGGATAGACTAGGGTGGAGAGCTGCATCAATTCAACCTTCGGACTGAAGACCACAACAACAGTATTGATAAAAGCAACTGGAGAGAAATTCTGCATATGTGAGAGCACATTTCGTAGTTTTGTTACTGTCCACACATGTCTCAACACTGTATGTGGTATGTGGGATTGTTGTTTATTTTCTTTTCCATATGGGGCTAGTAGTTGTGTGTCATGGTAGCTTTGTGATACCACACATTCTACAGGTTCTTGGATGTTGGGGTCTTGTTTCCCTCGTCTTTAACGTGTCAGAGCACTTATTCCCTTTGCTGCATTTTTTCTTGTGAAAAAATGGTTCAAATGGCTCTAAGCACTATGGGACTTAACATCTGAGGTCATTAGTCCCTTGGATCTAGAACTACTTAAACGTAGCTAACCTAAGCACATCGCACACATCCATACCCGAGGTAGGATTCGAACCTGCGGCCGTAGCAGCCGCGCGGTACTGTACTGAAGCGCCTAGAATCGCTCGGTCACAGCTGCCGGCTCAACACTTCTCCTCCCATTGGTACAGCGGCCGGGTCTTGAGAAAAACATGTTCCATATGAAAATATTTTCAAGAAGAACATCTGGTTATGCTAAAATTGAGGACCCCTTAACCCCCTATCTATCACGGAGAGGGGTCTAGTTTTTATTTTCAAATGGGAACCCCGTCGTCCATTTTTTGTTGAAGATTCGGATTTTACGCCAGAAAATAACTAGGCTTTACCAAAAGAGATTTTTCCGTTCGTTATAGATGGCACAGTAATCGACAAAATTCAATTTTCCAGTTTTTGCAATTAAGGACCGATTCATTTGATTCTGCTTCACATTTTCGATAAAAGTATAATTCTTGTTCTGAACTGTTGGTAATGTTAAAAACGTAATTCAGTTTTGCAAATTTGATCGTACAGTAAGAATTTGGCTTCACTCATTTAAAAGTCTGAGAAATAAGCTGTATGTAATGTTTTCTGTTCATTTAAGGGTTGGTTTCAGGGAACCCCACAGCGTCGGAATGCTGATTTCGTTGAGCCCCTTCGAATCTCATTGTCAGAAAGACTGATTTCAGTGTGTTCTTCCACGCAATCGTCGTAATTCCCGCGCCATCTACCACAAGTGGAAAAATTATTTCAGATTTTTTGAACCAGAATCCGAATCTGTATTAAAGCTGGATTACCATTTGAAAATAAAATGTAGAGTGAAGGGAGCCCTGTTTTAGCGCAAACAGATGTCCTGTTTGATGATAGTAACTTCTCATTTAGAACTTTGTTTTCTTACGATGTGTAATTTTCGAGATACTTAGTTGCTCCGTTAAAACATCGACCGTATTGTGTTTAACGTCCCTTCGACAACGAGTTATCTAGGGAGGAGCGCAAGCTCGGGTTAGGGAAGGATCGAGAAGGAAAGCGGTCGTCGCTTTAGGAGGAACCATCCTGCCATTTTCCTTAAGAGATGTAGGGAAATCACGGAAAACCTAAATCAGAATGGCTGAACGCGGGTTTGAACCGCCGTCGTCCCGAATCAATGCACAGTCCATAAATGTAAACAAACAACACTCTCAACACGAAGTTTAGTTTTTTAAGTGGCACGTGCATGTCTTTTCTACCAAAATGGAAACTAGAGGTACAATTTGTGGTAGCACAGATGTTTCCACTATTCTAAACCTTATAACTTCTGAAATATATAGACCTTAATAAGGTAAAGGCACTACAGCCAGTGCCGTAACGCGCAGAGCAATGGTCGCCTACAGCAGGTTTAAGGACAGTGCAAGCATGCGGGATTACAGCATTACAGCAGACGCTGTGGTAGCGTTTCCATTCTTTGAAGTCTAAATATTCCAGAAGGTATAATGTTCACAGCCGTGAATCCAGGGCTTAGAGCAGTGAAATCAAGTCTGCTATCACTAATTGTACCTCTAGTTTATAAGTTGGTAGAGAAAACATATATGTGCGATTAAAAAAAAAACAAGTTGATAGAGATGTTTTCTTTACTTGTAGGAGTTGCACATTATTGCCCATCGCATTAGCCCTTGACATAGGTGCATCCTTGGCAAATTACATTTTTCATACTTTGTTTCACTTCATAAATATATCAGGTGGCAGTGTTAGTTGGGACACCCTATATACATATACAAGACAAAAACCTCAGTACAGCAAACGAACAAAATGACATAATCAGTAACTGAAAACCATGAGAATAACAACACGTGAAGTGGAAACACAAACATTGTGCTTTACTGACGAATATTACAAAATGCGTGCTTAACCGCAAAAAAGGTGACATTAAAAGGAATAAGTGCTTAAACACGTCATAAATCAGATAAGCAAGTTCACAACACCCAAAAACTATGATAAGCTGTAGAATATATGGTAGATACACTATGTGATCAAAAGTGTCCTGACGCCTGGCTGAAAATGACTTCCAAGTTCATGGCGTCCTCCGTTGGTAATGCTGGAATTCAGTGTGGTGTTGGCCCACCTTTGGCCTTGATGACAGCTTCAACTCTCGCGGGCATGCGTTCAGTTAGGAGTTGGAAGGTTTTTTGGGGAATGGCAGCCCATTCTTCACGGATTGCTGTACTGAGGAGAGGTATCGATGTCGGTCGGTGAGATTTGGCACAATGTCAGCGTTCCAAAACATCCCAAAGGTGTTCTATAGGATTCAGGTCAGGACTCCGTGCAGTCCAGTCCATTACAGGGATGTTATTGTCGTGTAATCACTCCGCCACATACCGTGCATTGCGAACAGGTGCTCGATTGTGTTGAAAGATGCAATTGCCATCCTCGAAATGTTCAACAGTGGGGAGCAAGAATGTGCTTAAAACGTCAATCTAGGCCTGTCCTGTGATAGTGCCATGCAAAACAACAAGGAGTGCAGGCCCCCTCCATGAAAAACACGACCACACAACCGCCTCCGAATTTACTGTTGGCACTACACACGCTGGCAGATGACGTTCACCAGGCATTTGCCATATCTACACCCTGTCATCAGATCACCATGTTTTGTACACTGATTCGTCACTCCACACAACGTTTTCCACAGTTCAATCGTCCAATGTTTACGATCCGTACACCAAGCGAGGCGTCGTTGGGCATTTACCGGCGTGATGTGTGGCTTATGAGCAGTCGCTCGACTGTGAAATCCAAGTTTTCTCGCCTCCCGCCTAACCGTCATAGTACTTACAGTGGATCCTGATTGCGTCTGGAGCTCCTGTGTAATGGTCTGGATAGATGTCTGCCTATTACATATTACGAACCTCTACGAACTGTCGGCTGTCTCTGTCAGTAAACAGACGAGGTCGGCATGTACGCTTTTGTGCTGTGGGTGACCCTTCACATTTCCAACTCACTATCACATCGTGAACAGTGGACCTAGGGATGTTTAAGAGCCGGCCGGAGTGGCCGAGCGGTTCTAGGCGCTACAGTCTGGAACCGCGCGAGCTCCGGTCGCAGGTTCGAATCCTGTCTCGGGCATGGATGTGTGTAATGTCCTTAGGGTAGTTAGGTTTAAGTAGTTCTGAGTTCTAGGGGACTGATGACCTCAGAAGTTGTCCTATAGCGCTCAGAGACATTTGAACCATTTGATGTTTAACGGTATGGAAATCTCGCGTGCAGACGTATGACACAAGTGACGCCCAATCACCTGACCACATTCGAAGTCCGTCCCATTCTGCTCGCTCACGATGTCTAATAACTACTGAGGTCGTTGATATGGTGTACCTGGCAGTAGGTGGCAGCACAGTGCACCTAATACGAAAAACGTGAACGTGTCCGTGGGGTTGTCCAGATACTTTCGATCACATAGTGTATGAAGCTACCAGCATACATAACTAAAAGAGACAGGCGCGGGAAAAAATAAAAAAAAAATTACTGCTGACTGTACATACAGTAGTGAAACATGTAATACCAAAACCGTAAAACGGTGTTGGCAAGGCGGAATTCGTCATTTCGTCTTTTGGAGACGGTGGGGAGTGAAGCTATGGATGCTTTTTTTTTTTTTTTTTTTTTTTTGAGTCATCGGTCTTCTGAATAGTTTGATGCGGCTCGCAACGAATTACCTGTGCCAGTCTTTTCAGGGTAGCACTTGCAATCTACGTCCTCTATTATTTTCTGGATATCTTCCAATCTCTGTCTTCCTCCACAGTTTTTGCCCTCTACAGCTCCCTCTAGTATCATGGAAGTCATTCACTGATTTTGTAAAAGATGTAGTGTAATCCTGTCATTTCTCCTTGATAGTGTTTTCCACATATTCCTTTCCTCTCCGTTTCGCACAGAACCACCTCATTCCTTACTTTATCAGTCCGCCGAATTTTCAACATTCGTCTGTAGCATCACATCTCAAATGTTTAAATCCTCTTCTGTTCCGGTTTTCCCACAGTCCATGTTTCACTACCATACAATGCTGTGCTCCAAACGTACAGTCTCAGAAATTTCTTCCTCAAATAAAGACCTATTTTTATACTAGTAGACTTGGCAGGAATGCTATTTTTGCCAGTGCTAGTCTGCTTTTGCTGTCTTCCTTGCTCCATATGTCATTGGTTTGAAGTTAAGGAATTCTGATGCCTAGGCAGCTGCTTCGTGACCATCAATCCTGATGTTAAGTTTCTCGCTGTTCTCATTTCTACTATTTCTCATTACTTTCGTCTTTCTTCGAATTATTCTCAATCCATACTCTGTTCTGATCAGCCTGTCATTCCATTGAGCAGACCATGTAATTCTGCTTGACTTTCAATCAGGATAGTAATGTCATCAGCGAATCGTATCATTGATATCCTTTCTCCTTGAATTTTAATTCCACCCCTAAACCTTTCTTTTATTTCCATCATTGCTTCCTCGATGTACAGATTCAACAGTAAGGGCGAAAGACTACATTCTTGTCTTACACCCTTTTTAATACGAGCACTTCATTCAAGATCGTCCACTCTTATTATTCCCTCTCGGCTGTTGTACATATTGTATATGACCCGTCTCTTTATATAACTTACCCCTGTTCTTCTCAGCATTTGGAACATACTGCACCATTTACATTGTCGAGTGCTTTTTACCAGGTCGACAAAACCTATGAATGTGTCTTGATTTTTCTTTAGTCTTGCTTCCATTATTAACCGCAACGTCAGAAATCCCTCTCTGGTGCCTTTACCTTTGCTGAAGCCAAACTGATCGTCTTCTAACAGATCCTCAACTTTATTTTCCAACCTTCAATATATTATTCTTGTCAACAACTTGGATGCATCAAGTCTTAAGCAGATTGTGCGGTAATTCTCGCACTTGTCAGCTCCTGCAGTCTGTGGAATTGTATGGATGATATTTTTCCGAATGCCAGATGGTATGTCGCCAGACTCAAACATTCGACACATCTACGTGAATAGTCGTGTGGTTACCAATTCATCAAATGATTTTAGAAATTCTGATGGAATTTTATCTGCATTATTTGATCTTGAGTCCTTGATACCTATTTTAAATTATTATTGTAATACTGCAACCCCCATCTCTTATAAATCGACTCCTGTTTCCTCATCTATCACGTCAGACAAATCTTCATCCTAATAGCGGTCTTCAATGTACTCTTTCCACCTATCCACTCCCTCCTCTGCGTTTAACAGTGGAATCCCTGTTGCATTCATGATGTTACCACCTTGCTTTTAATTTCACTGAATGTTGCTTTGACTTTCTTATATGCTGAGGCAGTCCTTCCGACAATCAGTTCTGTTTTTTCACATTTTTCATGCAGCCATTTCGTCTTAACTTCCCTGCAACATTTATTTAACTACTGAGTGATTTGTATTTCTGTAGTCCTGAATTTCTCCGAACATTTTTTTACTTCCTTCTTTCATTGATCAACTGAAGTATTTCTTCTGTTGCCCATGTTTTTTTCGCAGTTGCCTTCTCTGTATCTATGTTTTTCTTTCCAGCTTCTGTAATAACCCTTTTTAGAGCTGTGCATTCCTCTTCAACTGTATTACCTACCGAGCTGTTGCTTAATGCTACATCTATAGCCTTAGAGAATTTGGGGCGTATCTCGTCATTCCTTAGTATTTCTTTGCGTATTGACCCTGATTAATCTCTTAAACTTCAGCCTACTCCTCATCACTACTACCCTGTGATCTGAGTCTATATCGGATCCTGGGTAAGCTTTACAATCCACTATCTGATTTCGGAATCTCAGTGTGACTCTGCCGTAATCTAACTGAAATCTTCCCGTATCACCCAGCCTTATCCATGTACACCTTCTCCTCTTGTGAGTCTTGAACAGAGTATTCGCTAATACTAGCTGAAACTTGTTACTCAATTAGTCATTCTCCTGTCTCATTCCTTGTCGTAAACGCATATTTTCCTATAACTATTTCTTTTATTCCTCTCACTGCAACTGCATTCCAGTCGTCCACGACTATTAGATTTTCGTCTCCCTTTATGTACTCTATTACCCTTTCAATATCCTTCTACACTTTCTCTGTCGCTTCATGCTCAGCCTGCGACGTCGGCATGTATACCTGAACTATCGTTATTGGTATTGGTTCGCTGTCGATTCTGCTAAGAACAACCCTATCTCTGCACTACTTTCCTATTCATAACGAATCTTACCTCCATTACACCATTTCATGCTGCTGTTGATGTTGCCCTATACTTATCTGACCAGAAATTTTTGTCTTCTTTCCATTTCACTTCGAATCCGCCAACGCTTAAATTTTGATTAATAATAATAAGCATTGGCCGTTCTGCGAGTGGGCCTTCGCCTCCGAAAGCCCATGTCGATGATGTTTCGTTGATTGGTTCGTATTCTGACACTTGTTGATGGCCCAGCATGGAAATCTGTAGCAGTTTGCAGGAGGGTTGCACTTGTACCACGTTGAACGACTCTCTTCAGTCACCCAACGGTGGCTGAAGAGAATCGTTCTTCTAGGATCTTTCTCCGACCGCAGCGACGTCGGAGATTTGACGTTTAGCGGATTCTTAATATTGAGGGTAGGCTCGCGAAATGGCGTAAGGGAAAATACCCAGTTCATCACTACCTCGGAGATGCTGTGTCCCATCTCTCGTGCGCCGACTATTACACCACGTTGATACTCACTTAAATCTTCATAACCTGCCATTGTAGCAACAGTAACCGACCTAAGAACTGCCCCAGACCCTTGTTTTATATAGGCGATGCCGACCGCAGTCTTCTGCTTTATTACATATCTCCGTATTTCAATACGCACGAGTACACCAATTTCTTTGGCGTTTCAAGGTATTTTGGATAACTTACGAGGGGAGCTTTTGGGAGGTGCATCGAGTTATGAGCTCCTACTTCGCCTGCTTATAGTGTGGGCAGGCACCTATCACACCCTAAAATTGTAGGTGCCAATGCGGCTACTTTTTTGAAATATTGCCTGTTTTATCCCACCAACTTGCTGGTATCCTCCATAAGGAGCTATTTATGCTTCTGTAAAGATTGGAGCACATGTAATTCAAAGTGCATATTTTATTGCTTCATGTTGAAGTTTGAATTTCTTTAAAAAAAAAAAACTTTTTTTGATGTTTAACTTAATTCTTTCTGGTAACTTAGTAACACAGTCTTCTGTTGTCTCTCTTTAACATCAACATAATTGAAATGATCAAACTGTTTTTTTAACCGCTTCATGTATAACATGTGTACATGGTTAGTACATGAACTAAATATTTGGAATGTGTAACATGGTTTATTTAACAAATGTTTTTACAAAAAAAGTGGCTAGTGAGCTAGACTCCCGTTCAGGCGACCCTGGTTCGAGACCCGTCTATGCTACTTTTGTTTCCTTTTTTCAAATGCCTGCCTTAATTTACAATTAATCATGAATATTCCGCAAGGAACTGATTAAAAATAATTACAAGCCTCTATAAATCAAAATTAGAAATTGAATGTCACATTTTGTTTCAATCTTTTACTTTTTTTATTTTAACAGGAAATTAAGCGTAATGTAATTACTTGAAATATTTTATTATTGCTCAACGTGTTTTCGTTGTATTTTTAATTTTCTTCCGTTGAGGTAGGGAATATTAAAAAACCGACGAATGAGGGATTAAAAATACGTTTCATTTAATGGAAAGTTAATCGATATTTCATATATTTTGACGAGTACATTCCGACGAATGACACTTGTTATAAAAACAATCAAAACATTTGCTCTTTCGACACCACGAACATCGTACGAATGCACATTCATTTTCGTCGCAATCGCATCTGTATTGGCTCAAGTCCGCAGGAAACGTCACTGCATTGACGTTATGGAATACTTCTTTTTGTGATGGATCTAGCGTCGCGGAAACATAAGTAGCATAGACGGGTCTCGAACCTGGGTCGCCTGGAAGGGAGTCTTGTTTGCTTGCCATTTTTTTCTGTTTTTTATTTTTATTTTAATTTTATTTTACTTTTATGCAAATGGGTAAAAGGAAAGCCATTCCTCTTCGGCTACATAAACAGAATGATAGGAAATCGTCCCGTTACTACGTAAGGGTGCTCCATACTATATGCCGCTGCGAATTTTTCGATGAATGTCGTCTCTTCCTGTGTTGTTTTCGTTGTTTGTTCAAACTCATAAAAAAAGGAACTGGGAAGAGGTGCTATGTTTATCTTCTCATGTCGTCGATAATCCAGCTGCGAGGCGGATTATGGAATGCGCTCCAAAGAAAATTAGAAAAATATTGCCTGTATTTAGGGTTCTTGACGATCGCACAATGTCGTTCGTTAAGATAATACCAAAAATCAAGTACTGTCTTTTCGCCATTACCGAATAGGTAGTGAACAGTGTGGCCACTAATCCACGTCACAGTTCATTTTTGCTCTTGGGAAATACATCTCATCGGGGAAAAGAAGTGATCGGGTAGTTATCCTGTCGGGAGTCGTGCGTGTGAGAAAAGCCAATATTTGACGCAGCAAATAGCAAACGTCCTTTGCCGACCCGCATTCGAAACGATGTTCATCCGTGCCAGTCACATGGCATGTGGTACACAAGGGTGAATCGGCGAGATGGATGTGATGTAGGCGGGACTGGCACAACTGTTTCCCATTAACAGTTACGTACCATGCAGATTGCACCTCAGTATCACTGCCTGCCACACAGCGCGCCACTTTGTGCTGGGGTGTTTGCTTTCAATCACATTCGGCGTCCTGTTCATTTGCATGGCAGCATATATTGCCCTCGTCATCATCAAGCCTGTGTGTAGTAGTGCGATAAGGGTGTAGCTTAATTCAAGGAATAATTGGCTAACGTAGACGAAAGATGCTGGGATGTCTGATATCATCACAGGGGGTGCGAGTGAGGTTGGTCGTAAGGCCTCCAGTAAGTTCCCATCTCCGCAGTTCAGAGGGACTGGTGTTGGGTGGGAGAAGCCAAATGGCACATACGGTGTAGCAGGTTCCTAGGTCCCTAGAATTATGCTGGAGGGCATGCTCCGCTACTGGGTATTGGATATCTCCTAGGCGGACAGTTCGTGTGTGTCCGTTCTTGCGCTCAGCCTAGTTGTTGTCATACCAATGTAAAAGGCTGTGCAGTGCAGGCATGTCAGCTGATAAATGACATGTGTAGTTTCACACGTGGCCCTGGATCTGTGATCCCGAGTGAGGAAGTTACAGCACTCTTACTCGGAGTTGTTTTCATGTAACAAGGCTTAAAAGTTTAATACTTTACTAACTCACGGCGTTTGGGAAACTAGTTTGCCTACCTTATTATTATCATTCCTTATTGATTTACTTACCTTGTTAACCCTCCTATCCCTATCAATTGAAATATGGAAAAATACAAACGAGAAGAATAACATCCGCTAGATTTCTTCGAGATTCGAATCCGGATTTTTCGATTCGCAGCCTGTTACCTTAGTCGTTGCGCTATCGGCGACAGACGTTAACCATGTGGGTACAGACGCGGCAGTTGTAAAAGTTTCTTACCTCGATTTCTGGAAAAGTATGCATTTTCGGACCCTAAACCTGATGATGAAAGATGCTCTATTTACAATTATCTATCGATCCCGCCTACTTTGAGTCTGTCGCTCGTCATAACCTTTAGGGGTGATTTTCTCAAAAACGTGGGGGTGTTGGCCCAAAATATCTTAGAGACCTTCGTTTTAGGTTGTACACAAGCGACCTGCCAAATCTGAGCCTATTCTGTTGTCCGTCTCTGAGGCCTTCCCCTTGTGAGTCTCGTGGACGAAAAGCGAGAGCTGGGTTTCACAAGATCGTCTTTTTCGAAACCCATCAAATTTATAGAAAAACGCTACGAACTTTTACGCACCAGCCCAACAAAAAGTGCTAGAACATCCGAATGCTGATTGCAGTACTGTTGATGACGGTGCAGCAGATGGAAGCAAAGTGCCGTTGCGCAGCGGGCACAGGGGTTGCGCTGCCTGCTGGGGCGCAGCACGTGCGCGCCGGCCGCACACGTGGACCGCACGCGGGCAGCGCGGCTCGTGGGGACCTGTTGCTGGCGGCGCCCCCACCGCGCCACACGGGCTGCCGCCGGCTCGGCTCACTCGCGGCTCGGACGCGCCGCTGCACGCACCGCAGCTACTGCCGCCGCATGCCTCGCGCCACAGCCGCTGCCGACTGCTCAGCCGCCGCAAAGGTTCGCGCTGTTCGTGCGCTGGGGCGGTCGGACTCCGCCAGCGCTCAGTGTTGTGTTGTTGCTGCTGCTACTACTACTACCACCACCGCGCGACTAGTGACAAGCGAGTGCTCGTGACGGCCAACTCTGCGGCGTCGATGTGTGCTGCTGCTGCCGCCGCCGGCTTCGACACCGGGACATAATTCAGTCGGTGAGTCGTGTAATTCGTAGACGTCGCGAGCGTCCATCTACATCCACATCCATACTCCGCAGGCCACCTGACGGTGTGCGGCGGAGGGTACCCTGAGTACCTCTATCGGTTCTCCCTTCTATTCCAGTCTCGTATTGTACGTGGAAAGAAGGATTGTCGGTATGCTTCTGTGTGGGCTCTAATCTCTCTGATTTTATCCTCATGGTCTCTTCGCGAGATATACGTAGGAGGGAGCAATATACTGCTTGACTCTTCGGTGAAGGTATGTTCTCGAAACTTTAAACAAAAGCCCGTACCGAGCTACTGAGCGTCTCTCCTGCAGAGTCTTCCACTGGAGTTTATCTATCATCTCCGTAACGCTTTCGCAATTACTAAATGATCCTGTAACGAAGCGCGCTGCTCTCCGTTGGATCTTCTCTATCTCTTCCTCGAAACAGCTCTTCACTTTCAAAATATTTCTAGAAGAAAAGCAGCCAGTTGCGAAATTTTTTATGTATGGAACTAGAGCCACTGTGAATCTCTTCTTTCCTTCATTTATAAGGGGTTGGATTGGAATGTTTCGGGAAGGAGACCAGACAACGAGGTCATCGGTCTCATCGGATTAGGAAGGATGCGGAAGGAAGTCGGCCGTGCCCTTTTCAGAGGAACCATCCCAGCGTTTGCCTGGAGTGATTTAGGGAAATCACGGAAAACCTAAATCTGGATGGCCGGAGGCGGGATTGAACCGTCGTCCTCCCGAATGCGAGTCCAGTGTCTAACCACTGCGCCACCTCCCACGGTGTGAATCTCTCGGAGGAAAACATCTACCTGCATAGGCAGCTTTATTTTAAAGTAACCACTTCATTTCATTGACATTTTCAACTTTTGTAGTCCTGACTTCCTCAGTTACGTGTAATATTACGGTGTGCTGATAATTTTTACTTATGGACCGTCTGACAGCGACTGAATAAAACACAATTTTAGTGCCACACGCGTTTCGCCTTCATTTTCTGCAAGGCGTCATCAGTGGCCTGGAATATGTACATATATTGGAACAAATAAGCCCTCGGTCACAAATATTAAGTCAAAATTGACCTGGTTTCGGCGCTACTATGAGCGTCGTCTTCAGAATTAGACTAACTATTCTAAAACATATTAGGTATATAGTACATTAATAAAATTAAAGTTTGTACTGACTTACTGACTTAAGTCACATATTAAAAAAGATCTAAGCCAGAAAGGCGACGTCATGAACAGTTGTGAGATGGCGAGCCGCTATGAGCTGCTCGTACTGTGAACAAGGGTTGCAACAAGACTTTTTAATATGTGGCTTGTAAGTACTGCATCTTTTCCAGTAAGTACAAACTTTAATTTTATTAATGTACTATTTACCTAATTTGTTTTAGAACAGTTAGTTTAATTCTGAACACGACGCTCATAGTAGCGTCGAAACCAGGTCAATTTTGACTTAATATTTGTGACCGAGGACTTACTTGTTCCAATATAATTCTGACACAGTCACTGAACCTTACAGCTATGTTCAAAGTTTTATGTGTACATATGTTTGCTATTTAATTTACATTTTTGTCACTGTACCTATAGGTTATAAACAGTTCTGGTGGTTGGTATTTCCGATTAAGTAGTAATGTTTTGAACGGTACTTACAGGTTGCGTGGACAATTTGTTACATATTACGCTCCTGTTGCAGTTTTGGTGTTGTTCTTCTTCTTAAGAATGCCAATTTGCGGTTTTCCGCCCACATTCCACAGCACTATGAACTGAACGCTTGTTTCAATGCAATGTTTTGGTTTCTGATGCCGACAGTCAGATGTTTCTGCCAAAGATCGAATGTTATTGCCAAACTTTGATGTGTAATTATTGAAGTATCTGTGATCTGTTCGTGTATGCATTTGAGTGTGTGTGTGTGTGTGTGTGTGTGTGTGTGTGTGTGTGTGTGTGTATTTTGGTGTGGGTGTGGTACAATTTTTTTTGTCCACTCAACCTGTAAGTACAGTTCAAAAGATTACTACTCAATAGGAAACATCAAACACCAGAACTGTTTATAACCTATAGGTACAGTGACAAAAATGTAAATTAAATAGCAAACATATGTACATATTCCAGGCCACTGATGATGCCTTGCAGAAAATAAAGCCGAAACTCGTATGGCACTAAAATTGTGTTTTATTCAGTAGCTGTCAGACGGTCCATAAGTAAAAATTATCAATATACCATAACTTCATTTCATTACTTAGCGACTACAGAAATTCACCCCTTTGGCGTTATCAAGCTACATCACAGTACAAAAATTAATATGCCAATACGTAGCATAATACAGCGTATATCAAAAAGAATCATTCGATTTTAAAAAAAATCATAACTATTATGTTATTTGAGACATGCGTTGTAATGTACAAACTCTCGAGTTTTGCATGGTTCCCTCTAGGCAGCAGCAGTATGCGGTAATTTTTAAATCAGAGGATTCCTGAACGATGGATCGGTCGCACTGGACCAAAAGATTCAGCCTTACATTACTGCTTCCAAGGTCACTGACTATATGTGATTATTCCTTGTGTGGGGTTTGTAAAATACACTGTTTACGTACTTCCGTTACCAGCAACAATGAACGAACTGAGACATCGCATAACAGCATCTGTGGAAGCTGTAACTCAAGACATGCTCGCTGCTGTGTGGGAAGAATTTGAATACCGCATTGACATATGTTACGCATCTCAAGGGGGGGCATATTGCCATCATCAGATCTTCTGCAGTAAACCAATGAAAAGGTACGAAAAATCACATTTCGGGTTTTATTTCATCAAAAACCAAATTTCTTTCTATATGTTGATTAGTTTTAGACACAATAGATGTCAGACCGGATGATCCTTTTTGATAGAAGCAGCATGTGGAGGTGTAATTAATAAGGCTGTCACACAACCATAAGTAATGGGCACAGCTACCTTAGGCGTGAAATCCATATCTAGAGACGAAAAAAATTCGAGCCTTAAACAATTATTTTGACACGCTCTCCACATCATGTACGTTTTTATTTTAAATAGTTAGAATAAAATATTGTAATGTGTTGTTTGCCATGACAGTGACAAAAACCGCAGAAGGATCGCATTTTTTCAGTGTTACATATGGATGTGACATCTGAGATAGTTTTGCCCGAACTACTACGATTCTGCGAAACACTCACCAGGGACGCCATCACAAGTTGATTACTCCATACAGGTGTGTGGAATGTATCACGCTACGTAGGCTACAATTTTTTGTCGTGTTATAGTTTCATAATGCCCAAGGGACGAAATGAGCTAGTTGTTACATAATGAAACAAGTTGGTTATTTCAAAATAAAACAGCCTACACACGAAAATGACTTCTCTCGAGGTAGAAACAGTACAAATTCAAACAGTCGAGATCGCTGTTGTACAACATTTTTGTGATGACCGGTTTCAGCAAAGTACGTTGCCATCATCAGATCTTCCACAGTACGCTGTTTTTATGTAGTAGTTATTTATGTTTGACTTGCTGATATACCACTGTTCTCATCTTCATGAAGTATCGTTCTATGATATGACACGGTATAATACTCATTTGAACAAGAGTCAGTGAAATGTACTGCAGAAGATGTGATGGTGACAAAGTAGATTGCTGAAATCGGTCATCACAATAAATGCTGTACAAGAGCGATGTTATCTGTCTGAAGGTGTACTTCTGTTTCTACCATGATCTAGATCGCCTCCAATTTCATAATGTTAAGTGTATATTATTTACTCTGGGTGTGCGTCTTTTGTTTTTTTAATTGACCGTCCTTCAACATGCCCATCACGTGACCATGACAATTACAGCGTAAACATAGCGCAGTTATTTATAAATATTTTCATTGTTGCAGAAATAACTTGTGGTGTGATGGGTATGCTCTTAATCGTGAAACTCCGAATTGCAAGTCACTTTAGGACGTATCTTAGGCATCAAGGAAGAATTGCAGGTAGTATTGTGAGCTGTATGGTGAGGGGAGCGGGGGTATAAGAAAAATTAAGAGCGAGGCCAAGGCTTGACTATAGCAAGAAAATTCAAATGGACTTATGTTGCATTACGTATGCAGAGATGATGTGGCTTACGCAGGACAGGCTTATGTGCGGGAGTCATCAAATCAATCTTTGGTTTGACGAACTAAGAAAACGCTAAGTAGTGGACCTCGGTTGCGGCTTTCGTAGTTTATGCAAGATATTTCTGCATAACATGCGTTAAAATACTATCAGACATTTGTGCATTACGTACTATAGGTTCTCTTAATTTACACTGCAGTTTCAATTTTAATGACGAAAGGTGAGTTAAATATGGTGCGGACGTTAATATTTGTGTACACTACAGATCACCCCGTTATCACAACTTTTATTTGACATTCAAATTCGTTGAGAACCAAACTGTAATCTTCCAGCCAAATGCAGACCTCTAGCTAGACTACAGATCAAACTATCACCATTATGAAGATATCTTGTGTGTGTGTGTGTGTGTGTGTGTGTGTGTGTGTGTGTGTGTGTGTTTGTGTGTGCGCGCGCGTGTGTGTGTAAGAGTTTCTAGTGCCTACCGCCTCCCATGTATGTTCATATGCATCACAATATTGTCAGAGATTTTTATGTTGCACAACAAAACTTTTCTAAACTTTCTTGCACTTGTTGGTTACGCCAACTCAAAACCAATTTGTCACTTTTATACTTAACCTAGTTCTCAGGCGACGCTACAGATCATTCTGTGACCACAACCAATATTTTAAAGGAACTGACTATCACACTCTAATCCAAATTTTTTGCATTGTGGGACTTTATTAATAATTCCATCTTGCGTCATTCTGGTTTTCTGGAATGAAATAATCGTCAACTGTATCATCAGAAAGTAGCTACGTATGGTATAAACAAGGACAAAAATTTAAAAACAATTATGAGATTCACCTACTCATATTTGAGGTGCTGCGATAGAAGTGCCTGAGTAAAATATATAAACTAGGACAATACATTTTTAAAAAGTTGAGACTTACCTGCGTGTCTTCTTCACATACTGGAGCGATAGGATTATATGCACTCTGTCTGGGGCCCCAGCCGCGTCTTTCGTCGAACTATATCGAATCATCAACTTTCAGGAAACTCAAAAGTATTATCATTAAATCACGGAGAAAAATCACAATGTAAAAATAGTCCAAATTTTCCATGGAGAAATTGTTAGTTCCTAAAAACCAAACAAGGAAAAAATCATCGCTATTTGTGGTGGTATTTACAGGAGAGAAAATGATATCCGAAAATCTTTTTACATTTTAACAAGATGGTGCCCCAGCGCTCATAATTATTTGAGGAACCTCACGATTAACCGCCAATAACTGCTGATAAAATTTCTTTATTGTACAACCAGTTTAGGTCCGCAGGTAATCATTAGGATCATAAAAGCTTTTAGAACGTCATACCAGGAGATAAAATCAGTGGCATCAGACCGTAAAATCCGTGAATTCGTCGCTGTTTGTCAAACATTAGAAAATTATATCTTCAACCATAAGAATATGCAGAACAGGGCACCAATTCATATTTTTTATAACATCGATCAGTAATGCAGAAAGCAATATGTAGTGTGTCCGTTCGTAATGTTAATGGTGAATGTTAACATAAAACTAATGAGGGCTGTGTTTTGCATATTTTTATGATTCACGATGTAAATTTTTAGTATTTTATGACCGTACCCAATTTCAAAGATTTTTCCTTATCTGAGGTCATTAATTTTATCGTCTAGTATGATGCAGAAGCTTTTATGAAACTGGTGATTGTCTGTGGACCGAAACTGGTTGTTCAATAAAGAAATTTTATCAGATGCTCTTGGCAGTAAATCACGACGTTATTCAAGAAAATTTTTTTGTCACTCACTCTTAACCACCATTGGTAGTGAACGCAGGGGTGTGAGGAAAACACGTTCTGCAACACGAGCCTGAGCAAACATATGGCTGTATTCACACTGTGGCTTATGCGTTAAAAAGCTAAGATTGAAAAAAAATGGCTAACGGACAAATAAACATTTCAAAAAAGAAAACTACTGGTTACTGTTTCTGCTCGAATTAATCTCAATTTACGAATGTCGCAGCCTGCGATGAAGTCTACTAGGGCAAGATAACACAGACAAAAAAACACTCAAGTGCTAGAATAATACCTGCAGTTATCATATCTTCTTCTGCGCGAGAGAGCTGTATATTGCCTGATATTTGTTTTGGAATGATCTTAAACATCTGCAAAAGCTACAGTATTGGCTACAGTTTCTAAATGCGATGGAAATTCTGCAGATATATTGAAATTCGTTTATCTGTCAAGTGTTTCTCGCGCATATTTATACCGTATATTTTTCTGTAAGGTAAGTGACACTGGATATTTCCAAAGTGATTTCTTCTACTTCCATTATCTAATACTTACTCTCGCTTTCACCCATGTTTTTACCGAGATTTCCAGTTTCTTTCTGTGAAATACATTTAGACGTTTGCGTCAAACAACATATTTTTCGTTTTAGTGGAGTAACCGAAAGCTGGTTTTCTTTTATTTTTGTATGAATGTATTGTAACGAGCCAAATAATTACTGAAGCCCTAATTCGTACTTATGAAGCACTGCAATTTAACCCTCAGCTCAAATGAAACTACTTATTAACTACTCGCATAGACAAGTACGGTTATACAGTGCGTGAAATATGGTTTGACAGTAATGTTAAAATTTTGTAAATCTTCTTTGTGAATGCAATTTTTTTTCCGAATGTATATATTACGGGTTTACTATCTAGTTCATCGAGTTTTAACACCCTGTTTTCATCACCACGATAGCACGCCCAGAGCATAAAAATTGATATTCCCGTAGCCATTAATGTAGAATAGTACTTTAATTTTTGCTCTGTATGGTGATACTAAGGTTTTTAAGTGTTCTCGAAAGTAAAACATTTGTAAAATACTCTGTGAAGATGAGACTGCGAAACGATTGATACGTGAGTAGTGAACTTTTTTTTCTCGACCTTTTTAGCATCCACGGAAACTGTCGCCAATAGCTCATGATCTACTGAATATTCAATAAAATTCTTCTGGGTTAGAGACCGCATTGTCATTTATAATTTTTTTTTCAACGTTTCGGCGTCTGTTGCAAGACGCCTTCCTCAGGGTGTGTTGCTAAATTTTATAAATGACAATGCGGTCTCTAACCCAGAAGAATTTTATTGACATTGACAACGGCCGCGGAAGCCTACGGTTACATTTACTGAATATTGAGTTTTGAGACTTTTACTGTACTGCTGAAAAGCTCAAGGTCAGTTGATAGGGTTTCGTAATCTGTCTCAATCTGATCTCTCGCACTTTGTTGTAATTATTGTCGAATTCTCTTATTTTATACTTTGCGCCCGTAGCAATTTTTTTCCGTGGTGTATTGTATCAGATAAACACGACTCATAGAAACATATCTCTATGGAGGGGAAAAAACTATTAAGTATCAGACAGATATAAATCTTTAAACGGACGAAACAGGAGATCTTCAGATATTGTTCCTGCCTATGATTTGTTGAAGAATGTGCGCAAGGAAATAGATGATTTCCTTACAGGGATAAATCAAATTTTACTTAATTTTATCCATAGTTGCCAGTGTTTCTTCCGTGACTGTATTACTTTCGTAATAAAATTTTGTTTGTGAAACCCTAGATTATGAATTCTCTGTTGAAGCCACTGTGGATAATATACGATAAATGTAGTCAAAACCATGAACGATCTAGGAAGATATTTATTGGACAGACCGACTTAAAAATCAGTTGACAGCTAGTAATTAATTTTGTTAACATTCGGATGAGTTTTATATACCTCATTGTCATACGCAATAATCATTTTGGCCATAGAGTTATCAACAGGGCCTCACGTAACTCCACTTTTTTTTGGGTGACTTGGCTTGATTTCGTATGGATAACGCAAATTACGGTTCCTGATCTTGTAAATGTGAATAAGGACCACGAACTTTTTTTAGAAAATATCAGCTTGATATTGAGTTCACTGTCAGCAGAAAATTATCATTACTATTGGATTTTACGTTGTGCTAAATACTTTTGTTTGAATGTCTGTACCTGTGTTTTGGTGGTTATTGTCAAGATTATTTTTTTGGTTTCCACAATCTTATCAGCCAATGACATCCACTGCTAGGTAAAGGTCTCCTGACATTCGTGCATTGCATTCTTTAGCTAAATGCATACGCGTGCATGTTGCCCCTGAGTGGGTTTTTAATATCATATACACAGGTTCAATTACTTTCTTATCTGCTGGAGCCCATCGAAGTATTTAGTTGTTCCATTGGACATCCATCCGATATCCGTATGTTACCAGCTCATAACTGAGTTAGTTTAATAGCAAGGCGATTTTTAATATCACTCGTGCCAAGGCGGGCGTAGTACTGGCCCCTGACTATCACAGTAGCAAAATAAAAGTACGTAGATAACTATAGCGCTTTTAGTAAAGCACCTCATCTACCGATTGCATCTATAATTATGGTTTCTTTTTCATCGTCTCCTTCTTTGTCTTCTCATTCTCAGCAAGTGTCCGTCGAAATGGTACATAACTGCCTCTGGAAGGAAGAAAGGAAGATTAGGGGATAACATCCCATCTGCAACGACGTCATTAGTGGTGAAAAATAATTTCAAATTGGAAGAACAACCAATTAAACCCGCCGTGTGCTTTTACAAAGAACAACCCCGGCGACTTAGAAATCACAGAAAACGTAATTGTGGATGACCAGGCGGGTGCTGGGATCTCCACCCTCTCGACTAGGACCATAGTGTCTTCCCACTGTCTGCAGGTCATCTAGTAGCCAGTCTAAATTGTTTCTCGCTTAAATTTATATCTGTAATCTTGGAGTACAATTCGTTGTGGCCTCAGTGAGCACTAATGGTTGTTATCGATGAAGCAACTGTTTTTCGATTATATCGTTTTTTTGTCCACGCCAGTTTAACCCGATGGTTAAAATCACTCAAAATATTCGGTTTCTGAATGAACCGATTTTCGGTTTTTTGATGTTCTTATTTTTTGAAATAAACGTAGAAACAAAACAAAGACTGAAAAATTTTGACCGTCTCAGTTCCAGGATACGTGGAATCAAAATATTCAATTAAATACGCAAATAAAAAAACAAAAAGGTAATTCGTCCACTATTCACTGCTGTTCTCAAAAAGTGACAAGTGGTTGAGTACCACTAAATAGTCACCAGTATTCTCCTGCTGATTCCAATTTTTTGAAACTCTGCTCAAAAATTATAATCGTCGATTATATCAGTGTTTGAGTACTACGAATAGTCAGAGTGAAACTCAAGGTTGAAGAACTCTGTTTTTCGTGTTCATTTGTCAGTTTTCAAGGACTACAAGCAGACGATGGCATATTATGTAGACACAGGCAGCTGATCAGCTACTTTCTATTTTTATTGTATACTGTGAATGAACTGTTGGTAAGTTTTTAATTTATGACTGCGACCATAATTTCCTTCCTCTTTACCGAGCGAGGTGGCGCAGTGGTTAGCACACTGGACTCGCATTCGGAAGGACGACGGTTCAATCCCGCGTCCGCCCATCCTGATTTAGGTTTTCCGTGATTTCCCTAAATCGCTCCAGGCAAATGCCGGGATGGTTCCTTTGAAAGGGCACGGCCGACTTCTTTCCCCATCCTTCCCTAATCCTATGAGACCGATAACCTCGCTGTTTGGTCTCTTCCCCCAAATAACCAACCCAACTTCCTCTTTAATTATTTTGTAAGGTGTTAGGCAAATCCAACACCTTCCATGAAATCCCTAACATGATAAGCAAATCCAGTAGTATGTCACATAGCTCCGAATAAATCGTGACATTAAATTAACCAAAGTAATACGAGTAACGAGTGAGCAAATGGAATACCACAGACTAACACAAGAATGCCTAAATGCATGTCGTACCTTCCCACCGTGAGACCGACGCAGTTCCGAGGGGAGAAACGAGAACAGAAGCCGAGAGCAGAACCGTGTTAAGCTAGAAGGCCCTACGATAAGGGACGGACTGGACACCCAAGTCGCCAGCCTACCTCTAAGACTACCACCCGCACGTTTTAGCGTGAGACTTTTTTGCGTCTCTGTTACGTCAAGGACCACCCCCCAGCCCACGTTAAAAGCTAGAGCCCTCCAGAAAAACAGTATAGATCTTACGATAACGCTAAAAGGACCACACCAGCTGCAGGTTTTAGTGTGAGACTTTTTCGCGTCTCTGCTACGTTGCAAACTTTACAAAAAACATTGCCCCACCACGAAAAGCATAACGTTTCTCATTGGATAGACAGAATTTTTGTAGGCGGAGCTTAAGGTTAACATTGAGACCCTGATTGGTCAGATGAAAACACAGCCAGATAGTTCTTTTTTTTAAACCAACTTCGGTAAATGTAGTAAGGAGAAGTTAGGAGACAGTTGCTTCCGAGATGGCGAGGTGAGCGGAGCTGTACTGCCCGCCGCTGCCCTGACGCTGCCTAAACACCGACAAGGTAAAGAACGCACGCATTTTTGAGCGCATAAAGCTTCACTCGGAACTGCGGAAGTCTCATCTGTTACACCTCCTTTTTTTGCGTAATACTAGTGCCGATCGTCAATTAAAGCTCATGGTGTTCACATTTGCCACTTGAAGTAAAAATCCGAGATGATTTTTCTGCTATATAGTTATTGAGAAGCCACATCAGCCACTGTAATTTACGACAAGTTAGATAAGTAATTAAAGATAATTGAGAGTCACTGTAAACTATTTTGATAGTTTTCTGTTTTGTGAAATTTAAATTAAACCTAGATTATAGATGTGATATGGCATAGGTCATCCTTCGATCGATTGTAGAACTTGGAAACCCATTCAGGGAATATTCGTTCACATTTTTGTTGAACGCGGTTGGTTTTTACCATCCTGTATTAAAACATTTCCTTTTATCAACAGTGCAATTTATAAACGATGTTTTGTGAGTAGAATAAAATTTCCAATGGTAAACTTAACTGCTTCTTCGACGTTATTTTACCAGCTAACTAAAAATAGGAAAGCCTTGAACCCTTTCCACTAAATTTAGTTAGTATTAAGATTCTTTTACAGGGAGTGCAGTGGAGCTGACGCTGAGATCATTTAGTATTTGGTTATATCATCGCTAGTCTCACGGAACTCTTCTGAATTCTACATGTCATGTGAGGTCTGGCGTCTCCTTACCAGCAACAGGTCCCAGGTTCAAACTAGTCAATTCCCTAAAAAACACTCTCAGAGCGTCGTTGCGCGAAAGTGGCAGGGAGACACCATATAGAACAAACAGACACCACCATGAATGTTTAGAATTTCATAGAGATGGCAGACAAATCGTTAATCTTTTAAAGTAGATTAAGCATTATAGTTCATTACTACGTTTCTTTGTAGAAGTATTTCCAGGCTAAGATTGCCTGCGACGACAGCGATAAACTACCAAATAGACAAGGTGGGGGCAAGTCTTACGCAGTGCGCGTCCACTGCGGCTGACACTTAGAAGCGTCACAAAAAGCCACTAGCCAGCGCGGCTGACGCTCGTAAGCGGTCGCGCTCACTGTCGGATTACGCAGTCTAGTTGCAGCGTCTAAGCTACCATAAAAGCGTGTACACCTTCGTGTAGTCAGTTACCGAACATACATTGTGTTAAATTGACAAAGGAACAGTTACTTAGTGTACTAGGCGACAGTGATTTTCTGTGTAGTGAGGACGAGGCATACCACGGAGATTCTCATTTAGAGGCTGCAGAAGAATTGCAGAGTGATGATAGCGTGGAAGCACAGCTTTCGAATCAGTTTCATGACAATACCTGCCGTTCCAGAGCGTTACCGGCCCGCATTCGCACGTTGCCGGGCCGCACTGAAGAGTTGCGCGCCTGCACCGATGCCGCAGCGAAAGTGTGAAGCCGCGACACACGGCAACAGGGACATTATTGTCTCAGCATTGCTGTACCAGTGCTTGTGCTGTGTGTTTGTTGCTAGTTTCTGTCAGCACTGTTATTAAAAGAGCACTGTTCGGTTTTCCCAATCTCTATAACAGCGCAGTACTTCAAATCAATGCAAATTTTCCAAATAAAGATTGCTCCCTTTTTAAAAAAGAGTTATTTAAAAACGGGTAATTTTAGCACTAACGCTATGTCTAATTGATATTTCGGTTTTTTAATCAGTTGTTAATAAATAAATAAAAACCATCTGTTTTAATCGAGAGCAAGCCAATATCTAAAAGTACCGGTTATTCAGGATTGTCCGGTTTTCTCGCCCCTTTTTCCGAGTAGGATCGGCGCTTCAACAGTAGTTGCTAATTCCCGTGAACCCTGCTGACCAACAAGACATTGCACAGCTTTCGAACAGCCAATGATGACAGTGGGAGGGAAATCCCGTGTCGAAGCCACTCAGTCTGGCACAATTGCGCCACCTGCATAGGGAGGCCATTATGCAGTGATAGACAGGAGCGTTCTATCTTGATACACTTTTCAGATGCATACGAGCAAACTGAAGCGACGAATAAAAATCTGTACCAGGTGAGGATTCAAACCTGGATCTCCTGCTCACTATGCAGATGGGCTAACCATACGCCACCATGACACAGCGCGTCTCCCTCCTTTATCCAAATACCCATTCGCCTCTCAGCCCTCTTGGTATTCCCCCTAGATTCGAACAGCACGCAAGAATCTCAAACTGTATTGGAATAATACCTCAGCATCAAAAGAAGTGTGGGATCCAGCCTGAATCCCTCGTGTAGGCGTTTTAATCAAATGGAGCTACATAGTATCAGAGACCCTTTAAAATCTCGAACATCCATGATGTTTACATGCAAACTAAAGCGATGAGTGAAAATTTCTACTAAGACCGGGATTCGAACCCGGATCTCGCTAACCATTATGCCACTCTAGCACAATGGTTTTGCACTACAGCATGGACAACTCTCCCCCCCTCACTCGAATCCGTTTCGTTCGATGCCGAGGTGTTCTTCCAGTACTGTTTGACAGCCTCTGCAATGCTGTTCGAATTTAGGGGGAATACCAAGTGGGGTGAGGCGTGAATGGAAATTTGGACTGAGGAGGAAGGCGTGCTAGGGTAGTCCGTGCAGGGTGACGTAGCGGCCTAGTGAGCAGGAGGCCCAGGTTCGAATCCTGACATTTGGTACGCAATTTCAATTGTCGCTGCAGTCTGCATATGTACATAATACGTGTCTGAGATTTGAAAATAACTCTGGAAGCATTTAGTTCCATTTGATAAAACACTTTTCAGAAGTTCAACATATTTTCTTATTCCATTATTATATCTTGGCATTCTCTTTTTATGTGCCACAGTCTTTTTCTGAAATTACAAAAATTACTACGGAAAATTAAAGTTTTCCAGAAGTGCAAACATGTTCCATAGTACATTGTGGTCATTTATCTAGGAATAAATATCCTATTGAAATCCAAAAGAATTGCTGTCAAGAAAATCTTGTGAACACTATATTTAACAGCCTATCTGTTAAATTTACTATTACTCTGTGTTGTATACATAGTTCCGCATAGTCAGTGCGTATACAACTTTCCCACTAGAGCGCGCCCTGCTAAGCACAACAGCACAGCAGCCGCAGCGCTCGTCCATCTCTGCACTACGAGATGGCGCTGCCTTAGAGACGGACCAAATTCTGCTTCCGCTGACCCGCGTATTAATATGTAACGCAGCCAATGAGATTGCTGCTAACGTAGAACCTTTTCTCCTCGCAGATCAAACTCACGCAGTGATACCTGAATGCGCGAGGTATTATAACGAGTGTACAGACCTCCGATTAGTCAGTCTGCATTTGTCTGCACCAGTCTGTACCAGTCTTCATTAGTCTGTACCAGTCTATAGTCAAGTTTCAGTCTGCGCCTAAGAAGATCATCATATTCCTGTACATAGCCATGAAGATAAATGTATAGACACTTTGTCAAGTATCAGAGACATGTGAGGATAAGGTTAACGTACCAAGACCAAAGGAACTTTAGATCGTCATTGTAAATAGCATACAGAATCAAGTTACGTAAGGTTTATGCTTGTTACTATTTTAATAAATGTGTGTGACAATTAATCAAGTTCTGTTTAAAGTTGGTCACCGTCAATATGCTACTCTAAGCTTGCAAGTGGCATTTCTATCGTCTGACCTAACGGCAGAAGATAAACACACCACGATAAGACCACGAGACATATTTCTGACACTCGCCTACTTCGTTAGAGCGACAAGTCAAATAATCTGAAGGTGTGTGTACCGAAGGTCTTACAGTACGTACACCACACTCTGCTAACATCAATGACCAGAAAGTGAAATCAGATTCAGCAGAATTATCATCAAAAATAAGTTACATGTCAAATACGTTTTGAAATTGAAGCTACTGCAAACTTACACGGATTGTTAAGACATTAAAGAAGCTCAGTTCCTTTTCATGTGTCACATGTTTCATCGTAAAAGACCTTCTTCTCTTTGGGGGCACATGATTGTACGGGACCGACAGAATATGATTTTATTGTCCACATGTTATATAAATAGTTTTAAAAATGTACAGCATTTTACCCTCCAGAAAATTCTGTCCCACGAAGAATGATCAATATTGAGGGATATGGGGCGAACGATAATTTCAGGCAAGAAACTTCATATGGACACATGCCCTGTTGTGAATGATTTCCAAGATAGAACTTGTTTAATGTACATTTCTTTTTGAGCTAGTGCGTGTGTGTGTGTGTTTGTGTGTGTGTGTGTGTGTGTGTGTGTGTGTGTGTGTGTGTGTGTGTGTATGTGTCAATTACCCACGACGTTTTAGTGTAACTCAACCTACCTCGTTAGTTTCAACCTCTTTGTTCGTGATCTCTTTCTGTCATTAAACTAACTCGTTGAACGAATATTTGCCGATGGTTCATTGTGAGCGAAGTAGTACGAGAGATTGAGAGCGTATCGGAGGGAAGCGTCGGTAGACGGAGTTTGTGCACGCGGTGGCTAAAACGTCAAACATCTTCACTAATGAAGAACATGTCGATCTGATGCATGTTTACGGCCTCTGCGTTGGTAGTGCTCCTGCTGTTGTCGAAGAATACTGTCAGTGCTTTCCGACGGTTCGAATTCCTGGAGTGTTTACCAGAGTTACCATCACATTGCAGGAACAGCAACACATAGTTGGAATGGTGCAGCACAGTCCTTACTACTAGCATAAGGCGATTTTGTGCACGTATCAGTGTACCACGAACACGCATGTGACGGACATTACACGCGGAAAACTTGGACTCATTTTACATAGAGTATGTCAACAATCATCACAGTCCGCAGCTCGTGGTCGTGCGGTAGCGTTCTCGCTTTCCGCGCCCGGGTTTCTGGGTTCGATACCCGGCGGGGTTATGGATTTTCTCTGCCTTGTGATGACTGCGTGTTGTGTGGTGTCCTTACGTTGGTTAGATTTAAGTAGTTCTATGTTCTAGGGGACTGATGACCATAGATGTTAAGTCCCATAGTGTTCAGAGCCATTTGAACTATTTTCAACAATCTTCACATTGGCGTCAGTGCATCGCGACTAGACTTTTGTCATTAGTTAAATGACAATCGTCATTTGCTTCCATAAACACTATTCACTGATGAAGCCACGCTTACACGGAATGAAATCAGCTACAGACGTAATAACGACCACTGGTCTGGGTAAAATCCACACTCTGCAGTGGAAAGTAACTTGTAAGTTCTTCTTTCCATGAACGTTTGGTGTGACATGACCAGTAACATATTGATGAGTCCATTCGTTTTAGAATAGCGAATGACGGGATAGAATTACTTGCATTTTTTTGTAAAATTTGTTTGTTGAATACCTTGAGAACATTCCTTTGGCCACAAGGGCTACACTATACTTCCAGCATGACGGAGCCCTTCCAAATTTTACCAAATGTGTGAGGAAACATCTCGACCGTACGTATCCGAGGATAATGGAGGTGTCTAATTCACAAGTTCATCCAGTTAGTATTTTTAGTCTACTGTTACCTTTCTGTTAGATGGTTAGCAGGTGGGATATCCGCGTTAGTGGCTTGTTAAATGTTAGTCCTAGATCTGTGTTGGTTAGTAAGAAAGGATCATCGTAAATGGTTAGGTATTAATCATGGAAGTGGAAGCTGCGGGTGATTCGTCATGTAAATATTGCCTAAATTATGGAATGGTTTATCATGAGGAGTCACTGATTATACCAGGCGATGAGTTGCTCAAGGTGGATTTGGAGGGATAGTTTGGATTTCTGAAGTATTTGGCAGAGGGATAGCAAAGCGGTGTCATGAGCGTACTGAAGGAGTGATGATTTACCAATAAGTCGAAACCGGTGATGAAACTACTTGCTTGACTCGTGGGCTGAGAAATATTGTAACAAAATTCCTCACAAGACTATCACCGTGTTTCCCTCAGATAGCACGCTCAGTCTGCGCCCTTCTTAGACGAACAAAGCAACAGACGAAAAATAAACTCTTTGCATTTTCGTTGCGTTGTTTCACTTGGGATAAAGAGCGGTGCCATGTACCAAGCAAAAACAAGAAAAGCGTTTCCGACCCAGAAAGAGATGGAGGTCTGATAATACTGTTGCTTAGCAGAGTCCAATCCGAATCCTCTCATGATTTTCTTTCATACATCCCCGTCCTTTCCAAATTTAGCATCCGCTAATTCTTTTCTTCCTTCTCCTTCTACTTGTAGTTGACTCTCAGACTTCGTTCTCCCTCTTTCCATTTCCTTTCACCCTTCATCAGTTTTCTTTCACCTGTCGCAAAACGACGCCGCCCTGGAAATGGCGCCCATACCTTAGCCGAGGCACTGATGGGACTCGAACAGGTTTGCACTGATGTCCTCAATAATTTACCTCTAATTCGCCTACGTAGGTATCTGTAATTGACACTGCAACTGAAGAAATAGACTGCTAGAACTAGGCCGCGATATACACCGTTGCCCACCGATTTTCTTTCAAACCACCATCTTTCTCTGTCTTCGTGGTGTCGGAGTAGCGTCATCGTTTTGTAAAGCGTTAGTCGTTGAATCTGGTCGCAATTAGATTCCAAAATCCTTGTGCATTATAAACGTCTGGTTACAGTGTGTTACTTCAGAGAAACAAAAAATAATCAATTATCATTCATCTTCACACACATTAGCAATCAGATGGATAGGGTGAGCAGCAATCTGCGACAGTTTGCTGATAATGTTCCAGTGTACGGGAAAATGTTCTCTTTGAGTGGCCGGAGGAGGATACCGTATTTCATGTGATAAATGGTAGCTTCCCCTAAATTTGGGAATGTATGAGATACTGCAGATGAACAGCAAAAATAATCCTGTGATGTTCGAATACAGTGCTAATGTTTAAAAGCGACACGAAATGGAACAAGCATGTAAGGCCGGTTGTAGTACATGCGAATGGACGATTTGAGGGTATTAGGAGAATTCCACGAAAGTGTAACTCCTCTATAGAGGGAACATCCGGGATCCATTCTTGAGTGCTGTTCGAATGCTTGGGATCATCACCAGGTCGGATAATATGAAGACATCGAGGCAATTCGGAGACGTGCTGAATTAAATTTTCACTCTGCAGTGGAGTGTGTGTTGATATGAAACTTCCTGACAGGTTCAAACTGTGGGCTGCACTGAGCCTCGAACTTGAGACCCTTGTCTTTTACGGACATGTGTTCTACCGACTAAGGCAATAAGCTATCAAAGTACCGCTCACGACCCGTCGTCACTGCTATACTTCCGCCAGTACCTCGTCTTCACTTACCCACGACAGGCAAAGGTCCCGAGTTCGATTCTCGGCCCGACACACAGTTTTAATTTACCAGGAAGTGTCATAACAGTGCACACCCCGCTGCAAAGTGAAAATGTCATTCTGGAAACATATCCCAGCCTGCGGCTAAGCCACGTCGGCGCAATATCCGTTCTTCCATGAATGCTAGTCCTGCAAGGTTCGCAGGGACCGTCAATACGGGTTGTATGTATCGTCCCTGCTACCCTCTGGAGTTCGCATTCGTCGCCTCCTTCAGCAACTTGAATTTCCACTCCCTGCATCCTTCAGAGCGGGCGAGAGCCAAACGCCACCTTGGCTCCAGTCTCAGGTTCGCGTTCACCTTGACCTCAGCTCGCTCCCGAAGGAGGTTACCTCAGCTTCGGTATACCGCTCGCGGTTTGTCGAACTTCGTTCGAAGTTCATTAATACGATGTTCATATACACAAATGGCTCTAAGACCATTGACGGTGTCGGGTGTTCTTTTATTGTCGGGGCACACAGTTTCAAATACCGCCTCCATGGCCATTGTTCGGTCTTCACAGCTGAGCTATTTGCCCTCTATCAGGCTGTTCTTTACATTCGCCGCCACCGACATTCTGCTCTGATTCCCTGAGCGCCATCCACAGCCTCAGTGATCCGTATCCGGTTCACCCTTTCGTGCACCGGATCCAGCTCTCTCTTCAGCAACTGGCGGACGATGGTTCTCCGGTTACCTTTATGTGGGTTCCTGGCCATGTCGGCATCCCTGGGAACGAAGCTGCAGATGCCGCGGCCAAGGCTGCGGTCCTCCAGCCTCGGACAGCTTCATCTGATTTTAGCAGGGTCGTTTGTCAGCGCATTTTATCGCTGTGGCATGCCGATTGGTCTACACTTACTGAAAACAAGCTTCGGGCCTTGAAACCTCTCCCCACGGCTTGGACGACTCTTCACGCCCTTCTCGGAGGGCCCGGTTACGGCTTGGACAACGCCGGTTCAGCCACCGCCATCTGCTGACGGCTGCGCCGGCGCCGTTCTGCCCATGTGGGCAAGTGCTGACGGTACGCCACATTTTAACGTCCTGTCCGAATTTTAATACACTGAGAATTGATCTTGGCTTACCATGTACTCTGGATGAAATTTTAGCGGATGCCCCAGGAGCAGCTGCTCGCGTTCTTCGTTTTATCCACGTGACAAACCTGTCTAAGGACATTTGATTATGCTGTTTTCTTTTAATCCCTTGGCTGTTAATGTGCCTTTTATAGTATTGTCCTTTTTAGTTGCGTTTTAACATTGTACCTCGCAGTGCATTCATAATTTAGTGTGGGCGCTAATGAGCACTGTAGTTGTGCGACCTAAAACCACAAAAAAAGAAGGTTCGCAGGAGAGCTTCTGTGAAGCTTGGAAGATAGGAGGTGGGGTACTGGCTGAAGTTAAGCTGTGAAGAAGGGTCGTGAACCGTGCTTGGGTCAATGCTGCGTGAATTCAAATTGGAGAGAAGAAGACATTCTTCGTGGGAAGCAGAACTGAGAAAGCTTAGCGAACCGGCATTTGTGACAAACTGCAGGTCGATCTTACTATCGCCAACATGACGTTTCACGCAATGGCTACGATTACAGGATAAGAAAAATCAGAGCTTGGACGCTATATCCTGTGCGACAACGTTCTAGCCTATCAGCAATGTTGTTCAGTCTGTACGTTGAACAAGCTGTGAAGGAAGCCTAGGATAAATTTGGAAATAGAATTGCACTTAAGAGAAAAGAAATAAAATTTATTGTGTTTGCCGACGGAATAGCAAATCTGTCATAGCAAAGGACTGGGAAGAGCACTTGAATGGAATGAATAGTGGCTTGAAAATGGGCTACAAGATGAACATCAATAAAAATAATCAGTGGTAATGAAATATGTTCGAAGTAAATCAGGCGGTGCTGAGGAAATTAGATTAGATTTGCTATTTGGGCAGCGAAATAACTGATGGTGGTCGAAGTAGCGAAGATATAAAATGTAGACTGACGATAGAAACAAAAGTGCTTTTGAAACTTAAGTGTTAAGAAGTTTTTGCTGGAGGTATTTGAACTGTAGGCTGGTATGGAAGTGAGACTTTGACAATAGGCAATTCAGACGAGAAGAGAATAGAAGTTTTTGGAATGCAGCGCTGTAGAAGATAGCAGGAAATTAGATGGGTAGAGCGAATCACAGATGAGGTGGTGCCTGTTCGCAAATTTGATCAAAAGAAGGGATCGGTTGACAGAACACAGCCTGAGGCATCAATGAATTGCAGTTTGGTAACGGAATGATGTGTGTGTGTGTGTGTGTGTGTGTGTGTTTGTGTGTGTGTGTGTGTGTAAGGAGGGGGGGGGGGGCGTCGGAATTAAAATAGGTAGACCAATGATTGAATACAGTAAGCAGCTTAAAATTGATTTAGATGGCGCTAGTTAAACTGAGTTGATGACCTTACACAGGATACACTAGCAAGGAAGCTGCATGAAACCAATCTTCGGACCGAGGACTGCAACGGAAGCAACGAACATAACAGCGGTAAAGAGATCATCATCTGAAAGGTTGGTGATTCTAATGGACTTGGAATGTCGTTGCCGTTCTTCGACCTATAAATGATTTACCCAGCCAGTTAAAGGGTGACCTACAGTATGGCCACAACGCCTTTCGATTAGCGGTGAATTGCACTTCTCGCTCAGGCAACCGTTTGGAGTCACGCAGCCGGTCCCCATTAGCGCAGGTCGTCGGGGTGGTGTCTGTTTCTGGGAAGCTCTGGGTAATAATTCAGGGGCGGGCCGCTTGGGGTCTCCTCCCACGCAGCGACGCTAGTCAGTCGGGGGAGGTGGAGGCGGTTCGATGAGGCATT